>NC_135477.1:87769573-88091716 GCF_052094955.1 Ictidomys tridecemlineatus
CCAGTGGCAGGCTTAGATCCCATGGGAAAGAACATGGGAAGGCAGTAGGCAGAGGAGGACAGGGCTGCCGTTGTCAGTGTCTGTCAGATGGCCTGATCCCTCTTCTCATGGAATCCCTCTTCTCACAGGGCCATGGAGAAGCCCTCAAGGAGCTGCAGGTATCTCCCATCCTATAAGAGGAAGCATTTCTTTTGCAAAATCAGGGAGCGTCAGCCACACGATGAGCAGCTCCAGAAAAGATGCCCCCTTCCATTCCACAGTGGGGAGTATATACAAGGAAAGGCTGTGGCCAGACTCAGAGGAAGCGTTCTGCTTTCTGGCTAATCGAGGATCCAAGACAATAGCGGAATGAGAGCAAAATGAGACCAGTCTGACCTGATTTTTGTACAGGGCTTATAGAGCTAGAAATTGGGGCCCTGATTTTGCAACTCCGTTGATCCCCTGCTCAACCTCATTTCAAGAATGTTATTTCAACCATGAAAAATAGGAAGGGCATAATCTCTGAATGGAGAGTAGCTATTTAACTAGAAAGAATTAGGCTTCATGGAAAAACTGGTTTCTTCCACTGCAAACTGATATACACGCGTTGTCACAGTCTCACATTAGCCTGGGGCCTGACATTAGGAAGTCACAGCTTCAAAAGCACTTTCACATATGTAACTTATATGAGAACAGAAAGGCTTTTGAATTGGTCAAGTTTACAATGTTGAAATCTTACTTTGGGATATAGCTTATTGGGGTTCATGCATATTTTGTTTTATAAGCTATTTAATCTTGAAATCGTACAAATTAGGAAAAAATAGGACTTTCCTGTCATAGTAATGCACAAGGTTAAGACAGAAGTGTCTAAAGAAAGATCTAAAGGGGATGAGATGTGAAGGAGCAGGAAAGAGAGAAAGGGATCTTCAGTTTTGTGAAGGCTTCATGGAAGGAAGGAAGGAAGGTCCAGACCCTGGAGGCAAAAGCAGGGGAAAGTTTAAAGGGATTGCTCATATTCGGTTTAAGGTGGGGAAACTGACCAAAGCTCATAGTCTTCATGGATGGTGAGTTCCCCACTATAAGGGGGTGGGGGTAGAACTAGACTGAGCACTCAGTGGGAAAAACTGTCCGAGGAATTCACTGGAGGATCAACTGGATAGATGATTCCCAAAGTATGATTCCCTGGAGCAGCAGCAGCAGCATTGATGGGAATTTGTTAGAAATGTAAAATCAGAACAACAGAATCAGAAACTCTAGGGCGGGACCTCAGCACTGTTTTAACAACCCTTCAAACATGCCAAAGTTTGAGCGTTGTAGGCCAAGAAGAATGACTTGGAGACTGGGATGGTATGAACTATTATCATTAGTCCAGGGGCAAGGTCTGTCCTGAGTTAAAAGTAGTCAGAAAAAAAAATTGTTTTCAGTATTCCACGGGCCCTCCAGGTCTCCCTGTCCCCCAAATTATTACGTACATAACCAATATATTTCTCATGTGGCAAGACAAAGAATATTTGCTTGCTCTTCAGGGCACACATCCAAGTGTGACTTCTTAAAACAGAATTGAAGACAAGGTTATTATAGCTGCAAGCATGACCTCAGCTGCCTCTAAAAGTGGCCATTCACATTTAGAAGTATATTTTGTGTCATTGACGTATTATCACAATAGAAAGTTTGTACACACAGCAGGTGTCCTGAAATATTTGTTGGTATATTTGGTAAAGCCACTAAATAAACAAAATTATCCAAATTTTTCCATTTAGCTTTAGTACATATTTATAAGAAGCTATTTAAAGAAAGACCTCTGACGTTGCAAAACCACATTTGTTTTTCCCTGAGAAACCACATTTTGAATAACCAAGCTTTGAACAGACATGGATGGAGGACCTGCTGCAAGTCAGGGACCCCGGGAGCCCCTGAGGCTGCAAGACTGCAGGAACTTACAGGAGGGACATTGAGAATTAACATCGTGTGCATGAGAAGGTCTTGGTTCAGAGGAGGGAGAGGACAATTTCATGTTGGGCATTGGCGGGGTCATGGCCTGTTTCGTGAGTATCAGAAGTCAAGTTGAGAGGGAGTCATTTGGCTAATAATGGAGAAGGTAAACCAAAGACATACGAAGTCTATGTACTGACATTGAGCACAGCATGGGAGGAGAATGCACAGGTACTGGTAGACTCAGGTGTTCTTTACCCTGCCAGAGAATCTCCAGCCTCTTGTGGCCAGCAGGGCAGCAGGCCCGGAGTTGTCTGCTCTGCACAGCGATATATGGGGTTTCTTTTGCCTCCCCCTGTTCTTTCATCTTGTCCTCTCTGCCATCACTAGATGTTTATAAGACACTTGGTCTACAGTGTAGGATGGGAGAAAGGGAGGGAGAGAATGATAAGTCTGAGCTGTAACTAAAGTTTCCCTCTGATGAAACCATTAATGTCCCGTCACCAATAATAACCTACTCCAACAGGGAGGACCTGCTCAATTTAGCTTCAAAACTGGAGGCCTAAACATATGGAGAAGTTAGTTTGACCTAAGAAAAGTAACATAGGTTCGATAATGAATGAGAAACAGACGTAACTGAGCTCTTTCTTTAAAAAGTGATGTTATTTATCTCTAATGCATTTAAGATAACTAGGACTTAAAGAGGTGATATAATGTTGGCCTTGAAGAGGAGGATTTTTGCCTCCAAAATTAATTTAAATTTCAGAGGTCCTATTTTTATGATTTGTATCACTGAGGTTATTGCAAGATTCTGCTCATTCTGGAGACTTGCCCATTATATTACCTAAGACCTGGCTTCTGTTAACATTTTACTCATTCACCAATGTTTTGTATGTGCGATTTATGAGCATTAGTACTCTCTGGAGACTTTTCTTTTTCCAAGGCACTAGCTGGTGCCTGATTCTCCAGAAGGGATTCATTCAGTTCATGTTAAGGAGAAAGGCTGAGGTTTGACATTTGGCTCAGCCTGAGTAGTCATTTATTTATTCACTAAGTGAGACACAGCAACCACCTGGCACTTTGGTCCAGTGGTGGACATTAACAAGGGGTCACCTGTCTCTCCCCACATCTGTGCCTGCTCTCCTGTTGTGCCTGACTTGGCTAATAGGACACCATCCAGTCAGCGACCCACACCCTAAACCAGGGAACCACCCTTAGCATCCTTGCTTTCCTGATTCCCTGGTATCCTGGAAGCCACTTAGTTCTGAAGATTGTGCCTTCATCATAGCTCTTGACCTCATCTCCTTTCCTCCATCCACAGCCCCTTCATTTGAGCCATTAGGACCTCTGGTTATACCTGCTTGCCATGTCTCTGCACACTGTGTGCTGGAACCAGACTGTATCCACTAATGAAAACTGATGGTTTCTTTTTCTAGAATTTTGTGAGTCATTTGTTAAATTGACCATTATCAAAAATTAAATTGTAGAGCTGGGTGTGATGACATTCACCAGTGGTCCCAGCTACTCAGGAGACTGAGGCAGGAGGCTGGCTTGAACCCAGGAGGGTAAACCCAGGCTGGTTAAGATGACCAGACCCCATTTAAAAAAAATAAATTGTGTAAGAATGCAATTAAATGAATTTTATTTTAAAGAGTATAAGTTTCCAAAACCATTACTTCCTTAGCATGTTTCTACATGTGTTATCTGCATGCTAGAGATTCTGCATATTTATTTCATCTTTATTGTGGAATTGCCTCGTAAACATAGGCTGCTTTGTATGTCTTCCTGACTCCACATTCAGTGACTTTATGTTTACAGAGTCAAACAACCACCGCAGATGGAAATTAGCAAATACTACAGATAAGGACTTTTTTTGGGGGGATTGGTTCTTTAGACTGAAGAAAAAAATATTAAAAAACTAACATTTAATTCAAGAAGTCACTCTAATGAATGAATGAAATTTCTATTTTACTTTCATCTTTTTAATGTAAATGAAAATATTAACTAACATTCACCTTGGAACTCTACTCATTCATCAGTCACAACTCTCAGTGGGCTACAGGCACAAGAAGTCAGCAAAAATCAACAAAAGCATTTGTAAGAATCAATTGGCTGTGTAAATTTTACAATAAAGAATGTTTTATGGCTCTGTGCGGTAGGTAGCACATGCCTGTAATCCCAGCCACTCAGGAGGCTGAGGCAGGAAGATCATGGGTTCAAAGCCAGCCTCAGCAAAAGCGAGGTGCTAAGCAACTCAGTGAGACCCTGTCTCTAAATAAAAAATACAAAATAGGGCTGGGGATGTGGCTCAGTGGTTCAGTGCCCCTGAGTTTAATCCCCGGTATCCCTTCCCAGGAAAGAGTATTTTATGTTTTTAGTATTATTTAGGATTTGTGAGTTTATATTCTTTAAATCAGGTGCTGGGACATTTTTTTCAGGACCATTTATAAATATTTTAGACCTTTCAGTCTCAGCTGCAACTCAACTCAACTCTTAGTGGGTAGGCAGCCACAGAGCAAGTGTCAAGGAATGGTTAAGGCTGTGTCATAAAATTATATTTACAAAAGCAGGTGCTAGTCCCTGGGCCAGAGTTTACTGACTCTTTTAGCCAGCTCTGCATCGCTGTGATCAAAAGAACTGACAAGATCAACTCAGGGAGGAATGGTTTATTTTGGCTCATGGTTTAGAGGTTCAGTCCATTGTCAGCAACCCTGTCACTCTGGGCCCAAGATGAGGCAGAGCGTCATGGCAGAAGGGTATGGCAGAGGAGAGCAGCTCTGCACCTGATAGTAGGAAGCAGAGAGAGAGCTCTGCTTACCAGGCACAAAATATAAACCTCCGTCCACACCCTACCTGCCTGTGGTTACCATCCAGTTAATTAATCCACTGATTTGATTACATGTCTCACATAACCAATCATTTCACTTCTGAAAATTGTTTTATTGTCACCATATGAGCTTTTGAAGGGCACCTCATATCTAAACCATAAAACTGACCTCTGCTTTTTATGAAAAAAATTTATGGTAAGCTTATATGCAGCTACCCATGAGAGTTTTTGTTGTTGTTTGTTTGTTTCAAGTACTGGAGATTTAACCTAGGGCTAACCCAGATTTTATCACTGAGCTAGATCACCAGCCCCTTTAAGTTTTTGTTTTAAGACAGAGTCTCACTTAAGTTGACAAAGCCTCACTAAGTTGCCGAGGCTGGCCTCAAACTTGCCATCCTCCTGCCTAAGCCTCCGGAGTTACTGGGCTTACAGGTGTGCACCACCATGCCGGGCTATCTGTGCACTTTTGCAGCAAATCAGTGATTAAATCTTTACTCACACGCCATTGATTATCATCTCATCCAGTCCCCAGGCCTCACTCTAAAGGGCTCACCAGTGATTCTTCATCATCCAGGAAACAATCATCAGACATGGTTTAGGGGTACTCACCTTACTCTCCCTCTCCTCCCTGACACTTTGAAGCTCTCTCAACACAGCTGGTTTGCTCATACAGTGGGGTTTCTCCCACCGCTCTCTCTTTTGAGCCTGCTCATCCTTCTTCTTATCCTCCTAGAAATCTCTTGCTCACCTGTCCCAGGTGGTGTCTCCTCTAGAAGTGCCCCTGGCCACTTCTCTTTCCTACATGGTGGACTCAGCCCTTATTCTTGCTTCCCCATGAGACCAGATCACCAAGGACAGTATCCTGTCTTGGACTCTGCACCTCCATCTCCTGCTGCTTCTACTAAACTCACTCAATGAATGTTGTATTGTTGAAGTTTATCAGGGATCTTCTGTTTATGTGTCATAATAAGACATAGTATTTGTACCCCTCACTGTGCCAGTGCTTGTCAAATAGAATTCCTGTAGCCCTCACCACAACCCCATGAGGTGATCCTAGGATCCCCTTTTTTATACATGAGGAGTCTGAGGTATGGAATAGTGAAGAAACTTGTCCAGGTGTCACATAAGATAAATGTGGCAGAGCCAGGATTCAAATCTGAAAGTAGTTAGCAACATGGTCTTAAAAGAAATCCAAGTGCATATTTGGAGACTTCGTAGAGAATGGTTATCCTTACTTAGAAAGCCAGGGGATGACTTCACAGAGGAGATGTTGGCTGAGATGGGTTTAAATAGTAGTTAAAATGTGTTCTTAAGGGAGGAATCCCTGCAGAAGCTAAAAGGTAGCTAGAAACAGGAAAAGAGAGCATGACCAGGCTTGGATGGATCCCCTGGAGTGGTGGAAAGTGGGTGAGCTAGAGCTAGAACTGCCAGTGAACTTGGGGATCCAGCCTCGGCCACCCACCTACCTCTGTCCAGCTCCTTGGTGTACTCTGCCTCTAGCACCTTCAGGTCCCACAGCCATTGCTGCTAGCTGTTTGGACTAAAGGAAATCATACCATGTGTGTGGGTATGTTTATGTGATGTGCGTAGGGCAGCTTGGAGGTAGGTGTGGAAGGCTAAGACAGTGAGGTACCCAGCTGTCCACAGAGGAGCCTGGGGCCTTTCCTAGGAAAATCTGGAGCCTGGGACCACCACTGCTTTTGAAGATCAGCAGAGTGACTTGTCCTGGGACCAGGTGTCATCAATAATGCATGTTGAGTATTGTCACTTCTAACTGCAGCCCTTCAGAATTCATTCCCCATCATACTTGGCAGTGTGCACCCAATGCAAACCTAACAACCAACCATAGTGCCACCTTTTCCTTTGCCTAAAGAGTCTTTTGTCTCAACCATAAAGCAGTATTCATTGCCAAGGATTGTATTCACACTTCTAAGTCTCATTCACACTTATGTGGTGCCTTCAATTTCCAAGAGCAAAATCCCAAGAAGTGTGGCCTTCTCTACTGCCATGGATAGAAAAGGAAGTGAGGTGAAAGAAGAATTTGAAATGTTTCGGGTTAAATTTGCTCTGCTACATTTTGGAGAAATCTGACTTGCATCAGTCTCTCACCCTGGTTTGCTGAAGGCTAAGTTTCAGATTTGGGACTTCAGAACCCAGCTCCAGGAAACCAAAGAAAGCTGCATTTGCTTATCTTCATGACCAGCTTGTCCCTAAACCCAGAATCACAATTGTAAGGAGTGGGTTCAGTAATACTTGTTCTTTGTTAGTTAGCAACAGAGGCTGTGGGCTGGTGGCTGAGCAGGTGTGACGTATGTACTTGGAGTCAGTCAGTGGGAGTATGATAAGGGCCAGGTCCTGGGGGTGCCTTTCATTCCACAAGGGCTTATGGAACGCTTCATACCAAGCAAGAACCAGAACTAAGGCACTGAAGGAAAACCACGGGCAGGGCCTGCACCAACGCTGCTTTGAGTCCCTTGGAGGATTATGAGAAGGCTTCCATCTGTAGAACTGTTAAAAGGATGTTAAGTGCTTAGTTACAGAACACTGACCCAGGCATGACAAAGGAAGCCAAAGGCAGATTCATAGGAAGCCGGTTGTAATCATAAGGAACACCAGACCTGTTTGACGGTGGAAAGGTCTCTGGGGAGATTGCCTGTACCTGCTCCTCCGCCTTGGGGGCAGCACTTGTAAGTGGCAAGGAATGTGAAAAGGCTCTTTATCTTGGCTGCTCATTGCAGTTATCTAGAGAGTTTAAAATAAAGTATAAAACAGTGATGTTGCATTTCAGGGGCTCCAAGAGGGTGGGTCTGAAGTGCAGGCTGGCCATGAGGGTTTCTGAGACCTTCCCCCAAGGGATTCCAATGTCCTGCCAAGGTGGAAGCCACTGACTGAAAGCGAAGCCTCCGGGGGATTTGGTCTGGTGTGATCGGGTGTGTTAACTTAGGGACTTTTCCCGCTGGACAATTTAGAGGCAGACTAGAGTGTGGTTTGATTAAAAAGCCATGGAGGGGCAGGTTGCTAGAAGAATGTGTGTTATTCTCACAGGGAGGACGAGGCACTGTGGAACTGCCAAGAGCAAGAACCTGGCCTTCCTCAGCTTTGAACCTCCCTTCCGAGCCCTGGCATAGAAAATGTCTGTTGAATGAATTTTTGCATCTGGGAACTGAAATGTGGGAAGCAGGAGTGGTTTCCAGGAGCCAGGAGCCCTCTGTCTGCTCCACAGGCCTGGGGAGCATGGAGTGCAGCCTGGGCTTCTGGAGCAGCCTCGGACCCACAGAAGGCCCACCTGGGAAAGGCCAGTGGCTGGGCTTGATGACATGAGGGTAGCCCCTGCCTGACTTCCCAGCTCTCTCTTCTGACCTAGCACAGAGCCTGGCACATGGGAGGGGAGGCATTTCCAAATGGACAGGTGATGTTCTGGGCAGTCTTCCTCCCTGGGCTGTTTCTGGGCGTCTCTGTCCTTAGAGCCTGACCCGACCACACTGTAGTTCTGATCACAGTGAGATTTGGGTTACATGCAACCATGCATCCCTTGGTCTGCCTCCCAAGTCTTGTTACCTGATTCAGCTGACAGGATTTGGGCTTATGTTGTTTTTCATTTCTCTTCCACATTAATGTTTCATGGCTGTGAGATCGAGTAGGAGAAGTAATGGTATAGACAGGATTTATTGAGTTGTTGGTTTCAATTTAAATTTGAAAAATTCACCCAGTTGCCTTTAGGATATGAGAACTGTTAAAAAAAAAAAAGTCTTCGATAAACCCATGTGACCCTACAGAGCTGAAACCCTAAGTCTTGTTTCTCTACTTGTCACTGCTGGGTCCCTAGGTGACATAGCAGGTTGGCAAACCCATTAGTCGCAGAAGCACAATGTTCTGTGTAAGTGACCATATGCTGCTTAATGACATGACCAATTATGAGAGCTTCGCTATTAACTGATTGTGTCTTTGTGTGAACATCATTGCAGGAAGGTGGCTATGACCACAGTCATATCTGTTGACAGAAATGTCATTATGAGACATGACTATAGTTGAGGAGTTATACTCTAATTATGTCCCTGGACAGCACTCTGGTGGCGAAGGGATGGTAAGACCCCCATAGGAAGGAGCCCTAAGGAGCAACTGTCCCAGGAATGGTGAGCTGTGCCAGTTGGGTCAGTCTCAGGCAGGGACAGTTTTGTGCTTTGTGGAGTCCAGAGGGCAGATCACCAGCCCTCTATGTTGCCAGTGGCTTTTCTGTACCTGAGCACCTCAGCACCCACCTGTGCTTGGGGATTCTACCACAGTGGCACGTAACCTCTTGGGGCTGCAACAGCTCTGTGGGGCCAGAGTGTCACCTGTGTGTGTTCCCCTTACCTTTTGACCAATCAGCACTCAGATGGAATTGTTTAAGCAGTGGCTCCTGAGTCGTTTTCTGGACTAGTAAACTAAAGCGACATTAAAACCGAAACATCTTTAAAACATCTAACCAAAAGTGTTGGGGCTCTGGGGCCCTGACCTGGCTAGCAGCCTCCTGGTGGCCAGCTGAGGTAGATCAGTGCAGGGACCACTGGGGTGGCTGTGCAAAGGAGCACGTGAGGTTAGGCCTGAGAGGCCATCAGGGCAGAAGTCAGTGATGACCTCTGGGGGTCCAGGCTCCCTGGGGCCTCCATACTCATCAACTTCTATTGGAGCAGGAGAGTAAAACTGGAAGAATAAAAGACTGTATATGAATTTATCTGAGATGAACCCAACTACTATGTGTAACTCTCATGCTCTAATGAAAAAGTTCTTTTCAGACGACATTTATAAGTTTACAAAGAAGAGCAAACATTGAAACACTTGTCTCCCCCAAAACACAAAACAGGTGTCTTTACATAAAAAGGAAAGGGAAAAAATTGCCTCATTTTGCTCAGAATTACCTTCCTCCCTGTGCAAGGGCTAAAGGTGACCCAGTGTTTTGTTGTTGTTGTTGTTTGTTTTGTTTTTTTAAATATACTTTTAGATGTTGATGAACCTTTATTTTATTCGTTTATTTATATATGGTGCTGAGAATCGAACCCAGTACCTCACACATGCTAGGCAAGTGCTCTATCACTGAGCCACAACCCCAGCCCATGACCCAGTGTTTTGATTCATGTCTGCATTCCTCCTTGGTTCAGTAGTAGAGAGCAGAGAAGCAGAAGCTGCAGCCCAGCGGGTCCTGTGCCTGTTGAGTGGGCCATGCCTCTTGTGTTTGAACTCATCTCAGGCCCACAGTACAATTTCCAGATAGTCTTTCTGGCCACGACCTTGACTTTTGATTCTGAAAATACAAGCTGGTAGCCTGGAGAGTTTTGTGTTTGTCTAAGGCTCTGAACAACACTGAGTCACAGAGCTGGGCTGAGTCATGGCAGGTGGGCAGCTCTGCACAAGCAGCCCACCAGTTGTTCCTGTTCCTGAACCAGCCTCCCTGGCCCCCTCTCTGGAGTGAGATGGGCAGCTCCAATGCTGACCGGGACCAATGAGGCCAGATGGCCTTTGTGACTCCTGTTTTCTCCCAGAAGAGAGTTCCTCAGGTATGAAAGCACTTGATTGCCTGGAGAAATCTTGACCTCTAGCATCCCATATTTGATAATAGCATTTGGAGAAGAAAGTATGATTTCCTGTTTGGTCTTCCAACTCCTTCTCTCTTTGTCTCCCCAAGAACTCTGACTTTCTCCAAAACTACTGAGCTAAAGCTGTCTTTCTCTCCAGTACATTCCGCATTCCTGCCGGCTTTGTCTCCCCCAACTTGGCTCTAGGATCATTCATTTCTCCCTTTGAATAAATCTAACATAATTTTCTCATGCACACATATGAAATTACCTAAGCGAACACCCCCATTGTGCCCATGCACAAGAATGGGGTTTTACTAGAATGAGATATATCCTATGCTTATATAATTTTATCAAAATGGATTCTACTTTCATGTATAACTAAGAAAAACAAATAAAATAAAATAAAATAAAAAAGCCATGCTGGCTGCCTGTTGCCTATAAGGTCTGCCCTGGTGACTTAGATTCCTTCACAAAGGATCAGCTATTTAGCATCCTGTTAGTTCACTCATACTGACTCCCAGTTCCCATGTGTGCATTCAGAAGGAGATTGAGAAATCCTGTTCCTCCCATGGGATGTCTGTCCCCTTCATAATGGCTGTCCTTTTGGGGGTTCTGCTACCCTTGACTGCTATGTCACAGCCCAGTGCTGAGTCAAGTTTTGTCCCACCACAGAAGTCATCCTAAGCAACCTCAGTGTCTTCCCCATCCTGACTACTTCTGTCACCAACTGATTACCTTGCACAATGCTAGGCAGGTGACTAATAAATTCAGGTGAAATTGAATCACCTAAAATTGTTCTTAATTAGGTTACCAGCATTATGTCTTACAAGACAGTCCTTGGAAGGTACTTGATAAATGACACAGAAGGAATAAGACAGCCCCTGTCCCGGTCTTCCTAAGTCAAGTTAACTATACTCAGATATATGAAAACAGAAAGAAAAGCAGAGTTATCGTCAAACAGCTTAAACACAAATGAAAAAGGAGAGGTGAACATAAGAGATGTTTTGACCAAATAATGAGCCAGATTTTCTGCTGAGTAAAGTTTTGAGGCATAAGACAGAGATGGGAAAAAGAGTGACCCTAAGGGAATGGCCAAAGCACTGACTGTTCCATGACTTTAGAGATGGACAGGAATCTCCAGGGCACCAATGGCAGGTCCCTGTTTCCCAGGAGACCTGCCCACGGAGCCTGAGCAGCTGCAGGTGTTCTAACCACCAGTTCTTGCAATCCAGCAGGAATAACTTCAAGCCTGTTGCACAGAATATAGACAGGAGCTTATTGGAACAGCGAGAAATAAGGATAAGTTACAGTTTAGGCCCTATACAGATGGCCTCTGAGCAGGACAGCATGGCTCTTAGAGTCTGGGGTGGTTAAGGGTTTTGGGTTCCTTTGTTCTTGCCCTAGTTTCATATTCCCCCCTTATGTACTTCATTTCTCTTTGTATATAGCCCTTGGCACATTTCCTTTGGGACAGTACTAATGACCTAGTCCAAAGGGGAGGGTTATGAGGACCTGGTCACAGGGGTGGGTGTGACATGCTTTTGAAACAACAATTCCCTGCAGGGGTTATAATTAACTATGGTTGGGGTAGGTTTGGCATACCAGTTCCCTTTTTCCAGATGTTTGTCTGTTTTGGTTAGTTTTCCTGTGATTCCCTGTTCTTCCCTATGAGTTATTACCCTTCATTGTCCTTCTCTATCTACTCACTCATGGCTGACCAGCTACTTAACAGTGTCTTCACTGGACAAGAGAAGGAGGGAGGCTAAGGTAGTCTAGCTCAATATGCTGGGTGGAAGCCACACAGGATCCTGTGGCTATTTAGATGTGCAGAAAGAGATTCCAAAATGACCCACTGTATCAGAATACAATGAAGCTTCACAGTCATAATTTACTGAGTGTTTATTTTATGACAGGCCCTAGGCTTTTAAAAGGCATCATCTCAATCATCAAGTCCATAACACAGTATTGTCTTCATCCAACAGATGAAGAAACTGGTACTGAGAGAGCTTGGCATCACACCTTGCAACCACTTCCCAGCCCCTCCAGCAATGTTCTCACTGGCACAGTCCAGCTTCAGCTTACAGTATTTGTTGTGAACCACAGGGAAAGCAGACTCAGTGAAAAAGACACCCAGAACCCATCTATTCACAATTCACATTCCACCCAAGTTTTTTCTCTAGCATTTTGTTTTGAAAATTATACAGCAAAGTTAAAGACTTGTACAGTAAACACCTGAATGCCTTCTAGCTAGATTGTACCTTTAACATCTTACTCTACTTACCTTATTATATCTCTTCAAACATACATCCTTTATGCATCCTTCAATCCACTTTGGTTTTTAAAATAAATTTCCTGTATTAGTACTCCTCCCCACATGCTTAGCCTGCATTTCATTCATTAAGTACAGTTCTATATTTGCTTACATTTTATATAAGATTAACATTCAACAAAAATACATGAATAGTAAATATGCTTTTGCATGATCCTTGACAAAAGTATGCACCAGTGTGACCTAAACCCCTAACAAGACATAGAACACATTACCATTCTAAAATAATCTTTCATTCCATATCCCAGTTTATCTCTGCTGCTCAACCCCCAGAAGCAACCATTGCTTTGATTTTTTTCCACCATAGATTAGTTAGGGCTGTTCAAGAAATTCACATAAATGGAGCCATACAATATGTACAAATATAATTTGTGCAAAGCTCCTTTCAGTTAGTATAATATTTTAGAAACTTTTGGTTTTGAGTGTATCAGTGCAGTGCTTTTTATTGCTGAGTAGTATTCCATTGGATTGGTACACCGATTTGTATTAATCCTTTTTCCAATTGATCAATGCCTAGATTGACTCCATTTGGGGGATATTATGAATAAATCTTCTATGAACATTCTCATATAAGCATTTTTATAAATGTGTATTTTAATATTTATTGGGGAAAGCCTAGGAGTATACTTGCTAAGTCACAGATTATATATTTACTTTTGTAAGAAACTGCCAGTTCCTTTCCCAAAGTAGTTTGTTTTATCATTTGACATTCCCAAGAACAACATATGAGATCTTTGCCACACATCTTTGTTTGTAAAGACTGTGTTGCCAGTCTTTACAATTTTAGCTGTTCTATTAGGTGTATAGGTTTTAATTTGCACTTCTCTGATGATTAATGTTGAAAAATTTTTCCATGTGTTATTGACCTTTCATAAAGGTTAATTCAAAGGGTCTATTCAAAGTCTTTGCCACTTTTTATTGGACTATTTTTTATTATTGAGTAGTAGAAATACTTTATACATCAATCTATTGCTAGATATATATGTTTTACTAATATTTTCTTCCACTCTAGCTTTTCTATTCATTTAACAGAATTTTCATGAAGAGAAGTTTTTGATTTGACATTTATAATTAATATTTTGTTCAATTTACCAGTATGTTTTTGTTATTGCTTTCAGTGACTTACCTCAGAAAACTTTGCTTATACCCAGGCCATAAAGATATTTTATATTTTCTTTTAAAGGCTTTGTGGTTTTCTCTTACATGTAGATCTGTAATCCATCTAGAATTCTTTTTTGTTTGTAGTGTCAAATAGGATCAAGCTTAATATTTGTCCATCTGGATACTCCGTTATTGAAATTCAACCATTTGTTGAAATGACTTTCCTTTCTTCATTGGATTGCCTTGGCACCTTTACCAAAGGTCAAATGATTGTACAGTATTACTACCTCTGGACTCTATTCTATTGCATTGATATATGTGTTAATCCGTATGTCAATTGCATACATTTTTAGTCAGCTTTTTATTGCTGTGATGAAAATACCCAACCAGAACAACTTAGAGAAGGAAAAGTTCACTTGGGGCTTATGGTTTGTGAGCTCTCAATCCACAGAGAGCTGAGCCTATTGTTCTGGGCCCAAGGTGAGGCAGCACATCGTGGTAGAAGGGTATGGTGGAGGAGTACTGCTTATGGCATCCATTAAGCAGAGAGAGTGGCAGGGAAGGGGCCACAGGAAAGATGCCCACAGAAAGATGCCTCCTATAATAGTTCCTCATCTGCCTACAGTTACCACCCAGTCCATTCAAACTAGGATGGACTGGTTAGGTTGCTGCTCTCACAGTCCAATCATTTTGCCTGCATTAACACAGGAAAAAGCTGCATTAACAGTTTTGGGGGGACACATCATGTCCAAACCATAACACCCTCTTAATTACCTCACAGTAGGTCTCATAGTCAGATAATGTAAGTTATCCATCTGATTAGTTATCCTGTGTTCTTTGCACTACTATATAAAATGTATAATTAGCTTGATAATATTTACCCCAAAGCCTGCTCAGTTTATTGTTAGGAATTCATTGAAACTGTAGATCAATTGGAGTGAATCAATATTTAATGATAGTCCTCCAATCCATGAACATGGTATACTTCTCCATTTGTTTAGATCTGTAATTTCTCTCTGGAGTGTTTTATAGTTTTCAGTATAGAGGTCTTTGTGTGCCTCCCTGAAATGTTGATATGTTGTTTTATTGGGAGGTTCCAAGACCACCCATCTGTTTGGTGATTCACCAGAAAGACAAGGATTCAAAGGCAGTTGTATTTGTGGCTATTTTATTACAACAGTCATTAGAGGAAAAGATATATCAGCCAGAGTCTGGAGGAAACTCCACATAGGCTCCTAATGTTCTCCTCTCTTCTATCACAGTGGAATTCAACACGTGTGCATTGTTTTCACCCAAGGACTCAAAGTCCTACATTGTTTTTTTCATTCAGTTCAAAATATGTTATAATTTCCCTTGAATTTCTTCTTGGTTCATGGGATATTCAGAAATTGTTTGTTGGGTTTGGTTTCTAAATATTTGGAGATCTTATAGATATTTTTCTGTTAAGAGTTTCAAATTTAATCCATTGTGGTCAGAGAACATACTTTGTGTGATTTGAATCCATTCAGATTTATTGAAACATGATGTATGGGCCAGATAGTCAATATTCCCAGTTGATTTGAAAAGAGTATATATTCTTCCCTTATTGAGTGGAGTGTTCTATAAATCTCAATTAGACCAAAATGATTGATAATGTTATTCATATTTTCTGTATTTGCTAATTTTTTTCTAGTTCTAAAAAAAATGCCAAGAGAGAAATGCTTAGATCTTTAATTATGATTGTGAATTTGTTTATTTCTCCCTAATCAAAATTTTGCATGTGTTTTGAAGCTCTGTTGTAAAGTAGCATGCACATTCGCACACACACACACATTTACTATGTGTTTATGATGAATCAACCCTTTTGTCATTCTAAAATGTTCCTTTTTAATATCTAGTGACACTCTTATAATCTATTTTATTTGATTGAATATAGCCACCGCAGCCTTCTTATGCCTTTCTGTTTGCATCATGTATCTTTTCTCATCCATGTACTTTCGATCTGTGTCTTTTTAAGTGAATTTCTTATGGAGAGCGTATTAAGGTTTGATCCTTTCATCAATTCTAACAATCTGGTTTTAAATTGTTGCATTTAATTCATTAACATTTAATGTAATCATCAATAAGTTTGGACTCAGGTCTACCATTTTATCCTTTGTTTTCTGTTTGCTCCTGTGCTCTTCATTTTTTTCTCAGTTCCTTTATATGAGCCTTCTTTTAGATTATTTGAACAAGTTTTTAAAATTCCACTTTAACCATTGGCTTTGTAGTTAAATCTCTACATTTTTAAATGGTTTCCCTCAGGATTACTGTACACCTTTAACTTTACACAGTCTTCTGTGTAATATTATGTCTACTAATATTATGCCAATTCATGTGAAACATAGAAACTCATGCAATTTTAAGGTTCATTTACACTTTTCCTCCTCTCTTTTATGCTATAGTTTACATATATATTGCATCTACATCCATGTTAAAATCCACAAAACAATGTCATTATACACACACATATAATATATGCATATTACAGAAATTTAGAGAAAATTGCCTCAAATATTTGCTACTCCTGATATGGAAGATTGGTAAGGCAGCAGGCATGTTTATTCTGTCCTTCCCTCTCTCTGGAAAGTTTTGTGCCTTTAGGCAAATGCCCTGGCCACTTGACATCAGATGCCTCCCTCTATGGCATATCAGTAGGTGCCTTAACTGCCTGCAGACCTCAGAGGGAATCACATCGTTTCAAACATACTTCACTCAACTCTATGGCCTCTAATTCTTGAGGAATTACATCATTAACATGGCATTTTTGGGACACTGAGGAATACTTCCCACCTATTTTTTCAGGAAAATTTCAATATAGTTGCTGGGTATGTGATGTTTGGATGCTGTATTTTGGCCCCACAAACACAGTGATATGGCCACTCTGGGACACCATACCAACAGTTGTTTTTGTAGGGTGATGAACAACCTCCTAAGCCACACTATGCATTATTCTCACTTGAAATAGAGCTTCAGTGTCATGAGGGTTAGTTTTGCCACTGGAGGCAGCCTCAGGGCCCAAGGGTATAAATATACTGTGGGGACCTCTGGCTTGAAGGCTCAGGTGCACTCCCTCAGCAGTGAAAGAACATTTATATTTGTTTAAAGTGAGAATGTTTCCTGACTGCACTGGCCGCCACCTATTCCTGTCTCCCTTCCATCAGCCAGGTCACCCCAGAGAACTGAGTCTCCCTATAATTACCTCCTGGAAGTAGCCTGTCATCAGGACACTCATAGTCCAGTGCATTTGGCTCCAAGAAAAAGTTAGTTACAGCATGCTAGTAACCATGTTCCTGCTTGGCTGTGGGTACCATTTTTTAAATTTTGTATCTAGCAGGGGAAAAAAAAATCTGTGCATGCCACCTGAGATTTGTATACTTTTAAAAAATGACAAATGCCGTTTGGTATGTCCATTTTGCTAGCCTTTTTCAGAGCACAGGAGTGTTGTTTAATACCCCTCCTGTGCCTTCATTTCTAAAGGAGCATTTCCAGACAAATTGGGTGAGTGGTCTCACGTCCTAGGATTTCTCCCTGGACTGGCCCTCAGACTGGCTGCCCTGTACTAGGAATGGCAACAGCATCCCAAGGAACAAATGATTTGTATGTGTGGATTGAGTTTATTTAGTGTCAAGTTTGGGAATGCCCACAACTTACCTTCTAACGCTTTGACTTCCCAGCCTTTGAGAAATGCTGTCTTTGGCTATTCTTGAACTAGGTCCTTGAGAGAGGAAGCTTTCTCTCTTGTCCTCTGCCACCCCCTCACCCCACCCCCACCCCACCCCCACCCCAGTATCTAGAGCATCACCTGGCACATAGTAATGCGCTCAAGAATGAACCAACTCAATTGTGACAGCATCTGTCTTTATCTGCTATTGACAGTTAAATCCCTTGAGGATAGAGATGGAGATCTAATTATTTTTCTCTCAATAAACATTTCTTGAGTTGCTTTAGCAGATAAGGGATCAATTAGAGATGCCCTTTTACTCCTGGGCATGATTGTTTACCAAATGTAAACAAAGATTCTAATGAACAACATTTTCAGAACCTTGGGACACAGAATGATAAAACTGTTTTATGTTCCTATCCTCTTGCTATTACTAATTTTTCTTTGTGCTGTCCCCACCTCTGCAGTAGATCTTGGTAGCTCTCTGGAGACCTGATTTATTAAGCATTGGTCCTGAGGATCGCTTCTATCTTATGCTAATCAGAGTGCAAATGAAGCCCTGGTGTCATTAAGTAGTTTAATGACTCTCTGTTGAGGGCTGAAGTAACAGGAGTGGGAAAATGTTAGATCTTTGTAATTTCCTCATTCTTTCGACAAAATCCAGCAGGCATGTGGGTTTATACTTTGTGTAGCAAAAGTGCCATCCATCATTAACAATTCTTCAAGAACAAGAAACATTAAGCAAAATGAAATTTTTTCCTGAAGCTGTTTGTATTTAAGTTCTTCTTTTCCCTGTGCACTGAGAGGACACAGGATGGAGGAAATGACAGCATGCAATTGAGGAACACAAATGTGCTGCTTGCATGTAAACTGCTCGGCAAAACACACCACATGTGCTCATATTTAAGCTTTGGAGGAAATTAAACTCAAATCGATCCTGAAATAGCAAGCATTAAGCATCACTGAATCCAGATTCTCAACAAACAGAATTCATCTGTGAAAGAGAAGCAAAGGGAGTAGACATTATCTGGGCCACAGTATGGGCCAGGCCACGGGTTCTCAAAACATGCCCCTGGACCTACCTACAGGCTCAGCATCACCTGGGGACTTAGTAGAAATGCAGCTTCACTGTGTGCAGTGGCACAGAACTATAATCCCACTACTTGAGAGACAGAGACAAGAGGATCACAAGTTTGAGGCCAGCCTGGGCAAAGGAGTGGACCCTGTCTCAAAATAAAATTTAGAAAAAATAGGGGTTTGATCCCCAGTACCCACCGGCCATGCACACAAAAGTGAAGCAAAGCAAAAAAAGGAATGCAAAGTGTCAACCCTTACCCAAACTGCTGAACCAGAATATACAAGGGCTGAGCCCTGAAGAGAGTGTTAGCAAGCCCTTCAGAGATCAGCTTGAAGCTTGCAGGCCAGGTCCTTTGCACACATTATCTTATTTGAACCTCTTAGATTCTCAAAAGTAAGTATAATTGTTAACTCCAAGTGTCAGCTTGTCTGGGTTAAAAAATACCTAAATAGTTGGTGAAACCTTCTTTCTGGGTATGTTTGGGAGAGTTTTTCCCAAAGAGGTTGTCATTAGTGTTCTAGGATCTTAGGGTTTTGGACTCTCAAACTTATACCACTAGACTGCCTGGTTCTTCAGTTTACAGATGGGACTTTCTAGTCTCTGTAAACCATAAGCCAATTTGCATCATAACCCCCCACCCTTGTATATCTCTCCATATACCCTGATGGTTCTGTTTCTCTGAACAACCCTACAATACAGTTGATATTGGTCACCATTTCCCCTAAGGAAACTGAGAGCAGGCGAAGCTTCTAAGTACCTCAGTCTGTACAACTAGAAATGGAGGCATAAAGATCTGTTGTGGAAAACCTGTGATCTTTTCACTTAACTAGTGTTTCTCAAACTATAATGTGTAATTGAATCGCCTGAAGATTAAGTGTTACAATGTAGATTCTGATTCCCGGAGTCTGGAGAGAGACAAAGAGTTAGTAGTTTTAACAGACTCCCTGGTGTCTCCAACATCTCTGGTGAACCAACCATACCTGGAGCATAAAGGTGTCACACGTTACCACATGGTCCCTACCTGAGGCTTGAGCCTGACCCAGGACTCCAAGAGACCCAAATGCTTGGTCTTTGCCTGTCTGATTTGTGTATCAGGATTATGTATATCAGAGTACAGGGGGCCTGAGATCTGTTTTAACAGGGCTCCAGGACATTCTGATCCAAAACTCAGTATTTTTCAGGTTATCAAGTACAGTGGCACTTCACCATAGGTGTTTGAAAATCATTAAAAGAGAAATTGGACAAATGAAGAAAGTTATAACATTTAATCCTGAATGGCAGTTTGCATTACTGTTTTTCCATGAGATAAGGATATGAAAATGACTATCACTGGGCTAAACCATGAAAATGCCTCTCTATAAAGGCTCTTAAAAATGCTTGCTGAATGTAGAGCCAGTGGGCACAAATAAAGCCCTGGGAAATCAGATATGTTTGATCAAGGTACACCAGTGGTAACTGAACATGTTGATCTGGCATCGCACAGGAGAGGGATGCTTAAACTTTTCCAAGAAAATATCTGTAATAGAGGAGAGGAAACCTAGGTTTGTCTGGCATATGGAAAAACGATCTGATAAAACAGCTTGGAATTTTTCTTTTTAGTCTTGTGAAATCTTAAAAATTCATATGCCCTTTCAATCATATCAAACCAATCCATGTTGCTTTGATATACATAACATTTTTAATTGCCATTGAGATTAAAGAGAAGGGACACTGTTGTGCTGGGTCTATTAAAATCTTAAAATTTATTGATGTTAAGAGAACTTACCCCAAAGATTAGGTTCAGCATCTGTGCAAACCCTCTTCTGTCTTGATGCTCCAGGATTTTGAGAACTGAAGCTCAGAATACATGAACACAAGTGGCCACAGCTTGTCTATGGCTGTGCAAAGGTATCATGGGGACAGGGGCCCAGGACGTTGCATGAGGTACTTTGTTCCTGTGTTTGGGGACTACTTGGGTATGAGTGTTGAGAAGTGTGTTTTGAAGTGGTTTTTGAAAACAGAGCAGACAGAAAAGATCTTTGATCTAGGCATCAGATCCTTTCACTTTTTGAGAAAATACTCATCAAAGTACTTTCAGTAAAGAAAGATGATCAAAGATGCTCTGTATGACACCACTCTGCTATTTCATTACATGTAAATGAAGGGAGGGTCTCAAATGACTGTTTCTGTGCTCAGATCAATTCATCCAGCACTAGAACTTCTCCTCATCAAAGGGATCTTGTCACATGCATGAAAGCATTTAGTTTTGTTGGGAAGCTTTAGATAAGTTTAGTCTTTAAAAAATGGATTTCTTAATAAGCCAACTTTGAAGCTACCCTGATTTTTAAAGTAAACAGTACTTTTGTTCATCTTAATCAACTTTCTACCCCTTTTCATAACATTTGGGGGGCACAGAAAAATAGCAATAAATTTTGAGTTTGAAAACATTGATCCAGATCTTTTATCAAAGTCAGCATTTGACTATGAGATCAAGAAATATTTTAGTCATTTCCAATTTTATTACAAATATATGGATGGATTTGAACAGCATTTTTGTTTGTTAATAATATCAACGATTTTTACTATTGAATCCAATGAGAAATGTTCATAGAGAATCTCTCAGAGGCTCGGGGAACCTAGTCAGGGATGAGGTTGCATTCAGGTATTTGATGACTTTGATTTCTCACCCATAAAACTCTTTGCCTATCTGATCTGTGTATCAGGATTATATATATATCAGAGCACAGGGATGTATTTTTTTAAGTCAATATTGTCTTTGCTTTTTGAAAAACCACCTTTTATGTTAAATTTTCATGTGTTTTATCATGAAACAATTTACAAATTAATTTCTTCAGAGGCATAAACATTAAGCATAATCAACAAAGACCAATATGATGGCCAAATCATCAATAACAATATCTTCCCCACAGCTCTAAGGTAAAAAGAGTCTGGTTCATCTCAGTATCTTATGGATTCATGTTATATTTGTTAGCTCTGTGTACTAGATATACAAAGACCATCAAATAGTGGTATACAAAGGCCATCAAATTGGAAATAGCTCCTGTCCATAGAACTTATAGTTTGGCAGAGGAACAGACGTTAGTCAAAAAATGCAAAGTTGTGAACTACAGTAAATCCAATAAGAGAAAAGTCCATTGAGACCATGTGACAGTAGGGCTTGACCTTGTAAAGATGGGCAGGAAATATCAGGGAAGCCTTTTCTGTGCAAATCACATCTGAGCTAAAATCTGGAGGCCAAGAATGATTTGGGAAACTTCCAGAGCAGAGGAGACACACATGCAAAGGTCATGAGGTAATAAAGGACATGGGAGAATTAGAGAAATGGAAAGGAAGCCAGTATGGCCTGTGGCTAGGAGTAGTGGGCAGAGTCCCAGCCATAGAGCTGGCAGGGGCCAGGCCAATGACAGAGCTTTCTAGCCAGATTGCTATCCAGGGTTGCCCCCAAGACCAATGAGAAGTGGGAGTTATAAGCAGAAGGTGAAGGGATTATGCAAGCTTGTACTGGCTATAAAGTTGAGATGGACTGGGCTGGGGGTATTGGCAAGTCCAGAAAAGCGCTGATGGTAGCCTGCATTCTGATGCTAGAAAGATGCAGCCGATCCCAGGGGTATTGGAAAGAGATTTGACAGGATGGGATGATGGGCTGGACACAGGTTAGGGAAAGAAAAGGAAGCAGAAGGAGGATCCATGCTTGAAGACTGAGGTAGCTGTTAATTTAATAGTGATTCTGATACCTTTGACCTTATTGTTCAGTAAGGACAAAATCATACACACACTTTGCTGCCAAATACTATTCACCTTCCCAAGGTAATTCTAAACTGAATGCTGAAGGAGGCATTAAGTATTTATTTGCTGACGTGTTTGTTGTATTTATCCTGTCCTTGACTCATTTTAGATATTGTTATTTATTTATTTATTTATTCTTTCCTCTACCAAATTCTACATTACTTGTTTGGGGTTTAAAATTTATAATCAGTAAGTTATTCCTAGGGTTGTTTGATTTTTTTTTCCTTTGAAGTTGACTCATTTTTTTAAAATATATTTTTTAATTGTAGATGGACACAATATATTTAGTTTTTATTTATTTGTTTGATGTGGTGCTGAGGACCAAACCCAAGGCCTCATGCATGCAAGGCAAGTGCTCTGAGCCACAACCTCAGCCCATGGATTGACTCATTTTATTTTATTTTTTATTTTTTTGAAAAACATCGACTTTTATTCAATGCCCTAGAGTAAGAACTATGATAATTATCTATATTCTCTTAATTTTTATTTTTTTTATTTTTATTTATTTTTTTTATTGATTGTTTAAAACATTACAGAGCTCATGATATATCATCTTCCATACATTTGACTCAGTTGGGTTTTGAACTCCCATTTCTACCCCAAATACAGATTACAGAATCACATCTGTTACATACTCACATTTTTACATAATGGCATATTAGTGACTGTTGTATTCTGCTACCTTTCCTATCCCCTACTATCCCCCCTCCCCTCCCCTCCCATCTTTCCTCTCTACCTCCTCTGCTGTTGTTCAATTCTCTCCCTTTTTTTCCCCCTCCCCTTTCCCCTCATAACCTCTTATAATTTTGTGTATCATTGAAGGTCTCCTACCATTTCCATATGCTTTCCCTTCTCTCTCCCTTTCTCTCCCCCCATTCGTCTTTGTTTACTGTTAGTCTTTTTCTCATGCTCTTCCTTCCTGTTCTGTTCTTGGTTGCTCTCTTTATATCAAAGAAGACATTTGGCATTTGTTTTTTAGGGCTTGGCTAGCTTCACTTAGCATAATCTGCTCTAATGCCATCCATTTCCCTGCAAATTCTATGATTTTGTCATTTCTTAGTGCTGCATAATACTCTATTGTATATAGATGTCACATTTTTTTATCCATTCATCTATTGAAGGGCATCTAGGTTGGTTCCACAGTCTAGCTATTGTGAATTGTGCCGCTATAATCATTGATGTGGCCGTATCCCTATAGTGCGCTCTTTTAAGGTCCTCAGGGAATAGTCCGAGAAGGGCAATAGCTGGGTCAAATGGTGGATCCATTCTCAGCTTTCCCAGGAATCTCCATACTGCTTTCCAAATTGGCCTCACCATTTTGCAGTCCCACCAGTAGTGTACAAGTGTACCCTTTTCCCCACATTCTCGCCAACATTTATTGTTGTTTGACTTCATAATGGCTGCCAATCTTACTGGAGTGAGATGGTATCTTAGGGTGGTTTTGATTTGCATTTCTCTGACTGCTAGAGATGGTGAGCATTTTTTCATGTACTTGTTGATTGATTGTATGTCCTCCTCTGAGAGGTATCTGCTCAGGTCCTTGGCCCATTTGTTGATTGGATTATTTGTTATCTTATTGTTTAATTTTTTGAGTTCTTTGATTGACTCATTTTAATTGCTAAAAAATCGTACGATTTTTTTTAAAGCTTGATTTGAATGCATCATCATTAAAAGTGATGCTTTCATGTCATTATATCTCAGGACTTTCCTCCAAGAATTTCTCCACAATTTATAAAATCAATCAAATGAATTAAATGAGTATTTTAAATGGCTACCTAGGTAAACATTACACTTCTTAGATTGATAGTTGCTGTTTATAATTCCTTAGTTATGTTTTTTTTCCTAGTTATGGTTTGATGTAGAGCATCATCTCATGCCCAGGCTCATGGCAGGGAGTCCCAGAGACTGTGACATGTCATTCACCTCATTTGGTTCCAGGCTGTTCTCAATTTCCTTCATCTTCTTTATTTCACAGATTTTAAAATTGTACTTCAGACTTCTTAATTTTAACCATCAAACCTTATACTAAGTGGAACACACAATTTTCCAAACACATTTTTATGAAAGGTTTTAAACATATAGAAGATTTGGAAGAACTTTAAGTGAATAACTGTGTACCCACCACCTTGGTTCAGTCATTAGCATTTTGCTCAATCATGTGTCCGTTTGGGTCCCTCTAGACATCCCCCAGTCTATCCTGTTTTTTCATAGATCCTCAGGTGTCCAAAGTTATGAATGCCAGCACATTTTCAGATCAACTTGAATATTACTAATTGGAATTTTATTTTTAAACACAATAAATATCTTTATTTTATTTTTATGTGGTGCTGAGGATCAAACCCAGTGCCTCACACATGGTAGGTGAGCACTCTACCTCGGAGCCACGCCCCCGCCCTACTAACTGGAATTTAATGTTGTTTTTTAAAGGTAGAAATTATTTACAGTGACATGTACAAATCTTAAGTATGGTTTCCTCTGAGTTTTGACAAATGCAGATAGCTCTGCAACCCCAGAGCCATCAAGAGTGCAGGCTTCTCTGTCCCCCCAATTCCCTCATGACCCTTTGCACCCTCCACCCCTGTCCTGCCCACCCTAGATAGAACCACTATGTGTGAATGTTTAGTCATAGGTTGGATAGAGCTTCACTCAGGTGCACTCTGTTGTGCTTGGCTTCTTTTCCTCATCATAATGTTTTTGAGACTCATCTATTTTGTATGTATCAGTAATTTTTTCCCCTTTTTATTACTAACTGTTCTTTTGGCTCAATCCTCTGCATTGTACTTCTCCTAATCTTAGATTCCTAGGCTGTTTCCCACTCTGGGCTGCTTTGAACATTCTTATACAAGTCTTTCTGTGAATAAAAGCTCTTGTTTTTCTTGGGTAAATACTTAGGGATAGAACTATTGGGTCATAGGGGAGATATATATATATATATATATATATATATATATATATATATATATATATATATATATCCATCCATCCATATCCATATTCCTGCCAGACCTTTTCTCAAAGTGGTCATACCATTTTATTTTCCCTCCAACATCATGTTAAAGGTTTCAGTAGATCTTCATCCTTGAAAAATTTTTTCTTTAGTTTTAGACATTCTGGTGGTGGGTGTGGAGGAGGAAAATATAATTTTTAAGTGATTATTTTTTAAGAAACAATGCTTTTTAGAGTTAAGCATAAGTGTTTGTAAACATAGCATTTAGCACAACAGCAAAATTTGTGGCAGCCTATGGTATTTTAAGTAATTAAAGGTTTAAAATTATGAGTCCTCCCTTAAGCTGGAAGTCTCCAAGGACATGCTGAGAAACTCTAGCTTTGAGCTCTGACAGAGAACTTCACAGGCCAGGGATGGTGGATTTCATGTTGCATAAACCATAGTGCCAAAGCCTCTGTTTTTCCAGTAATGCACAGTATCACCATTCCAAGCCAGTTCTGCACATGAAAATATTCTACATTTTAAGATTTTATAAAGGGAAAAACGCATCACACTGTGTAGAGTGATGGCATGAGTACATTGAATTCTGACCTTTTTGCTTTAGCAAACATGTGATAAACCTTTTGATCAGAGAAATTCAAACCATCCCCCAAATCTCAAGGAGAATTATTTTTCAAATAGATGTTGTACATAGATCCAAGAGATATTTCCTTAGACCCCAGTTTAATAAGTCAAAGGGTGAGAATTCCTTTCTGGAGCCTTTCTCTGACGGAGCAATTGGTTTTGGACCACGGCTTGATGTTGAGCTCTGTGTACTAGCTGAGTGTCATAGGGAAGTTTAAAACCTCAACTTCCTTGTCTGTCCAAAGGAATGGTGCTACTTCCCCACTTGCAAGGGTGTTGTATGATTACATTGCAAATGGAAAGCTGTCAGTCCTTGGGAAACATGTAAGAGATGTGTGTTGTCACAGGGTGAAGCTTAACCCTCTTCCTGCCCCACGGTCCTCAAGCCTGTGAGCCTCCCCGAGCTGCCCACCACAGAGAACATGGAACTACAGAACCACTCATCCCCCTATTTATATTCTCAGCTCAACTAGGGGTTGTGAGGAAAATAATTTTGATGGAATAAGTCCTACCAAGTTATAAATGACTGGTGGGTTTAGATCTCTAGAAGAAATTCTCATTCTAAGAGAATTTGTCATCCAAGTGAACTCAAGTTGTAAAATGGAGTATTCAGGAGAGGCACACAGATCATCAGAGAGCTTCAGTTAAAAACCCAGCACTGCTGGGGTGTGACAGAGATAGGTCTTCTGGTTCTGCCACTGGTTCAAAGCATCACAAAGTGAATCACAACAAAGGATCTGGGCAGTAGATGCTGATGCAGCCCTGGAGAATCTCTGATTTCAAAGCAAGGAGTATCTCTGGGCTCTCCTGCTGGCAGTAGACGCAGAGAGAGAGTAGTTCAAAGGCCCATGAGCCAATCTGGGGGCAGTGCATCCAGCTTAGAAAGTACCATGTGCAGCATCCTGTGTGGAGAAAGATGCAGCAGAGACACCCCAGAAGATGGGACTAGTACCTGTGCTCTGCATCCTTCCCTAGTCACTCTTCTCACCCTCAGTGGATGGGGTACATTCTCCCAAGAAAAACCGGATTGGTTTGCAAATCTGCTGGACCTTATGCTTCATTTGGTTCCTCTCCAGACAGCACACAGCCCATGTTGAGGTTTCAGGAGCTCCATCGTTCAGTCAGCTGGCCTGTGGGTCTGCAAAATATGAGGAAAGGGGGTTTTGGGTTTTAGGTAATATGGGAAGCTTTGGGGCCTTGCTCCTAAAAAGGAGATGTATTTTGATTCAGAGAGAAAAAGTAAGCATTTAAAAATCACTTGCTTTTGAGCTAGAGCTGATGGTGAAAACAAAACTAGGCAAAAGTTTTATTCTTTCAGTATAGTATAAAAATCCACACTGAACTTAATAGCTTTATAGCAGGTAGTCTTTATTCTTTAAGGAAAATGTAAAATACTTGTTCACAGAATAAATAAAAGGACCCCAAATTATGGGATAACTGAGTCAATAGCCCTTGGTGACATAATGACCAAGGTTTCACAGAGGTGGGTCATGTAATTGTTTCTGTAATTATGTGGAAAGGGACTGAGCTGAATAGTTCATTTTAACACTAAACATTTTACACGATTATGTTTCAGTGTTCTGTCAGGCTGGACCATTTTGCCTGTGTCTGATACATGTGAGATTTCTAGCCATTACAGTTGATGTTGCTAAGCCATCCTAACCTTCCTCCACTGATGGTCCCACACACTCATCCTATTTTCCAAGTTAATCTCATCCCCTTGTTGAGTGGCTGAAAAGGTCTATTGGTCTGAGCCCTGGATGGAAGCAAGTGGAATTGGCAGTGAAGCAGCACAATTAGAAGTGTGATAGAACAAAATGTGCCCCACCACTAGTAAGAGAAGCATATTTATTTCTTGTGTTAATGGCATCATTTAAAATCTGATAATGAGAAAGAAATAGGTGCAAAACAGCATCTCATGAGTTCAGATCTCATTGTGAGGAAGAAACAGTATAAATTGGCTCTATAATTGAGGAGCATTTGAAGGCCTTTTGGAAAGTCTGAAAAAAAATCCTGGACTAAAATTTAGATTACTTTTATATTACAGAAACATTTTACAAAATATCTGAAACAAACAGGTTATAATGAGACTGATGAGGAGAGACACTGCAGACTTGGCCTGAGCCAGGAAGCTGAGAAGCAATTACAGGTTATATATGTTACTTTAAATTTAGGTATGGCTTTCTGTCATTCTGCATTTCTGCAGACTGTCAACATGAGAACAGCTGACTGGAGCGTAGCCATCCTGCTTAGAAAGTAGGTCCTTGGGTATTTGCTTGCTCTTAGGCTCAGCTGTTCTGGGTGTCTGATGGTGATAGAGCATTTGTAGTCTTGCCGCGTGGTGTACATCTTTCATCTGTTCATCCTGTCTGCAACTTTTTGCTTTCTTGAAATCTTCAGGGTTTTTTTTTTAAATAACTAAATTGTTTGAGAAATATAGCAAATGCTCTATTTAAAATCTCTCTTCTTTCTTCCAAACTTCTGCATGATTTTAGATTCACAAGATTCATCGTGATTCAGGAGACAATTCTCAGACAGGTAAGACTACTTCAATCTGACTCTAATATGCTCAGAAGGCATTCATGGGTTCAAGTCTAAATTGCCCTGAAGGAATTTCAGTTGACATCCGCTATGCCAAAACATGGATTGCTAAAATCCAAGAGCTAATATGGGAAGGTTGGAGAACCAGAGACAAATTTAGGACCTCTTAAGATTCCTTGAATCCTCATCCATGCTTCCCCCATCTTGGTTAGAGATTACAAAGAGCAGATAAATTCAAAATAGAGTGGCTCAAAAGTCTAGAGGAGACTCTGGTTGGATAGGAAGCAGGTGAGAATATGGGGTTGGTTCAACTATGACCATTCTTTCCTTTCTATGCAATAACTGGTGACTGGACCATCCAGTTAGAAAATGTGGCTGGGCCCTGGCCTGGTAGGCAGGTGCCCTGAGATCCTATTTCAGCTGCCAACCTACTTGCCTAAGACCTTGGGCAGTGCTCTGGTTTCTTTCTCCTTAAAATGAAGGGCTGGAGCTCAGGACTTCTACATGTGGAAAGGCCTGGAATTATCTGCCCATTAGAGTAAAAAAATCAGCCGGTTAGTAAAGATTTTTCAATTCTTGTTCTTTTAAGAATTGCAACCAACCATTCTCTGGCCTGTTGTTGTCTAAAACCAGGTCCTGGCCTAACTCTTATTCCCTCTCCTTGATTCTAGGATGAGCATATTTAGCCTACTCAGAAAGATTTCATTTGCTTTTTCTGACCTTTAGTGTCTTCATTTGCAAAGCAAATTAACAACGTCTTTCTTGTGGTTAATGGTGAATAAAGAAAAAAATGTATACTATCTAGCAGTACCTGCATTTAACTATATGGTATCTTCCTTCCCATTTTCTGAAAATTTTCTAGGCCACAACAGCCTTGGATGACATGGTGACATTCACATGCAGGCAGATTTTCTCCCAGATATTTTAGTTTCTTGAAACACTTTAGAGTGAAGGTATTATTTTAACAAACTTATGAGTTTCTGGTGCCCCAAACTGAAATGAGCATTTACAGTGCCCAGCATTGCCTTGTACATCATAGACACTCAATGAATATTCACATTGAGCAATTGAAACCATTCCATCCTGGAAACCATAGGTTCCACCATTTATTAGCCCTTTGACCTTGGGCTACCTACATAAGTAAAATGAAGATAGCACTATGTAACTTTAAGAATTGTAATTATTAAATGAGATAGTTATTATATTTAAAGTATATAAAACAATGCCTGGTACATAATAGGTGATCAGTAAGTGGTAATTATCTTTTTTTTATTTGGTGACACAATATCACTTTTTGCCATCAAATTTGGCTGTTTAAATCACCTTTTATCCTTCTTTTCTCTACTTTAGATTTAAATTTATTCTACAAGGCTTCTGTTAAGAATGAATAATGAGTTCTCCGATTTAAATGGCATTATTTTAGCCTTTATTGAAGAATAATTTCTCCAAACTTTTAATCATTTCTATTGTTATAGATTCTCTTAATTCTGAGTTAAAATTGGGAAAAATAAGCATTATCCATCTTTGAATAATTTCTAATGAATGGTTGAGAACCCAGGCAGCCAGCCTCTGTCATAGCCTTAAAACTAAGCTCTCTGCTTTTAGTTGTATTTAGAAACTACATTTTGAGGAATTTTAAGTTCAATTTATTATTTGGTAAATAAATGTTAGGAATGTAGCTGATTAAATTCTTAAATAAGCTAAAGACATTCGTCTTATTAAATGACCAAATTAGTTTCTCAGGGTTGTGAAAAAGCCATGTGACCCTAATAATATCACTTAAATCACTAATGTCTGTAGAGGTCTTTGTAAGGAGAGGAAAGGTATTCAGGCAGAGTCTGGAAGATGAAAATTAGGCAAAGGACGAGTAAATATTTTCAGTTAGGTCACTTAAGACAAGGTTCTATGGCTACATCATTCAGATTAACTTTGTTATAGTTCTGCCTTCACTTTGTGCTGTATAAATACAATCTAGGTTTTGTTCTTATTTTTACCATTTTTTTAGTTGAAACAGATTTCTTAGGACAGTAAAGTGGTTTTAAAAGTTGATGTAGAGCTGAGCGTGGTGGTACACACCTGTAATCCCAGCAGCTCCGGAAGCTGAGGCAGGAGAATTACACATTCAAAAGCCTCAGCAACTTAGCAAGACCTTATCTCAAAATAAAAAATAGAAAGGGCTGAGGATGTAGCTCAGCGGTAAAGTGCTGCTGGGTTCAATCCCCAGTCCCTCTCCGGACTAAAAGTCAATGTAGAAAAGTACCTATGACGTTAGGAAATGGAAACAGCAAGAAGTGAATAATATGATAAAGTCTATATGTGTCTAAGTAGACCCATATGTGAATGAAGAGATGTAGTGGGTGTTGATGAATCTCCCCAAATTTTTAAAGTTTTAATGGTTATTTTTTAAATGATAATTTTACTCATGTAAAATAACCCTTTATGATAATCTTTATGTCCATGATGTAATAAGGCATCCGAAGAAAAAGTCATCATTTTATTACTAATAGGACAAGTAATTTTGTGTCTTGAAGAGTTGAAGAGAAAGTGGTTTATTATTTGCTAAAATTATTTTCTAAAGCTTAAAAAGTAACCTTGTGTTCTTTAAAGAATAAGAGAAAAATGTGTAAACTTTACCTACGAATGTGCTGAAAAGTAATCATTTCTCCTCTTCTGATCTGAAATCCTCAGAACCTCATTCATTCAGATATAAGAACAGAAGGAAAGAGTCCATTGATGTGAAATCCATATCATCTCGAGGCAGTGATGGTAAGAAGTTTTGATGATTTCTTTGACCTTTTTAAAATGTAGAAAACGACAGAGGAACGTGTTCAAGAATCCATCAGCAATACAAATTCCAAGAAGAAAGATTTTTAACTAAACTGGCTCCTCACCCTCCATCCCTAAGTAAGCTGAAAAATTTTCAGAGTTTTGTTAAGATTTTTTATGCCTTTTATAATCTTTGCCTTTATTTACTTATTTATCTATTTTTTTGAAGGCTCTGTATGTGTTTGCCTTCATGGGCTAAGTTGTGTCAGGCCACATAACCACCTAAGCAGCTCAGTTTCCATAGCTAGCCAAGGTCGTTCTTGGTACTAGTGGCTAAGGTGGAGCCAGTGTCCTGGCTTCCCAATTCCAACACACACCCATTTTTCCATGTACCTGCTGCACGCACTTACTTTTCCTTAATAAAATGTCACAGAAACTGTGAGTCAGAATTCAGCAAAACATTTCTGCCCTACGAGGCAGAATTTAGAAAACACTTTTTGAGTTCAATGAACCAGGCTAACAAACCAATTGGATTTGTGGGGAGATGGAAAAGTCAAGGACGATTCTGAAATGTCATTCCTAGGTGCCTGGGAAATTATAATAATACTTACAGAAATAGGAGAGTCTCTAGACATGGCCAGGTTGGGGTTGAGAGAAGATGATGATTTCTTTTTCAGTGGAGATGCCTAGGAATCTGAAATGCAGGACTGGGGCTGGGGCTAGAGAAGTACAGATGAAGCCATGCGCAGAAGAACTTCTCTAAGGATTGTGTGTGTGATAAAAGAACAGAGGGCCTAAGCCCAAGCCTGAAGGCCCACCTTCAGTGATGGCAAAGCACAGGAAATAGGGAGATTGAAGAGAACAGAGATGCTGGGGTGCTGGGAGTGAGCCATGTGAGCACAGTGTCACCAGGCAAGAACATGAATGTGGCAAGAAACAGGGTGGCCAGCAGTGTTAAATGCTAGTGATCAGAGCTCTAGAACCAAGGACAGATGAATAGATTTCACTCATTCATTTGTTGTGGTGGTGGGTTTTTTTTTTTGTTTTTTTTGTAGTAGTTGGGATTGCTTCCAAGTCCGTGTATATGCTAAGAAAGTACTGTACCACTGGACCACATTCCTAGCCCTTATTTGGTTTTTATTTGGCAACTGGAAGGACCGGGTCTAAGGGCATGCGGAAGAGGTAGCTATTAGCTGTCAGAGAAAGGAGAGGTGCAGGGTAGAGATTTAAAGGAATAAATAGAAGGGTCAAAGGAAGTGGCTGCAATAGCAAGAAATGCAGAGTCTAGAGATGATCACAGAACAAAATGGACTGGCTGACATGGAACGCAAATGATTGAGACTAAGTATGCTCCATCGAGAATACAGATTGAACTATTTTGAGATAGGTTGAGGATATAATTAGGTAGAACATATAGATGAAAAGGATCATGGACGAGCTAATTTGAACTGGGTTAATTCAGTGTTTGGAGATTTCGAGGGGGTATCATCATGTCTCCAACATGGGCAAAATGGAGGTGGAAGAGCACAGGCGGGGCCCTCAGTGACTGCCACCTGGGTACTGGAGTGGGCAACTCTGCTGATATGGGCTGGATTGAGTTGCCCCATCTAGGAAATGGAGATCCAGCCCCTCCTCCTGTCTCACAAGAGGAGGTGAGAAAATCTGATGAAACCAGTACCTTTAAAGTGATGTTCTACCTCTTGAATTTTAAACCACATATAAGCATTACCTAGTCAAAAAAATTAAGTTACTTTTAAATGAAGTTTTCTACAGATAACAGCTAGAACCACCATGGGCTCTGGGTGTTCTGAACCTAAAGGCTCAGGAATAAAGTTTGAGTAGCCCCAATTGGCACTGTGAGTGCGCTTGGTCTGGTGCCCCACACCTTGCCATGACCTACACCTTCTCTCAGGATGCACAGTTAACCAGTCATGTGGCCAGCAGCTCAGGACTGAAAGTGACAGAATTGAAGGAGGTTTAGTGATTTGTGGAAATGGAAGTCCTGGGGGATCGTTAGGCTGTTGGAATCAGGCCTTAGGATCCCATCAGCCTTCTCTGAACTTCTCTCTGTGGTCCAGGAACTTGTCAAGCCCTCCTGCTGCCAAAGTCCCAGGCCAGATGTCTTTCCTGGCATGGGTTAGTCAACGTGAGCTGTCAGCCTTTTAGGAAAAAGAGATGAGTGTGAATTCCTTGTTTCTTTGGTGGGAGGGTGGTCCCAGCAGAGTCGGGCTCCTGGCCCGTGGATTTCTGAGCTACACTTGGCCATGCTGAGCCTGAACCAGATTGCAACTTACTTTCCTTCTCGCCAGCACCAAGCTTGCAAAATCGTCGCTATCCATCCATGGCAAGGATCCATTCCATGACCATTGAGGCTCCCATCACCAAGGTGAGTGGCAGGTGCTGCCTTCTCTCTGCAGTCAGGGCCCCCTGTCCCTGAGCTCTGTTCTGGAGATGCATTCTACAAATGATATGGAGTTCATGGTCTAGTGGAAGAAACAGATATTGAACAAGCAAACATATAATAAATAAGTGTACAGTAATAAAACACAGTAAATGCTTTGAAGGAAATCACAGGACTCTCTGAGAGAAAATGAGAGTAGAGTCTGAATGTAGGCGGGGTGAAAAGTTTGACGCAAAACTTGAAGCATGTTGGTCTAGAGAAGACTGCAGGGAGCAGGAATGGCAAGGAAGAAAGCACTAAGATATTTTTTCAGACAACCTGAAAGGAAGTCAGGGAAGCAGGAGCTTGGCGAGTAGAGGGGAGAAGACAATGGTGTGGGTTGAGCAGGGCTCAGATCATTCTGGTCAACTGGGGCCATAAGAAGGCTGTGGTAGTTCATATGCAGCAGAAACCATTGAGGAGTTTAGAGTTGGGGTGGCATAATCAGGGGTGTTATTGAAAAAGAACCCTGATGCCATGCAGATAACAGATCCAAGATGGCAAGTGTACAAGGCAAGAGGCCAATTTGGGGCCTTTCTCAAATTCCAGGCAAGAAATGAGGTAGCTGGGATAGAATTCAGGTAGTGGAGGTAGAGAGAAATGAATAGATCAAGAAATGTTTAGGGTTGGAATCAACTGGACTTGGTGAGGTCTGGGTGGGGAGAGGAATGAGGGAAAGCAACATGCTAAGCAGGGTCTCCCAGGTTTCTGGTTGAGCATGAGGTGGATAGAAGTGCTCTCTACTGCAGTTTAGGAAACAGAGAAGGAGCACAGCTTCTGTCTTTGATTTTTTTTTAATGTTTATTTGCTTGCTCTGTGAGGGAGGGAAACAAGATCATGAGTTTACTTTCAGACACGTACAATATTCCACTAGGTATGTCCGACAGTTAGCCAGATCTACAAGTCCAGAGGCTGGGAGGTCTACTTGGGAGTCTTGGCTATGGATCATATGTGTCCAGAGACATGGAAACAAAATATCATTTATGGAAGGTCCACAGAATGAGAGAGAGGACCAGACCAGTCTCTGAGGATCTCTAGCCTGGAGAAGAAAGCTAGAGAATAGTCAACCAAGGAGCCTGGAAAAATGTGGTTCAGAGGTGGGCGGACATAGGAAAGCATGGGACACAAGGCATGCTTCAGTAAATGGGAGGAAGTGACTTTAGAACAATAAGATATGTCATCCACTGAGATTCTTCTGGATTCCAGGGCTACATATGACTTTTGAGAAATCGCATCTTTATGTCCACAAATTTATTTATTAATTTATTTTATTTATTCTTGTTCTCTTCTGTAGGTTATAAATATAATCAACGCAGCCCAAGAAAACAGTCCAGTCACAGTAGCAGAAGCCTTGGACAGAGTTCTAGAAATTTTACGGACCACAGAATTATATTCGCCTCAGCTGGGTACCAAAGATGAAGATCCTCATACCAGTGATCTTGTTGGAGGCCTAATGACGGTGAGTGATGGGCAAAAGCCAGAAATGCAGGGGGACCACGTTAAGTACCTGTTAGTGTACGTGTAACATGTCACTGTCACTGTAGTTGCAGAAATATCTGTTTTATAGACTAACATCAGTGTAACCAACAAGCAGCTGCAATAATTTATGTATTACGTGTGGTGATTCTAAAGTGATTCTTGCATTCATTTTTTTTTCATAAGGCTGATTGACCACAGCAGTGGGAGACAGCCCGTCTGAATTCCCGCTACAGTGAGGAGTGAATCGGCAAGTGATTGAGGACTAAATATACAAGATGGGAGTGATAGAGGCCCTCGTGGGCTGCTTCTTCCCCTTGATCTAGATTATAGTATTGGATGAGGCTCATAGCACTATTTCTTGGACCTCCGAATTTACCTACTCGGTTGGTCCTCTGTATCCATGGGTTCTGCTCTACAGGTTCAGCCAACCACAGAAAGACAACCCAGAAAAGAAAAGAAGCTCCACACACAAGACAGTATCTATACTGAACATTTACAGACTGTTTTGGTCATTATTCCCTAAACAGCATAATAACTGTGTGCATTGTGTTAGGTATTATCAATCATCCAGAGATGATTTAAAGTATATGGAGGGTATATATACTGTGTGTAAATACTATGCCATTTTATATAAGGAATGTTAGCATCCTCAGGTTTTAGTATCTAGGGGAGGCCCTGGAACGAATCCCCTGAGGATACCAAGGAATGATTGTATAATGAAAAGATTTGTATTTAGACAACAGCAGTTTCTAAAATCTTAGCTATAGAATCTTTTTTAAAAAATATAGAATCCCTTTTTTCTTTATTAAATTACTTATTATTCTAATTTGTTATATATGATGGCAGAATGTAATTCATTTCATATTACACATATAGAGCAGAATTTTTCAAGTCACTGGTTGTACACAACATATTTTTACACCATTCATGTCTTCATACATGTACTTAGGGTGATGATGTCTAACTCATTCCACCATCATTCCTATCCCTTTGCCCCTTCCCTTCCCCTCCCTCCCCTTTGCCCTATCTAGAGTTCCTCCATTCTTCCCATGCTCCCCTCCCCCATCACCTTTATGAGTACCATCCTCATATCAAAGAAAACATTTGACCTTTGGTTTTGGGGGATTGGCTTACTTCACAAAGCATTATATTCTCCAACTCCATTCATTTACCTGCAAATGCCATGATTTTATTCTCTTTTAATGCTGAGTAATATTCCGTTGTGTATATATACCAAATTTTCCCTATCCATTCATCTACTGAAGGGCATACTGGGTTGGTTCCACAATTTACCTATTGTGAATTTGAGCCTACTTTTCCCTCAATATTTATAGCCTACTTTTGCTATAAATATTGACATGGCTGTGTCCCTGTAGTAAGCTGGGGTTTTTGTGTATAAACCAAGGAGTGGGATAGCTGGGTCAAATAGTGGTTTCATTCCAAGTTTTCCAAGGAATCTCCATACTGCTTTCCAGATTGGCTGCACCAATTTGCAGTCCCACCAGGAATGTACAAGTGTGCCTTTTCCCCACATCCTCACTAACACTTATTGTTGTTTGTATTCTTAATAGTTGCCATTCTGACTGGAGTGAGATGAAATGAGTAGTTTTGATTTGCATTTCTCTAATTGCTAGAGATGATGAACATTTTTTCATATATTTGTTGATTGATTATACCTCTTCTGAGAACTGTCTGCTCAGTTTCTTGGCCCATTGATTGATTGGGTTATTTGTTTTATTGGTGTTTAGCTTTTTGTGTTCTTTATATACCCTAGAGATTAGTGCTCTATCTCTTGATGTGCAAGTGGTAAAAATTTGCTTCCAAGCTGTAGGCTCTCTATTCACCTCACTGATTGTTTCTTTTGCTAAGAAGAAGCTTTTTAGTTTGAATCCATTCCATTTATTGATTCTTGGTTTTAATTCTTGTACTATAGGTGTCTTATTAAGGAATTTGGGTCCTAATTTAATATGATGGAGGTTTGGGCCTACTTTTTCTTCAATTAGGCACAAGGTCTCTGGTTTAATTCCTAGCTCCTTGATTCACTTTGAGTTGAGTTTTGTGCATGGTAAGAGATAGAAGTTTAAGTTTATTTTGTTACATGTGGACTTCTAGTTTTCCCAGCACCATTTGTTGAAGAAGCTATTTTTTCTTCATTGTACGTTTTTGGCAGCTTTGTCTAATGTAAGATAACTGTAGTTATGTGGGTGTCCTCTATTCTGTACCATTGGTCTACAGGTCTGTTTTGGTGCCAATACCATGCTGTTTTTGTTACTGTTGCTTGTAGTATAGTTTAAGGTTTGGAATAGTAATACTACCAGATTTACTCTTCTTACTAAGGATTGCTTTGGCTATTCTGGGTCTCTTACTTTTCCAGATGAATTTTCATGATTGTTTTTTCTATTTCTATGAGAAATGTTATTGGGATTTTGATTGGGATTGCATTGAATGTGTATAGTGCTTTTGGCAATATGGTTATTTTGACAATATTAATTCTGCCTATCCAAGAACAAGGGAGATCTTTCCATCTTCTAAAGTCTTCTTTAATTTCTTTCTTTAGTGTTCTGCAGTTTTCATTGTGGGTCTTTCACCTGTTTTGTTAAGTTGATTTCCAAGTATTTTATTTACTTATTTAATTTTTTGAGGCTATTTTAAATGGGATGGTTTTCCTTGTTTCTCTTTCTGAGGACTTGACACTGATGTACAGAAATGCCTTTGATTTATGGGTTTTGATTTTATATCCAGCTATTTTGCTGAATTCATTTATTAGTTGTAGAAGATTTCTGGTGGAATGTTTTGGGTCTTCCAGGTATAGAATAATATCATCTGCAAATAGTGACAATTTGAATTCTTTTTTTTTTTCCTATTTGTGTCCCTTTAATTTCTTTTGACTGTCTGATTGCTCTGGCTAGAGTTTTAAGAACTATGTTAAATAGAAGTGGTAAAAGAGGGCATCCCTGTCTTGTAGCTGAAATTAATGAAATTGAAACAAAAGAAACAATTGAAAAAATTGACAGAAAGTTGGTACTTTGAAAAAAATAAATAAAATTGATAAATCTTTGGCCATGCTAATGAAGAGAAGGAGAGAGAAAACTCAAATTACTAACATCCATGATGAAAAAGAAAATATTATGAGGGACACTACAGAAATACAGAAGATAATTAGAAATTGTTTAGAAAATTTGTACGTCAATAAAATAGAAAATATCGATGGCATCAACAAGTTTCTAGAGGCATATGATATTCCCAAACTAAATCAAAATTTAAACTGATCCATTTCACAAGGAAATAGAGGACATCATCAGAAACCTACCAACCAAGAAAAGCCCAGGACCAGATGGATATATACCTGAGTTCCACAAGACCTTTAAAGAAGAACTAACACCAATACTTCTCAAAACTATTTCATGAAATAGAAAAAGAGGGAACACTTCCAAACACATTCTGTGAAGCCAGTTTCAAAACTAGTCATAGACACATCAAAGAAAGAAAACTTCAAACCAATATCTCTAGTGAATATAGATGCAAAAATTCTCAATAAAATTCTGGAAAATAAAATATAAAAACATATCAAAAAGATAGAGCACCATGATCAAGTAGGGTTCATCCCAGGGATGCAAGGTTGGTTCAACATACAGAAATCAATAAATGTAATTCATCACATCAATAGACTTAAAGATAATAATCATATGATTATTTCAATAGATGCAGAAAAAGCATTCAACAAAATACAGCACCCCTTTATGTTCAAAATGCTAGAAAAACTAGGGATAAAAGGAACATACCTCAACATTGTAAAGGTTATCTATGCTAAGCCCCAGGCCAACATCATTCTAAATGGAGAAAAATTGAAAGCATTCCCTCTAAAATCTAGAATCCTTTCCTTTAGTTTATATAAAGTTCCATTTATAATTAGATAAAGGCAGTGCGAAGGAACCACCCTCCATTGACACACCAAGAGACAGCACTCGTGTGTGACCACCAAGAGCAGCTGGTGTTTAAGGACTCACTCTGCTTTGGTGTTTTGCTCTGATTTATTTGGCTTCAATCATAATCTATTAGGAAATGAAGAAAATCAAAATTATTCATTTGGGCTCCTCATCAGATGCTAAAACTAGCCTAGGAGTTTAATTTTGAAGGTTTCTATCTAGACCTACCTCTACATACTGAGTGTTGCTTGGCTTTCCAGTCTATTCTCAGCCTATATTTCAAGTGACCTCTTGTTTTTACCTTGGTCCTGGGCTGGCCTTGGCTGCCCCCTTCCAATGTAGTGTGGACTTAAGCTTCTAGAGAACACTCTCAAGAGACTGGCACCAGGCAGCCACTGCAGAGCTACAGCTGGAGGTTGCTGGTTCCAGGAATAAACTTCTTGTGTCCTCCTCCACTGCTGTATCTTCTTGGACTTCCTGCCCAGATAAGGCTGTGAAGACCCATGGAGATGTCTGCCTCATTTTTGTGTGGCTTTTAGAATTAGAGAGAGAAAGGCAAGGAAAAGGCAGGGGAATTACCATCCCTAACTTAGAGGAAGGACAGGTGTGGCTGTGATTGCTTACCTTCTTATCTATATTTTAAGATTAAGCTATTGACCTAAAGATTCAAGATGTGACTTCAGGGGAGCTGTTCATAGCCAATACTACTTTAAAACTTACTACACACTTTCCCCAGGTAACAAGCAATTTAAAGTGACCCTTAAGCAAAGTTCTAAATAATGAGGTATTTAGAAAAGGAAGGTGGAGGCAAGGATTTCAGATCCAAGAACCTTTGCGGGGACTGGTTCAAGTTCAAGAGCCAATAAATGCCAGAATTCTGAAATTCTGTGCACTCTCATTCTGCCACTCCAAAGACTCAAACTCAGAAATCTTTTTTGTTTTTTAAAGATTAGCAGCCATGCTCACATAAAAACTAGCTAGAAAAAAAGTATGTTAGTTATTAATAAAACATTGGCCCGCCTTCTTTGAGACTTTATAGAAGGTTACCCCAAAATGGGGTCCATGGTTCTGGCTCTTCAAAATACAAATCTAAGAACATCAGCATAACACAGTTCCTATGAGGGACTTTAGACACATCAAAAAAAAAAAATGTGTATCCAAAGCGAGATCTCTTCTACAATTTCAGTTCTGTGGCTTCACAGTGCCAGAAGATGTCATGTTAACCAAGCCAACTTGCAGCTCGGGTGTGAGGCCCGCACACAGTCATGCCCGCGGTAGTCACAGTTCATCTCTTGGTAAAGTGGCCACGGAAGAGAGAGTATCATCTGTCTTATAGCTGTTGTTCTGATTTAATTTTGAGCTCTGCCTCTACTTGGGGCTGCAGATTGAGCGGTTATTGAGGGTTCAGAGCTCTGGCTAATGAAGGAAATGAGAGAGCAATGATGGGATGTGAAGCCTGCTTCTAACAGCATCTCTTTTTATTCCAGGATGGCTTGAGAAGGTTGTCAGGAAATGAGTATGTGTTTACAAAGAGTAAGTTCTCATCTGTTCACCTGTTACAAATAACCCATCTTTGTTGAAATTATTGTTTCAATTGGGGAGGGGGCTTGTTGTTCTTCTAGTTGATCTCACTTGAGTTTGTGCATCTTTATGGCCCATGTCTCCTAATTAAGAAGTCTCCTGATTATTCAGCACTTTTAGAATAAGAATTGTAGATCTCTATACATTTAAACAGACAGTTATACTGCATTATTTTCTGTTTGGGGGTCTCAAGGTTTCATAATGTTAGAGAAAAATTTTGATGTGAAAAATCTTTCTACCTCTGAAAGTTCAAGACTTTCTTTCTACTGGCAACCATGAAGATGATGATAGATGCTCAGGGGCACTCAAGATTCCACAGTTAAGGGCTGAGGATGTGGCTCAGTGCTCACATGCCCCTAGGTTCAGTCCCCAGTACCAAAACAAAAAAAATAATTCACAATTAACCAGCTTTCTCACTCCATCTGTTTGCTCAGATGTGCACCAGAGTCACAGTCACCTCGCAATGCCAGTAACCATCAATGACGTTCCCCCTTCTATTGCCCAATTACTTGATAATGAGGAAAGTTGGGACTTCAACATCTTTGAATTGGAAGCGGTTACACACAAAAGGTATGTGACATCTCTCGCTAAGGCTAGTGGGGATTGATGGCCATGTCCAAGGCCTTTGCATCTGGAAATTTTGAGGGACACATACATCCTGAGCCAGCTCCTTTATAGAGTGGGGAAGATCTGGGAACAGCCCAAGTGTCCTTTGATCTCAGATCACTCCTTTGGCTAGTGAGCCAAGAGTTTTAAGTTTTCTCTTTCCCAAACTTATTGAAGCTCCACCCTATAAATGAATATGAGACAGGGCTCAGTGGCACACACCTGTAGTCCCAGCTAATTGGGAGGCTGACACTGTAGGATTGCTTGAGCCCAGAAATTTGGGGCCAGCCTGGGCAACATAGTGAGACTCTGTCCCTTCCCTGCCTCCAAAAAGTGCATTCAGAATCTCTATAGCTCTTTGATCCATCCTGTTGGCAGGGAGAAGACTGAAGAACTAAAAGAATCTCATTTATACTCAGAGAAGGCTATTTCTTCCCAGAGGTCTTGGTCTGTGGGATATGAATGACTCTCAAAAAGTAGCATGACTCTAAATGGGGTGGCTTTGCCATTCCTTTTGTCCTCAGGGAGCATAGAGCAGGTGCAGGGCTTATGTGGAGGGAAGAAGGCACGGCCAGAGATTTCTCTTGGTTGTCAGAGCCACCAAAGGGCCTGTGACTTACAGAAAATCTAGAAGTAGTTTGGATTAACACTCATGAGAGTTGAACAGGTAACTGGTGAGAAGATGCAGCTCCTACTAATTTGGGGAGATATTTTTATGCCCCTGTTCATGTAGAATAATAAGAAAAAGAAAAATGCCTCCATTCCCATATCATCAAAGAATGCAATTTCCAGGCCAGTCAATTCAATGAAACAGGGTTGCTTTTTCTTTTCCTATTTTGCAGGCCATTGGTTTACCTGGGCTTAAAGGTCTTCTCTCGATTTGGAGTATGTGAATTTTTAAACTGTTCTGAAACCACTCTTCGGGCCTGGCTCCAAGTGATTGAAGCCAACTATCACTCCTCCAATGCCTACCACAACTCCACCCATGCCGCCGATGTCCTGCATGCCACCGCTTTCTTCCTTGGAAAGGAAAGAGTAAAGGTAGGATTTTGATATCATCATCTAACTGCCTGCTCTGGATCAGAGGTTCAGGAACTCAGATTTAGTTAAATACATCAGGCAAAGAGCTACTTTGCAGCCAATTTGACAGAGGATTTTTTTTTGGGGGGGCCCTACTAAATTGGTCATTTCGGTGTTACAAAGACATGTACCTTTTGCCTAGCCCTGTCCTCCTCCAAAATGCTTAAAATGTTAATTTATGCCACGATAGAGACTCCTTTACATGTGTGGCTGATCCATAAGCCTGTGCTCTAAATGTTCACCAGGAGCATTGTGAAATTGAGTTGCAGGACAGAACTTCATTATCATAGCAAATGGTTGCTAGGTCTTGAGGTAAAGTTATAGTGTCGGGATTTGGCCACTGGTAATGTTACAATCTAGATAATATTGAGCTACTCACTTAACATGCATGTGTGTATGTTTTCTGTAGGTTGTAGGTATGAGTTTGTGAATCTGTATATCAATGACTTGTGCCTAATTGGGACAGAGTTCCACATCCCTCGCTCTTACTTAGAGTTCAGTGCTGTCTGTGCATGAGTCCTGATTTGTAGGGTGGCCTTGTGTCCTCCCCATGGAAACCTGGTAGGAGATCCCCATTGTGCCTCTTTCTTAACTACCATCGATTGCACAGTGAAGCTTGTGATCTCTTTGGTACAGTTAGAACTAAAGTTTAATATTTGGTTTACCTTTGGGAGAAATGCTATATAGAGGCTGAAATTCTCTGTGAATACTTGACATTAGATTGTTTTCTCAAAACAAGTGTTGATGAGGGATCAAGACCCTGGATGCTGAAGAAGAGACAGTGGGACAATTACAAGGAGCAGAAACAGCATCCAAACTAGTGTCATTAGTTTGTCAGTGTCTTATACTGTTATTCACCCTTCTAAGTAAGAAAGCAAAGGATGTGGTCCAAGAATGATGCTTTTGAAGAATTTTGTCTTCTACTTAAAAAAAAGAAAGAAAGAAAGAAAGAAGGAAAGAAATCGCAAAGTCAGGCTGTGTTTGTAACACCTCCCTCTGAGGAGCCACAGCACCTCTGCATCCCCACTTGGGATTCTGTTGTGAAACGGCTCACCATGTGATGGTGCACAGCTGAGGTCTCACCACCCGCTCAGAACGGCCCCCAGGTCATGAGTGCTGTGATCCCCAGCAGCTGCAGCCTTGAGTGAGAAGTGAACCTCACCTAAGCAGAGCTCTTCTAGGAAAACAGGTGAAACATGTGACCAGTTAGGAGACACTTAGTCACTTCATCATCTCCCTGCCCACCCCACCTCCAAAATAGGTATTCTCCTTCATCTTGGAGGTTCTGCTAGTGCATTCAAAGTCTGATTGGGTTTCTCAAACTACACTCATAGAAACAAGGCTTACAATTCAAGGCATTTCCTAACTCAGGCAGACCCTGCCAGAGATTCAGAAAACATAGAGCTGCAAAGAACCTTGGAGACTTGGGGTATTAAAGTCTCCTGAGCTCAGAGGTTTAGTTCCCAGCTTAAGATCACCAGACAGTCCACCACGAGGCACTTGCAGTGGGATTTACGCCTAAGGCCTCTTCCATCAGACCTGTTACCACTGAAGAAGAGGGTCAGGAAAATGTATTACTTCCTTGACTCATTAGTCCCTCTAATTTCCTAGGGACAGTAAATCTTTTTTTTTTTTTTAAGAGAGAGTGAGAGAGGAGAGAGAGAGAGAGAGAGAGAGAGAGAGAGAGAGAGAGAGAGAGAGAGAGAGAGAGAGAGAGAGAATTTTTAATATTTATTTTTTAGTTCTCGGCGGACATAACATCTTTGTTGGTATGTGGTGCTGAGGTTCGAACCCGGGCCACACGTATGCCAGGCAAGCGCGCTACCGTTTGAGCCACATCCCCAGCCCAGGGACAGTAAATCTACAGTCTTCTTTTTGTGTGTGCTGAGGATTGAACTGAGGGCCTTGTGCGTGCTGTAAGCACATGGACCACCACGGAGCTCACCCCCAGCCCCTAAGGTCAAATTCTTAATGTCACTATTATAAAGTATCCTCTATCTAGCCATAGAGACAATGACCCCAGAGCTGACAGGTCCCTTCAGTTTGGGACACCCCCCCCATCTTCCCCTCTTAACTGATTCATAGGAGCTACTGCAAGTAGAGGCCAGGACAGCCACATTCCTTTCTTATTCTCTGGGCCTAAATGACTATCATGAATAAGGAACTATTTGAAAGACTGTGGCTAGTCTTTCTCGTGGGATCCAAATTCAAATCTACTTCTGGTTAAAGAAATAAAACACATCCAGAGTGATCTGCATATCCTGAGATTTGGAATCTCACCAGCTGCAGGTTTGGGAGCTTCGGAAGCCCCTCACCACTCCCATCTAGGCAGGCCCTTGCTTCTCCTCACTCATTGATGATATCTAGCCTGGTCTTCTGTTGCCACCTCTCAGCCATTTCTTACAAGACAGTGCATTATTAGTCCTCACCAAACGGCAGGACACAGCTCATTATTGGTAACTTTGTAGAAGTGTCTTGTCATTGTGTTTTTGGTTTAAATCAGTGTAGGCTGGATAGGAAGGCAGGTCTCCTCTGGTGCCACCTGTGTTTTCTATTCCAGTTACTTTATTTCATTGAATAGTTTAAAAATAAATTGAGGAGAGGGGCCTGGGATTGTAGCTCAGTGGTAGAACACTTGCCTAGCACATGTGAGGCTCTGGGTTTGATCTCAGCACCACATAAAAAACAAATAGATAAAATAAAGGTATTGCATCCATCTACAACTAAAAATTTAAAAATAATAATAAACAAATAAATTGGGCAGAGACTCCAAGCAAGATTGGACACATTACAGGAGCCCTAGCTGGAGCCCAGAGCTTGGCCCCATGGGTCCTCACTGTGTAGGTAGAATCACTGGAAATGGAGCCCAAGTTGAGGCAGTTCTGAGTCCTGAGCTTGGAGATAACTGACTGCACCTGCAGGTTACAGTGGCTTCTCTTGAAAGCAGTGAAACAGGGTCAGTCATGCTTTCTTGGCCTGGTTACTACAGACTCTACCCTGAAAAGAGTTGAAAAGATGAATAACATCTACTGCTGCTTGGGAAACCTGGTCGTGTTGCCCAGGACCAATCCAGGTTGTTGCTTACCAGCTCCATAAGGTTAGGATTCAAAATGGAAATGGTTCCTTTTGAGAGGAACAGTTTTCAGCAAAGCACACCACAGCCCTCAATCCAACACAAGCATGACAGGTGTCTGTGCAGGACAACGCTGTGCCGCAGATTCAGCCCTCCTCACCTGAGCAGCAGTTTCCCGCCCCCCCCCCCCAAGCCTTTCAGGTTGGGCACAGCAAAAATTATGGCCACACCTCCAGCTTCACTCAGGGGAGCACTTTTCCCCTTTCTCCCTGTCCTTTAGCCATGCTGATGCTCTCTAGTTTTCCTGAATAATCCCTTTTGCTTGTTTGCTCTCAGGAGCTTCATGTAGGCCATTCTTGTCCCTTGTTGTCTGGTTAACTCCAGCTTTTTCTTCAAGTCTCAGCATAAAAAGAAATCATTTCATTAGAAAAGCCATCCCTGGCCACCCTCTGGGTCTGTGTCATCCAATTTGGTAGCCATTAGCCACACATGGCTATTAAAATGAAATAGAGTTAAAAAGTTTAGTTTTGCCATTGCACTGGCTACATTGCCAATTTCCAGTAGCTACACAGGACCAGGGCGTTGAATAGAACAGACAGAAAACCTTTTTGTTGTCACAGAATGCTTGTTGGACAGTGCTGCCCTAAATTAGACGAGGTCTCATGGTGATAGTCACAAAGCATTTTAGAACAACCACACAGTTACTTCTATTGGTGTGTTTTTAAAATTTATTTCTATTTCTCCCTCTAGATGATAAGCTCCATTAGTGCAGAGACTGTGTCGGTACAAATCATTGCTGTAACTATGACACTATGCCTGATAACTGGCACCCAGTAGGCATCTAATAAATAATTACTGAATGAATTATCTCCTAGAATGGCATCTCTTCTATAACAAGAACCTATTTGATAACTTCCTCCTAAAGCTTCAAGCTAAGAACACATTTGTATCCCCAGATGCACTGGTTTGTGTTCTTAATTTGCATAACGAAAGCTTTAGAGTTTCTCTTCTTGCCTTTGCTACCTGCTGTTCCATAACTGAATTTCATTCTTAGCTGCAAGTGCCCCCTTAGCTTTGGGGTCCAGGTAAAATTATACTCACCCAAGATCCTCTACTGCTGGGCTCCAGTCACTCTACCATTGTGTGACTAGTGCTGTCCCACCTGTGCTCTTTACCACCAGCACTCTCAAGATATTTTCAGAAGTGGGCAAACAGAATAAGTAATATTTGTCATCCTAGGCCACTCTACTGTATCTGTCACAGAAGACAGTCACAGTGATACTATACAGCATGCAATTCAGGAGGCCTTTGGATTTTTCCTGCAGAACTGGAGTTCATGGGCTCTGGGAAAGGGTTTAGGTAAGGACTACAACTGCAGCTTGGGGTTCCATTTCCCTCCAGATAACACAGCATCACAAGGTGACATGATGTGTCCAAGACTGCCTCTAAGCTAAGGCTAGCAGAAGGCTAAAAGAACATTCTAACCCCCCTCCCCGCTCCCCGGCTCTTTCCCTCCCAAGACAGGAATGGACACAGGTCTCCAGAACCCAATGAGTGATGCCCAACATCATTTTCCCCTTATCCCAGGGAAGCCTGGACCAGATGGATGAGGTGGCAGCCCTGATTGCTGCCACAGTTCATGACGTGGATCACCCGGGAAGGACCAACTCTTTCCTGTGCAACGCGGGCAGTGAGCTCGCTGTGCTCTACAATGACACTGCAGTCTTGGAGAGTCACCACACAGCCCTGGCCTTCCAGCTCACAGTCAAGGACACCAAGTGCAACATTTTCAAGAACATTGACAGGTTTGTTGTGCTTGGGCTTCTGTGCTCAGGTTTGCAAAGCTCAAGTGGGAAATTCAGCTTTCTCTGGCTTCTCTGAATACTCTGGAAATAAGAATAGTTGTAGCATTGTATCTGATAACAAAATAATAACCTGAGCCTTGTAAACTTAATTTTACCTTTCAGACTGCCTTCTTGTTTTTAAATATCATTTGGTGTTCAGTCAGTTTATGAAAATGTTTTATACACTACAAAGCACTGCATAAATATTGACTGTGTTATTAATAAGACTAGCAGATATTTTTATCCTCTCAGGAGGACATCTTGTCTTTTGTGTAACTCAAAGAAATGTGTCCTCTCCTGTCTTTTCACAGCTGTTTTTGGCCACTTAAAATTCTACCTCATGAGGTTTTAGCAGGAGTGCTGGAGCCCAAAGGGTTGGGAAGGAAGGGTTTCCTCACTGTGAGTTCTCTTCTGCTGATAGCTGGCCAGATGTGACCAGACAGGAACAGTTCTTCTTGCCTCTGAGTAGCCCCGAGGTCAGGCTGTGGGTATTTCCTGTGCAGTGGTTGGGCAAACCTCCTGGGAGAGGACCCAGAGCTCGCTTGGGTCTCAAGACTTCTTGTCTCCCTGAGCTTATCACGAGTCTCCAGAAATCTAGGGAAATTAAAAGTATCAAGGATTTGTTTGTAAACTTTGCAGAAAGAAGTTTTTCTTTTTGTGGGGGAGGCAGGGTACTGCAGATTGAACTCAGGGACACTCGACCACTGAGCAACATCCCCATCCCTATTTTGTCTTTTATTTAAACAGGGTCTCACTGAATTGCTTGAACTCTTGATCCTCTTGCCTCAGCCTCTTGAGCTGCTGAGATTACAAGCGTGTGCCACCTCTCCCGGCGAGAAAGAATTTTTTTCTAATAGCTAATTTTAGTCAGCCCCTCCATTCTGGCTCTTAAAGTTAAAAACACGATAGGAATTGAACAGTAATTTGGGTTTGATGTTCTATCCATTATGACTAGAAGTTAGAGAATTGCTTATTAACAGGAAAATCTTTTTCAATTCCATCATCAGAAGAAATCATGAGAGTTCTCTGCATAGGAGTCTTGTCTGCACAGAATGCAGAGGGACAGCTTATCAGGAAGTGACAGTCCCAGCCTGTCACTTCCTTCCACCTCCCTGGCTCCGGTGTTCTCAAGGAAAGGGAGAAGGGACTTAGCTTGTAAAATAAGTGTCCACCATACAACAGTTACTTTCTTTTCTTTTAATACTCATCATTCATATGAGGATGGGTTAGCTGTCACTGGGGACAATGGAACAGTGTCTACAATCCTGGCTTGTTGAAAGGAGGAGCAGGTACACTTTTCTGTGATCTGCACTCATTTAACTCTGGCCCAGCTTTCTCCCAGGTTGTGGGAAGCATGGTGAAAGGCAAAAGAACAGTTCTAATTTGGGAAATGATGTGAACAAGGCCCTTTGTCTTCTGGTTATTTTAGGAACCATTATCGAACGCTGCGCCAGGCTATTATTGACATGGTTTTGGCAACAGAGATGACAAAACACTTTGAACATGTGAATAAATTTGTGAACAGCATCAACAAGCCAATGGCAGCTGAGGTAAGCATCTCCCATGTAATGAGATGCATTCAACTGTACTTTGATACATGAGCACCCACTCTGGCATCAAAGCATTTTCTCCCTCTTGAATGCAAGGTGGTTATTTGCTTGGAGCTGGTAAAGGGCCGAAAGTCCTGGCTTCTTGTTTTTCTTGGGGATGAGAACAGATTGACAGTGTCCATAGCAACTCTGAGCTAAGTTAAAAAAAAAAAGGCTCTGAGATAAAGCCAGTAGTGACAGAAGTATGATAGGCCCAGAGAATTTGCTGGAAGGAGCCTGTAGACCAGTGGAGACCGGCATAAACAGTGGCATTAACTTAGGGGAGCCGAGGCCTTTCTAATTCTGCTCTTGGAGCTCTTAAGAGACCTCACAGTTGGAGAATGTTTTTAAGAACCTCACTCCTGCTGATTCACCTTAAAAGCATACTAGTATCCGAAGACTATATTGAAAATGGGACGGAAAAGAAAAGTTGTTTTTCTTTTTTTTTTTTTTTAAAAAAAAAGCTTATTGATGTACCTTGGACCTGCCTTAAGGTCCTTAAAATCTAGGTTTTAGGAACAAGGGACAGAAGGTTCACATTTCTGTTGTTTAAGATGAAATCAACTGTCTTCTAAACCAAGAAGCTGTCTGCAGCCCTGCAAAGGTAGCATTCTGCTCACACTTCTGGAGAAGAGGAGGTTGGAGAAATGGATGGATGATGAATGGCTATCTTTTTTATTTTTTTTAATCAGAAAATTTAAAAAGGGGCTGGGGATGTGGCTCAAGCGGTAGCGTGCTCGCCTGGAGTGCGTACGGCCCGGGTTCGATCCTCAGCACCACATACAAACAAAGATGTTGTGTCCACCGATAAAATTAAAAAATAAATAAATATTAAAATTCTCTCTCTCTCCTCTCTCTCTCTCTCTCTCTCTCTCTCTCTCTCTCTCTCTCTCTCTCTCTCTCTCCCCCCCTCACTCTCTCTTTAAAAAAAAAAGAAAATTAAAAAAAACTTTATTTGGAATTTTAAAGTTAAAGAACAATATTAACCAAAATTGGAATTAGTGCTGATAGAGTCTTTCTTCATTTTTCCAGATAATTTTTTAAAAAGTTTTAATTTATTTGTCCTAATTAGTTATAAATGATAGCAGAATGCTCTTCAATTCATTGTACACAAATGGAGCAAACTTTTTGATTTCTCTGGTTGCACCCAAAGTAGGGTCACACCATTCGTGCAATGATACATGTACCTAGGGTAATAATGTCTGTCTCATTCCACCATCTTTCCTACCCCCATGCCTCCTCCCCACCTCCCCTTTGCCCCATCCAAAGTTCTTCCACTCATCTTATGGTCAGCCCCCCCCTCCCCATTATGGATCAGCATCCACTTATCAGATAAAACATTCGGCCTTTGATTTTTTGGGATTGGCTTACTTCACTTAGCATGACATTCTCCAACACCATTCATTTACGTGCAAATGCCATAATTTTATTCTTTTAATGCTGAATAATATTCCATTATATATATATACATATATATATATATATATATATATATATGTATGTGTGTATGTATGTGTGTGTGTGTATCACAGTTTCTTTATCCATTTATCTATTGAAGGGCATCTAGGTTGGTTCCACAGTTTAGCTATTGTGAATTCTTCTGCTATAAACACTGATGTGTCTGTGTCCCTGTAGTATGCCGTTTTTTAAGTCCTTTGGGTGTAGACCAAGGAGTAGGATAGCTGGGTCAAATGGTGGTTCCATTCCAAGATTCCAAAGAATCTCCATTCTGCTTTCCAGATTGGCGGTACCAATTTGCAATCTTACCAGAAATGTATGAATGTGCCTTTCCCTCCACATCCTCACCAACATTTATTGTTGTTTTTATTCTTTTTTATTGGTTTTATTTTTTAAATACATGACAGCAGAATGCATCACAATTCTTATTACACATATAGAACAATTTTCATACTTCTTTTTGTATATAAAGTATGTTCACACCAACTCAAGTCTTCATACATGTACTTTGTATATTGATGTCTATCACATTCCACCATCCCTGCTAATCCCCTATCCACTTCCTTTCCCTCCCACCCCTCTGCCCTATCTAGAATTCATCTATTCCTCCCATGTTCCCCCTCCCTACCCCACTATGAGTCAGCCTCCTTATATCAGAGAAAACATTTGGCATTTATTTTGGGGGGATTAGCTAACTTCACTTAGCATTATCTTCTCTAACTCCATCCATTTACCTGCAAATGCCATTATTTTATTCTCTTTTATTGCTGAGTAAAATTCCATTGTATGTTGTTTGTATTCTTAATAGCTGCCATTCTGACTGGAGTGAGGAGAAATCTTAGAGTAGTTTTGATTTGCATTTCTCTAATTCCTGGAGGTGTTGAACATTTTTTTATTTATTTGTTGATCAAATGATTGATTGTATATATTCTTCTGAGAAGTGTTTGCTCAGTTTCTTAGACCATTTATTGAGTTGTTTGTTTTTTCGGTGCTAAGTTTTTAAAATTCTTTATATATCCTGGAGATCAGTGCTCTGTCTGATTTGCATGTGGTAAAAATTTGCTCCCATACTGTAGGTTCTTTCTTCACCTCATTGATTGTTTCTTTTGTTGAGAAGAAGCTTTTTAATTTGAATCCATTCCATTTATTAATTCTTAATTTTATTTCTTGCACTTTATGGGTCTCATTAAGGAATTTGGGGCCTAATCCGACTTGATAAAGATTTGAGCCTGCTTTTTCTCCTATCTTCAATTCCAAGGTCTTTGATCCACTTTGAGTTTTGTGAATGGTGAGAGATAGGGGCTTAATTTCATTTTGCTACATATGGATTTCCAGTTTTCCCAGCACCATTTGTTGAACAGGCTATCTTTTCTCCAAAGTGTGTTTTGCATGCTTTCAACTAGTATAAGGTAACTGTATTTATGTGGGTTTGTCTTCTATTCTATACAGTTGGTCTACATGTCTGTTTTGGTGCCAATACCATGCCGTTTTTATTACTGTGGCTCTGTAGTATGGTTGAAGGTCTGATATTGTGATGCCACCTGCTTCACTCTTCTTGCTACAGTTTGCTTTGACTATTCTGGGTCTCTTTATTTTTCCAAATGAATTTAATGATTACTTTTTCTATTTCTATGAGGTATGATGTTGGGATTTTAATTGGTATCACATTGAATCTGTACAGCACTTTTGGTAGTATGATCATTTTGACAACATTAATTCTGCCTATCGAAGAAAATGGGAGATTTTCCACCTTCTAAGGTCTTCTTCAATTTCTTTCTTTAGTGTTCTGTAGTTTTCCTTGTAGAGGTCTTTTACCTCTTTTGTTAAATTGATTCCCAAGTATTTTATTCATTTTTTTGAGGCTATTGTGAATGTGGTAGTTTTTCTAATTTCTCTCTCAGAGAATTCATCAGTGATGTATAGAAATGCATTTGATTTATGGGTATTGATTTTATATCTTGCTACTTTGCTGAATTCATTTATTAAATCTAGAAGTTTTCTGGTGGAATTTTTTGGATCCTCTAAGTATAGAATAATGAATGGATATGTTAAAGGTAATATGATGATCAGTAAGAAGACTATAGAGCACATAATATGACTAACCTGGGGAGAAGGATAGTGTCCATTTCACCAGTATTGAGCCCCCTCCAACAAGAACTTCACAGTACAATGCCAGGGCTTTTGCCTTCCCCTAGCACCTTATGGGAGCAAGAATGTGGATATTTTGAGGGGAAAAGTTACACAGAATCATAGAATTAGAATTGGGAGGGTCATCTATCCAAGTAAGACCCCCAATTCTTCTGTTGAGATTTATGTTTTACTGTGAGGTCTGTAGTAAGAAGTATCTTCCCATTGCTCAGCAATCAGAACAATCTTCAGAAAGTATTCAATCAATGCTTTAATAACTCCAGTCTCAAAACAAAACAAAACTCCCTGAATGTTATTTATGCAGTCTCTCATTTTGGCAAAGCCCTGGAAAACTAATTAACTGTTTTCACACAATTAAATCAATGGTGCCTTTGAGGATGGAAAATAACTTCCCAGGCTCTATAACTGGCTTGTGCCTGCATGTATGCCCACCCACTCCCCAACCTGGCTATGTGGCTCAGGAGCACTGACATCCTCCCATTAGTATGTATCGGTGCATAACCATTGTTTTAGTCAATTTTTTTTCACTGCTGTGACCAAAAGACCTGACAAGAATAATTAGAGGAGGAAAAGTTTATTTGGGGGTTCAGAGTTTCAGAGGTCTTGTTCATAGAAGGCTGGCTGCATTCCTCAGTGTTCAAGGTGACGCAGAACATCATGGTAGAAGAGTGTGGTGGAGAAAAGCAACTCAGGACATGATGATCAGGAAGGAAAGGAGGCATGGGGAGACACTCTTCTCAATAAGGACAAAATGGCATTCCCCAGGGACATGCCCCCTCTGGCCAAATCCTACCTCTTCTAGTTACCATCCAGTTAATCCCTATTGGTTTAAGGCTTGATCCCTGATTGGGTTAAGGCTTCCATAATCCAATCATTTCACCTCAGAGCCTACCTACTTTGTCTCACACGTGACATTTTGGGGACACCTCAAATCTAAACCATAACAACCATCTCTTCCAATGTCATTGAACACACATACTCCTGCCCTAGCCCACTCTTGCTCCATCTACCCCAAATTTACATGGCTTACACTCTCTACCACCCAAAATATCAGCCAAGAAAACAAAAGTGTCCATATACCTTCTGAGAATGAAAAAAAAAATGGGAGGGGTAGACAGAAGGTACAGGAGAGGGGAGCTGGTGAATGGGAACAAGGAAAATAACTGAAGAGTCACCTGTGCCATCTTCCCACCTTTAACATATTCAAGAACTGAAAACTCTGCCTCTACACATTTTCTGATAAACTGTGGATGGGAAGAACCCTCTTTCTTTGAGATTACCTACCAAGTTGCTCACAGATGCAAACATTGCCAGTCTTCTCTGGTTAAAAGCCTGGAAATAAGGGGTGGATTGGTAGTGACAGGGATTTTTCACCTTTTAAACTCTCAATCCTGTCATTTGTTTTTTAAAAAGACTATATCAGCATGTTATATTTGGAATTAAGGAAATTAAGAAAAAGCCTTGACTGCTGAGTCCCAGTCATGCCGAAGCATGCCTGGTGAGTTGGTACCTGTGACTTTACCATCCTCGTGATCAGCCCTAATCTGATCATGTGTTCCAGACTGAGGGCAGCGACTGTGAATGTAACTCTACTGGGAAGAACTTTCCAGAAAATCAAATCCTGATCAAGCGCATGATGATTAAGTGTGCTGATGTGGCCAACCCATGTCGCCCCTTGGACCTGTGCATCGAATGGGCCGGGAGGATCTCCGAGGAGTATTTTGCACAGGTGCGCTGACTCGAGGGAGGTTCCACTTCCTGTCTAGGAGTGGGCCCAAGGCCATAGAACTCTGTGGGTCCTCCCGCTGAGTAACTTTTTATCAATTACTGAACTCTTCCCTGGAAGGAGGCAGCTCTCCTCTGCCTGGTGTAGACTTCTGGTTCTGAAGGGACTAACCTACAGTATCCTAAGAGAAATCCCTCTGGGAGAAGGGGAGTAGACTGAGCCTATGGAAGTAAATTTTATCCTCAAATTGTTGGATCCTGAATTTCCACAAGAACTAGGAAATCTCCCAATATTTACCAGATTATTAGTGAGTGCTTCCAAGTGCATTCTGGGAACACAGACATGAGTAAGATACATCCCTGATATGGGTCACTCATGGTCCAGTCAGGGAGGGATGTGCACATAGATAGGCCCACATGAAAAAAAATTGACCATCTAAAGGAAGTGTATATATTAAGTGCTACAGAAATTCAGATAAAAGGGGGGTTTGGGACAAGTGATAGCAGAGTTTTGTTTTTTTTTTTTCCTGAAGGATATAGAAACGCAGAAATAGAAAAAGACTTTTTGGAAAAATAGGATTTTTATATAAGGAGGGCAGCAATATGTAATTCACCTTAACTGTGGGAGTAAAAAGAGGAATTAAGAAAAATTCAGAAAAGAGTAGACTATCACATGCCATTTGAAATATAGCCCTACTTCCAGAGAAAAGTTTCTAAGGATTGGTGTGTACATGACAGGAGATAAGTAGCCACAGTGACCGCATTTGGAGGTATCTGTTTGGCTGGAATGTACTACTGAGGAAGGATAACAAATTGCCCACAGTGTCTAGCAGGGCTGGGAGGGAAGATGGCTAACAGAGAACCGGGTAAGCTAACTGTAGCTTGCAAGGCTGAGAAGGAGCTGCTGAATTGAAGAAAAGTAGGACAGGCAGTTCTGAGCTTGCCAGAAGAGGGGAGGGGAACAAATTATCCCTTGAACACCAGTGGATATTTTAAGGCTGCTTGATCAACTGTCCTGAAACCAGTGAGCAGAGCCAAACACTGGTAGGAGGCCATTAATGGGCTTCCTAGGATCCACACAGAGGATTTGAAGTCCTACTCCAAGCTATTTTCAGTGTGTGAATGGGGAATGGGAGACAATCACTGTTAAGTTCACTGATGTAAGCTTCCTACTTAGGCATCCTTTTCCCTGAGTCAGCGTGACCTAAAAATCCAAAAAGTTACAAAGGCAGCCTCTGATCAGCTGGCTTCTGGCTTAATATAGCATTAGGAAATGTGGATCTTACTACGCAGCTTTGTGAAGTATGGCTTTACACACATTACACCATAATGTGCGTAGTACCCAGATTTCCACATACCTTGAGAGAACTGCATGGCTGATACTCAAATCAGAACAACCATAGTTTACCTGTCAGTCATTCCTCTGTAAAAACAGTGCTCCGTGAAAAAAAGTAACTAGTTTAGCTTACAACTCAATTGCCTAAGTGCCATTCCTGTTGATGACCATCAGACCAGGCTGGTACACAGCACACGGGCTTTCTGTGTACTTCCTTTTGTCATGCTGAATATTAAGAGACATACTCAGAAGATGGAGATTTAATAAAATTAGTAGTTATTATACAGCTTCCAAAAAGTAATTTCTTAGGTGAAACTTTTTTTTTAAATTTTAAGCATAAGACAGTGAAAATACAATGACAATTGCTCTTAATACTATTTGGTGCCAGTTCCTTGATTTATGCAAAGTTGCCAGTAGATTTAACCACTGTTGCTTTTGTTCCCTCAGTATGTCAACTAGTAGTAGTGATCTGAGTAGTAGTAATATTGGTCAGACTTTGAAAATAGTTATCTTTTAAATAATAAAAACAGATCAGAGAGGGGCTAAGCCCCCTAAGATCAATGCTGTAGGAGGGTGTATGGTATAGCATGAGAAGCAGGAGATGTCAGAGTGTCAGAAACCTGACTGCAGTCACTTCAGCAGGTGTGGTGGCTGACTTACCTAAGACTCAGAGCCTTGCTGAGCCTGTTTCTCTCTATATAAAAATGGATAATCACCATGTTCAGAGAATTGTTTGGAGAAACATGCTATTGCCGTGAAGTCTCCTTATGTGCCCATGGCCCTGTGGTGGTGTTTTCCTTACAGACGGATGAAGAGAAGAGACAGGGGCTACCAGTGGTGATGCCAGTGTTTGACCGGAATACCTGCAGCATCCCCAAGTCCCAGATCTCCTTCATTGACTACTTCATAACAGATATGTTTGATGCGTGGGATGGTAAGTTAGTGGCTGTTTCACCACTCACAGAGAACACTTACCATTAATTACATAGGCTAATTCTAAAGGCAGATGAAATACTTTTTTCAAAAGTTATTTGTGGCCAGAAAGGTGTGTCCCTAGCACCTAGCTCAGAGCTTTGAGTACAGAGGACTCAATGAATGTATGACAACTGGATAAACAAGGTTTCAGCTCCTCAAATGCTATGTTTCCAAAGCAATTTATTCTTTCATTGGAGGAAACTCCAGAAAGATGCAAAAAAAAAAAAAAATACATCCACTCTGCCACTCTGAATTACAGGTTAATGTCATCGATGGCCAGCTTTCTAAGTAATTAAAAGGACCTGTTTGTTTTGCAGCCTAAGGCCTAACCTTGGATATGTCTCCAATTCTAATCCCAAACTTACCTCAGAGAGCCCCTGCCTGATAAATGCTCCAGCAATCCAACTTAATTTAACAGATTTCTTTTGAATCTTTTATGTTCTTGCAGCCTTTGCACATCTACCAGCCCTGATGCAGCACTTGGCGGATAACTACAAACACTGGAAGACATTAGATGACCTAAAGTGCAAAAGTCTGAGGCTTCCGTCTGACAGCTAAAGCCAAACCAGTTGGGGACCTCTTGATCTACAAAGGGCACTGTGAATCACAGTAGTGTACAAGAGGCTTTCCTTTATAATTATAATGACAGGTGTAGGTTAAAGAGCAAATGTTTAATCTTTGACCTTGAATCATGCAAGCCCCCAAATTTCATTTTTAGAAAGTTATGTTCCATGAAAAAAATACATATTTTTTTGAATGATCACTTAGTGACAGATCAAATACTTGGCAAACTCCTTTGCTGTGCCATCATCCTGTGAAGCCTTGTCAAACTATGGAGCTGATTCACTGTAACTAGTAGGATACAAGAAACTGGCGCCTGTGAGCCCATCCCCTGGATGGTGACCAAATAGCTTAGCTAGTGTTCAGCTCATCTCTTACCATAAAAGTCATCAACACTGTTTAGCTTGACTATTTTCCTCAAGAAAAGGATTCCTAAGAAGCTTATCTGAACAGATCTATCTAAGAAAAAAGCTACATAAAATGAGCAGAACAGCTAGGACCAAATTGTTGATCGACTAGCTAGCTTCACAGCTTCTATGGCTAGGTGGATCTTCTAGGTTGAGGGTGTGACACCCAAGTTAGGATGCTGCCTTGGCCTGGCATGTGCCCCTCTAGACGAGGATGAGCAGTCTGTGTCACCCTCCTTCATGTGAAATTCATCTGAACAGAAAGGCATCTATGACTGGGGAGGAGTGGCATTGTACCTGGGGGGAATCCTGAGCTTCCCTTACTTACAGCTCACAGGGGCAGCCACACGGCACTACACTGAGTATTAATCTAAAAGCCATTAAATCTGAATGCCCTTGGACAAGCTTTTTTTAAAAAAAGAAAAATTTATAGACATTTGCTGTTAAAAATTTTTATTAAAACGATCTAAATTTTCTGGGTCTAAGCCCATGGCATTTGTTGTGCCGTGCACCACCTAGACATATATATCTGGGGAGGGGATGGGGAAGTTTCAAGGTTCAGATATTTTTAACTTATATATATTTGAGATCATGCCATTTGCTTAAATGATATAGAAAAGGGATTGCAAGATGTGTAAATATATCAGAAAATAGGTCTATGGAGAGGCAGTAAATACTATTTTAAGCTATTAACTGTATGCTAAAAGCTTCTAAAGCACAAGTGCATATTTTTATACAGCTCTTTTCACATAAAGTCAGACTGGAGATTTTCCTTTCTTTACCAGCCAACACTTCTCTATGTATACGAACATTAGAAACTCAACAAACAAAATATCTTCATTTTTTTCTTTCTCTGTACTCCATGCTGCATTTTAAGAGGTATAAACAGAGACTGAATTAATTGAATCACTAATTACTTTTGTTTCCAAATTAAAATTGGTATGCAGAACACTCAAAACTGGTACATGGGAAGAAAAAAAAATGACTTATCACTACATGATGTGCCAATGTTTTTTTCTATGTTTTGTACCAAAAATGGAAACATATATGACGATTCCATGTGATGAAATGTATCTAAATTATTTTTGTTAGATGATAAGAGAACTTGCTTGGTCAGGACAGCAGCCAGCTTTGTATTGTAATGCTGCATTATGTAAATGTGATGAAATGTTTTTGTGAAGTACTTGTAACTAAATTCCTACAGCCATTTTTCATCCCCAACAGCTGTTTTTATTTTACCTCTTTGGCCTAAATTTTTCATAATTTCAAATTTTGGGTTTAGTGTCCTTTATTTCATGAGTCACACACTTTGTTCTCAGAACACATTAAAATCAGGATGCCAGAATCCCATATTAAGGAGCTAAATAATTTGACTAGGCTTCAGAAGCTTGTCTGAGGCAAGGATGATCTTTTCCTGACTATCTTGCTGTCAGCTCCATTTGGTTAGTAACGTTTATCAGGTCCCTGACATCTTCTCTATGAAACATTACAGTTTACTCAGTGTTATGTCAAGTCAACTTCATATTCAAGCCTTAGTGTTGATGGTAAATGCTTTAAGACAGCCAGGTACTCAAGCTTCAGTGTGGCTCTGCTCTGTATCAGTATACTCTGCAGTGTAATTTTCTAAGTTGCTAGCTATGAGTATTTTCTTCCATAAGGTCAACTTACTAGAAATATAGTCCTGTAGGTAGTAGATATATCAGTTTCTGTATGCTAAAATAATGTAGAAATAATTGAGCAACTATTATAATTTCCTCTTATACTCAGTTGTTTACTAAAATATCATGTATTTTTAAATTAATTTTTAAGAAAAACTAATTAAAGTGACATTATTACTATTACTACTAGCAAGAAGAAGTAAAAGTTATCAGATATTGTTACTTAACCCAGAATGATTCCATAGCTTCACTGGCATTCTTTACTTCTAACTTAAGGTACTGAAATTTACTTGCTCTCAGAGTTCAGGACTAGTTAGCCTTCTGGGCAAAGAACAATCATAATCAGCACCTATTCCACTTGAGACAAACTGAAAGGATGATCCAACACTTTTAATTGTGTTATGTGAATACAGCCAGAGATTGAGGTAAAAGTATTTTTAAAAACAAATGGCAAAGGCTGGAATTGTGGCTCAGAGGTACAGTACTTGCCAAGGACATATGAGGCACTGAGTTCAATCCTCAGCACCACATAAAAATAAATAAATAAATAAAGTTATTTTTTTCATCTACAATTTAAAAAAATATTTTAAAAAATGACAAGGTATGATACATAGTGTTAGGTATTAAAAGCTAAGCTTGGGAAATAGAAAAAATGCAATTACATATTGACCTGAATTATCATTTTCTTCTAAACTGAAAGTTCAAAGTTTAGCAATTACATGTAATTACTGAGCAGCAGTTGAGTTTAAGTCCCCACCAGAATCATGTTGCAATCCTCTAGCTCTGACCTCAGAGCTCTCACGAAAAAAAGCCATCAAGTCCTCTGACTGAGCTGGAGGCTACCTTCTGAATACACAAGTTTCTCATGATGGAAAAGTAGTTAGCTGGACAATAACCACAGAAGGGATTCACTGTGGTACTGTTCGATCCTCAAGCTCATGTATGGTTTTCACCACTCCATTCGAACAGATCACTCTCACAAGATACTAACCCAGAATAGGTTAAGAAATGAAAGTTTAAAATCTCTGAATTCCTATGTCTTTTACAACTTCAGAAACATCTTTATTAATTCATGAGCCAATGTAGAATTTGCAAAGAATAAGTTAGTAAAGGGGGAAAAGTCTATATAGAGAAGAAAATTAAAAAGCTTTAAAGGAGTCCATAGAAACCTAGCCAAAGTGATCCCAATCTGATGCACTCAGACTAGACTGCACGTCCACCGAGCTTGGGGATGCTACCCGTGCCCCACCTTCAGGTGAAGCTCTTTGTGACTTTTCAAATATGCCTCGATAACAACACTTAGTTGGCTAAAAGGCAGTGTTAATTTTCACATAGAAGTAGCTTAAGTTTTAGTATAGTTTTCTCTATAGCTTTTTTTTTCTTATGAATTCAAATAGCAATAATGACTGTAAACACTAACTGGCTTTCCTCAAGTGGTAGTCATATAGTCATTATCTCACTCCCTCCTCCTCGATTACTGTGTTTAAAGTTGCTCAATGATGACATCAGGCACTACACAGCTAATCATCTTCAGGTCTTACCTCCTTAGCCCTAGGTGTCTTCATTTATGACATTATTCCATTAGTCTACCTAGATGACCTTAACTCTTCCAGTTTTTGTGGGTAGCTGGGAATATTAAGACCAGTAAAAACAAGGATTTATAAAGATTCCATTTAGGAAGTATGTCTGTGTATAAGGAGCAAATATGCAGAAGTGTCCTTTGAGAAGGATTAGCTTCTGAACATCAGTCACCTCGCCCTTTCTTTAATAGGATTCTTTAATCAGAAGATTAAGAATAATTTCATAATTAAGTCCACTGAATTTTTACTGTGGAGAATATTTTGGAGATTGAATTCAGGGGCATGCAACCACTGACCCACAGCCTCGAACCCTATTTTGTATTTTATTTAGAGACAGGGTCTCATGAGTTGCTTAGCACCTCACTTTTGCTGAGGCTGGCTTTGAACCCTTGATCCTCTTGCCTCAGCCTCCTGAGCCACAGGCATGCACCACCACCCAGCTGAGAATACTTTTTAACTTTTATTTTTCAGCACTAAAAGTGAGAGCATATTCTGTCACAAGGCTGGTGAGGTAAAGATGATCCAATCTCAACCCACACAGAAGGAGCATTTCATATTAACTCCGAGGTCGGTCAATCAGGCACTTGCAGCCACAGTCTTGATTCTAAAAACATTGTGCTGCTTTGCTGGTCTAGTGGTGTGACCCCTTGCCCGCAAGGAAGACACGACTCAGGTATCTTCTCTCAGCAGTTTATTCAGGCCTTTACTCAGACATGTCTTCAAGCATTCTCTCTCCGCTTGCGCCTCCCACACTTAATAAAGCACACCAAGCCCCAATGCAAAGCCGCCACGTGGACCTTTCTCATAGGGTGTTAAACAATGACGTGCCAACTCTCCCTAATAAGGAGTTGTTTGTCTCAGACCACGGCGGAAACCGGCGCCATCTTGTAATGGCGGCCACGGTCCGCTGAAATGGCTCACCACAGTCTAGGACTCATCGTTTGAACACCTGAGGGGCAGCCTCTGTTCTAGTACTAATTTGGCCAATAATATTCAAGCCAACTCACACTGGGAAAGAAATATACCTTCATAAGACATCTATGGATTTTAGTATGTAAGAATTTTAGTTGCCACAACTAATTTATTAATGATTTAAACAAATCAATTGGTACTCCCCCCCAAAAAAATCACTGATAATTCTTAAAGGCCAGGGAAATCTGTAGAAAAAGGGCATATTTATCACAAGAATTCTCTTTGGGGAGACATGGGAACACCGGGGATTGGACTCAGGGGCACTCAACCATTAAGCCACAACACCTCAGCCCTATTTTGTATTTTACTTAGAGACAGGGTCTCACCAAGTTGCTTAGCTCCTCACCATTGCTGAGGCTGACTTTGAACTCATAATTCTCCAGCCTCAGCCTTTCAAAGTGCTGGGATTACAGGTATGTGTCACTGTACCTGGCTTATCACAAGAATTCTTAGTGAAATATACCATAAAGGAATCTCAAAATAAAACTACTACTTTACTCTTACCCCTATTCCCACCATTTCACAATGGTTCAAGTTAAGCACTCACCATCTGCACAAAGACCAATGGAGAACTTGTGGCATGTTCTTTAGTGGGTTTTCTAATACCTGAGAAGCAATTTTTTGCTGGGTTGTAAGTGTGTAAAAACTCAAACATATAGAATTTTATGGATCAAACAGGGAAAAAAATACAAATTTAAATAATCAATATATTAATGTTTTTCAGAGTATTAATCTATATTTGATGTTCAAGGTTCATGCATATGTATTCTCAGTTCCTTAGACTAAACAGCAAGGTATAAATCACCATTTTCCTCTAATTTCTGAAATAATTTTAAACTGCGCAATCCAGATTCTCGCTCTCCATTTTTCCACAAAATAATGAGATGATCAGCAGAGCAAGTAACAAGTCCATGATCTTCAAAGTACAGAAACATCTGTAAGGAAAATTGAAACCACTGATTATAGGAACTTATGAAGAGAAGAGGCTGATACAAGATTACAAAATATGCTTTCAGACTTCCTTGGATTTGAATGTAGAGCTCTTTGATTTTCACGAGAAGTTTCATTTTTAAGTAGTGGTAACAGTTATATACAAAAACAACCACTATCTAAAATGTTAAAAGTCAGAATGTTACTAATATTGCTCAACTACAAAATTATGAGTAACAGCTATTTTTTTAAACTAAGTGAATTCTCAAAGTATCTTCTAAATGTTATCATAATCTAATTCTTCAAGTATTGGTTTTAAGATTCTCTCAGGTACAGGTCCTGCCATGCCTGCTCTACTTAATCATTCTGTATGTACCAATGGCACTCATAAAGTCTTTGAATTCCAAATTTCCCAAGATAAACATTGACTTCAACTCTATGGAAGTAGATGCACTCAATCAATCCACAAGCATTTACTAAGTGTCTCTGGTGTGTTTATGGTCCTTGCCCTCAAGAAGATCATACTTCAGTTGGGAAAACGAAACCTTATCTGAAACAATTAGGGCATCAAGGAAAGACTCGGTAATTGGGTCCTAAATAATGCAGTACAGACTACAGCATGCCACAGAAACTCAAACAGAGGGAAGACCCAGATATGAAACTGCAGTCACAGAAAGCTTCAGGAGAAAACTCTGCAAGGAAAGGGAGGAGATGTGCCTAAGAAAGGAACAGGCTGGGGGCTAAGGACAGGACAGTGAAATGTGGATGAAAAGGCAGTATGAGCACTGGGGATGGAGGGGCATGTCAGAGAGGAGGTAAGTGAACCCACGGAAAGGACGAGGTCCTTGAAGGCAAGAGTGAAATACAGGAGAGGAGCAAACATGAAGGAACCAGAGGATGACAGTGTTCTCTGAAGTAACACACATTTCTGAAGACAGCAGGATGAGGCCACAGGTGAGTCACTGAAATATAGAAGTGAGGAGGGAAAATATCAGCACAAAATTCATTAAGAGTATGGAAAAGACAGAATTGAGTACATAGGTAGAAGGGCTGGGCCAGAAAGCAAGGATGAAAACATACAAGTGATGAGGAAATTCAGGAGACAACACCTAGGAGAGCATTGAATTTGGAGCACTAAATTTTTATCAATGAAGTCAGGACGCTTTTTAAAAATGCTGAAGTGTCAACACTTCAGGAAAATTCCTAAGAATCTGACTTATGACAAATATGCCACTTTCAAGGTCTCCCAACCACATAAAACCTTTTGACAGGTCCCTACTACTTAAAAAAAAAAAAAAGTCTAAACTATTCAGCCTTACATACAAGACATTTGTAATCTAACCCGAAAGTACCATCTCAGGCTTTCTCTCACACTAGTGTCTTATCATGGGAACCCAATGCCCCTGCACAGCCAATCTGTTCCTTGCCACCAAGTAAATGCTGTCTTTGCCCTTGTCTACCACATGCCACATTCACCAACTCCAAACTACAAATAGATGCCCAAGCAAAAATAAGGTAAAACAAATGAAAAACCCCAAAATACAAAAACACAAAAAACTGAGCTACCTGGTAAAGCAAAGCAAAGCAGAGTAAGACATAGTATCCAACATCAGAGAGCATACAGTGACAAGGCTATACACCTGCCTAACGTCCAAAGTTCAGCTCAAATCTGAAGTCCCATATCTTCCATCAATATTTACAGGACTCAGCAAGAAACATTCTAATTCCTGAGTATTCACTGTCTGCTACTCATCTGGGTCCATCATAAGCAGCCTAAATAAAGCTTATTAGCTTTGCCCCTTTCCTCTCTGCTAGAATATAAGATCCATGAGGGCAAGGATTTTACATTTCTTTGCAAACTCTAGGGTCTATGTAATTTAGTATTAATTCCTGATATATAGAAAATGCACAGTAGCCAGAGTGCTGCTGCTGCTACTCCTAAGTATGAATGTCTATTTGGATGAAAAGTAATTTGTTCCTCCCTAGCTATGAAAAAATTAAGAAATTCATTACTTAGAGCTCTGTTTACACAGTCATAGTTACCAGTTCCAACTACCTCTTTATCTTGACTGATCTTATTTCTCCATTACAGGCAATGATGCCTATAGTAAATAGTAATGTGTTTGGATTTCACTAAGTTAGAATTTTATTTCTTATAATTTTCATATATGCACAATGATTATCAAGGTTTAAGGTTTAATAAAGTTAACAAATTATCATCCATCAAAGACAGGTCAAAACAGTGCTTTGGTCGTGAATTTGATAGGTCCCTGGAAATCAGATTCTACTAAGGCTTTAACTTCACATGTTTAATTGTAAACAGTCCACCCCCTGTGGACTACTAGTAGACATATACAGTTAACATTATTCACATTGCCTTTATTAATTAACTATCTGTGTCTCACAAATGGTGAGTAAGTTCATGCTTAAAAGCAATACTTTCCTTGTTTGTTCAAGTCCTCTCTCTGTAAAGGAAGACCTTAACTACCCACACTTATCCTATTCTGTGTTCAGATATAACAGAGACCTACAGATGAGAGAGTTTAGGTCTTTCTGAGACAAAGAGCAGTACAAGGCAGGGAACCACATGGCCAGTGCTGTCCACTAAAAGCAGTACCTCCACAGAGGATGAGTGTCCAATCAAATCACCAATGAGCTCCAGTGAACACAAAGTGGCATTTTCTTGCTGCTTTTTAATAGGTTGGCTGGCTTGTTTGTTCACTCTTCCAAATCCCCACATGTTAAAAAAACCTAAAAAAATGCAATCAGTTCTGTCATTTCCAAACTACTGAGCTTGACTTACAATAATTAATATGAGACCAGAAAAACAGACAATATTTAAATGCAAAGATGTTCCACACTTATATTACCAAGCAGATGGTACCAAGTACTACACTGGGGTCTTTAAAATACATTATTTTGTTTCATTTTTTTTAACCGGCAAGGTTTGTTCCTAATTTCTTTTTATTGTCCCCACTTACCCATTAGTAAAGGTATATTAATATACATACACAAACACAGGGAATGAAAGAGAAGTAAAAGATCTGAATGACAAAGTCTAAAACAGGAAATAATTAAGATCAATCAACAAAATCAAGGAAAAGCAGCATGTGTGTGTTAAACACAATACCCTAGGGCCTCAGGTAAGTAAAAGAACCAGAGGAAACTAGAGGCACCAGCCTCTGATTTCATATTGGGTACTGGTAACTAATTCATTCAAACATCTAGAATTTTATTTTTCAAATGGAGCACCAAAAAGTCAAGAGCTCATGAGGTGATAACAAAGAAAAGTGTTCTTTTCCCATAAGTTATGTTTGATGTTAATGATAAAGAACACTTTAGTTTGACAACCGATGGTAAAAATTTTGTTTGTGTACCAATCAGAATTATAGACAATATAATTGAATAACTACTAGAAAATAACTGTTTGCCCTCAAAACAATAAAATCCCAGTTGAACTAAAATAAAGAGGCAGTTCTACTTTAGGACAATATTAAGAAGTGGATCCTAGATCCCAATTACCCTATACTTACGGTAAACATCTAATGCCTGTTTAGAGTACATTCTATTATTTCTGTGGCTTCACACAATCACCTTTCTTCTGCCTGACATATGAGGAAGGAGAGACAGAGAAAGGCTCCCTTTTGGGGAAAAGACACACACCTGTTGGTACAGGTTCAGCTGTGAGCTGCTGTTTTTCTCGTAACTCCCAAATGCGTACACTGCCATCTTCTGAGCATGAGATTAACTGCCTGTCAGAATAGAAAATCAGTAATATGGAGAGAGCATCATGGAAGACCAAATGCTGAATCTGCAATCAAAGAAATCATTGGAACCCTTGACTGTTGTTGTTTTGTTTTTTTTTCCAGCTCTTGGCACAAGTTCATAAAAATCACAATTGAGGGGCTGGGGTTGTGGCTCAGCAATAGAGCACACACCTAGCATATGAAAGGTCCTGGGTTTGAGCCTCAGCACCACATAAAATAAATAAAATAAAGGTATTGTGTCCAACTACAACTAAAAAATACATATGAAAAAAATCACAATTGAATGTGGCTTTACAATGCAAACTAAACACACTCTTCAGTAAAGGCATACATGACACTATGTGCATTGGCTCAAATGCTTTAAATTTAAAAAATTTCTCCATTTAAAAAATTGCATTTAGGAGGGCTGGGGATATAGTTCAGTGATGGAGCACTTGTTTAGCATATGCAAGGCTCTGGTTGTGATCCCCAGAATGGGTGAAAAAGACATTCAGGCAAACTGCATGCATTATATTTTTACAATATTCTGAGCATTTGTATTCAGGGTGCCTCTTACTCTAAATATATCCTGCATAGAAAATAATGCTATTGTCTTCCCATAATTTCATCAGTAGAAACTCTGCAGCTACAGCTACTCTGAGAGGAAAACCCTCACTTCGAAGCCTTAGACAATGAGAAGCCTACCATTTAATTCTTTTTTAAAATATTTTTTTAGTTGTAGATGAACAGAATACCTTTATTTTATTCATTTTCTAAAAACTATTTTGTTTAGTTGTAAATGGACGAAATACCTTTACTTTGTTTATTTATTTTTATGTGGTGCTGAGGATCAAACCCAGTGCCTCATATGTGCTAGGCGAGCACTCTACCCCCCAGCCACAACCCCAGCCCCTACCATTTAATTCTGATTATAAACAAACAACAACAAGGTGGGTTTATATAAAATATAAATAGGAAAATCAGTACGTTGTTAAATGCCACAGTCTTTAAACTTGTTTTTTTAAAAAAGCACCAAATTTAAATGATCTTTTCTTAGAATGATATTCAATATAATTCCTTTGAACCTTGGTTCCTGTAATCAACTCCTCTTCAGAGTCAGCCATAGGGCATTCTCCATTACCAAAAGAACACAGCAGGTCAAGCCACAGAGCCAGGTAACTTGGTCACTTGAGAAATTACACTGGCAGCCCTGGGAACCGTGACTTACTTTCATCTACTGCAGAACAGATGGAACTTGTACCTGTTTGGAAGTTTGGCAATATGCAAGACATTGGAGTCATGTGCAGTTTTCTGGCAGGCAATCACACGCTTCATTTGAAGGTTATACACATATAAACCCCTTCCAACTGCAGCAAATACATTCTGGGGGGAAAAAGTTATTAAAAAAGGGCATAAAACTAATGCCTACTACACCTGGTATAATAGATTCCCAGCCCTTGTGTGACATCAGAAAATCATGGTTATCTCCCCTGTTCCCAGCCTTCAGCCCAAATTACTGTACTGCCCTCTGAAGTCCAAAAATGTCAAAGCACAAAGCTTTCCTTGGTGCTTGGTACTTTGATACAACTACTTATACAGAAAAGGCTCTGCATAACATTACTTTCTTCCTCAATGAGTTGTGACAGCTCAAGGAAGGAACTGTGGCTGGCAGCTTGGTCCTGCAGCAGCCTGGATTTTCATCTACGAAACACTATCCTTGAGAAAATTACTTAGCTTCTTTTGCCTGGAAAATGTGAGTAAAATTACTCGTACCCCGCATCTTAAGCAATCAAGAGACCTATAAATATGATTGAAAAAACATATGCTATAGTTGTACTATCATCATAAGATCCTCTGAAGGCTTCACAAAAAACGTTGTTTCTATGTAATGTTAGAAATACCTTTTTACTAAAACAACTTTAATTTTTTGAAAACATTTTTGCCAATTTCATCTTATATCAGCTTCAAAACATCTTGTTAAGGTAGGAAAAACATGCATCATTGCCATTTTCCAGATGAGCAAGTTAAATTTTTAAAAAGTTTAAAATTACAAAAGAAATCAGGCACAGACTCAATATCAAAATCAGTCATGCTATTCCAGTTTCTTGCTCTTTCCTTATACCATACCACCTTGCTTCTGAAATTATTTTTAAGTTACTAGACATCAGGTAGCACTTGTCTTGGAATCATTCATTTTTATTCATTAGGTACCCTAAGAGGCAGACCTATCAAAAATTCCTACAGATTTCCCCCTGCTTTCAACCAGAGATGTTGAGCCCCTAATCCTTCTTGTTGGCTACAAACCCAACTCAGACTTACTAACTGGGTTAGCTGTACCAAAGCATGCCCCTGAGCTTCCCAGAGTAAAAGTCGAATGATTAACAGAGTACTTAGGATTAAGTACTCTGTTCTCAGTAATGCAAGCTGAGACCAGTTGCCATGCACAATTAAAGGAAATGGCTAGCAAAAGTACTAAAATCTGGAGTCCTAAGGATTATATTCAATGCAGAACCCCCAAAACTCATTCTACAGAGCAGGAAGTCCATGGAGTTCAAGTAATTAATCAAAGGCCATGTAGAAAATTATAAACATAATTAGAGAACTCATGAGCTTTGGGGCAGAGACATTCAACAGAGATACTCTATCAGTCATCCACCATCAACAATTAATGGAGGATAAAAAGAACCTAGAGATGGAAAGAATCCCCAACAAAAGAAAGAAAATTGGGGGAAACTGATTAATACTTACTCAAGCATTTATAGCGCTAATAAAGATTAGTCAAAAAATCTTGAATACAAAATTTAAAAAATTTTAAGTATTAAATTTTACAAAAGTGAGAAAAAATACAAAATTTAAATACACACACACTTATATATAATTTTAGGGCTATAATAAGAACACTTTTCTGAGTGTTCTCATATATTATATATAAGTGTGACCTATTGTTCTATCACATATATATTTTTTTTTTCAAAATAAAATTGGGATACATAGAAACTTGATATATAGGTGTACATGTATTTTAAAAAAATTTTTTTTCAAACCCAGTGTTTCACACATGTAGGCAAGTACTCTGCCACTGGGCTACAAGCCCCAGCCCTGTGTACATGTATTTTTTTTTTAATCCACTTTTATCCTATTCTTATGTTTTTGTTTTTAAAGAGAGATGCAAAGAAATTAAAAGCCTTTCCCTTTCAGTACACAACTTCTGAACTTTTTAAATAATAATAATAACATGTATGCCTTTAGAAAACCAGGATATAAAGGGACAAAATAAAGTGAAAGAAAAGCTTCCTCTAGTCCCCCTCCTCAATGTTTACATTTTTTTGTGTGTGTGATCATGTTTAGAAAACTAACTCCCCCTTTCTGAGTTTCTCAGGCTAAAAGAAGAGATCCCCCCAAACCCCATTCCCAGTACTAGAGATTGAACCCAGTGATGCTCTATCACTGAACTATATATCCCCAGCCCTTTTTATTTTGAGACAGAGACTTGATAAATTGCCTAGGCTGGACCTGAACTTTTGATCTTTCTAAGTGGCTGGGATTATAGCATAGGTCACCACAGAAGACTGTTTGTTTGCTTGTTTTTGTCAGGTCAGAGCCAAGATTCAGAAGTCCATTGGTACTGATCTTTATAGCACACGTGCTTCAAGAACATCACTGTCAAGGCCTAATATATGGATAGCAGCAATTAATCAATTATCTTCCCCAGATGTCAGCACACTAAAGATAAACATTCCTAGAATTTTTTGTTTTTATTTTTTTATCCCTCTCGGAAATGTACTAGAATCTTCAAAATAATTTTTACAGTGTACTGAAAACAATTTGAAGCATTAACTTCAAATTCTGTGGGATTATTTAATCCAACCCAAAATTGTAATAGGGTTTCTAAATCTGCAGTCATCTAATAACTTCTTTGCCTGAAGATTAGGAGCAAAGATTTAAAAATCCTTTTTTAATGTAAGTGGTACAGTCTATGTAAAATATTAGACCATTTGAAGACACAACTTGAAACGATAGGGAATGATATTTTTATCATTATGAGATTAAGTTTTAAAAATCAGAAATTTGGCTTATTAAAAAAGTTTATAGATAAAGTATAAACTTTATAGATAATGTATAGAATTTTTTTTTTTACCTCTTCATCACATGTGAAATGATGAATGGAAATGTCATTTGGTTTTTGACAGAGTTTTATTTCTTGCTGGGTGTCCAGCTGTGGAGATGGGTCCCAGAAGTTGCGTTCATAAGCCTGAATGGTCCAGTCCAGGACATCCCAGATGATCAGCTCTCCAACATGGGAGCCCGTAACAAAACTCTGATCTAGGCAAAGTTCACAAATGTCTAATTATTGATCATTTTCTCTAGGCTAAAGGAAAAAATGAATGGAATGCCTAGCAGTAATATTCTATAAAACCACAATAATAAGAACAATGAGACACCTAAATAAGCCAAACAGAAAGGTTAATAAAATAGAATTAAAAGACTAGAAATAGGCTTTAAGTTTAGTTTCTTAGTGTTTGATAATTATTACATTTTACTCTTGTAATAAAATATCTCATACTGGAATGTTTAGTCAAGTTTGGGAATAAAAAATAAAAGAACCTTACCTTGGAATGTATACCAAAATAAGTTTAGAATAGTTTAACAAGTTCAAAAGTGTACATAATATAAATTAAAATATTACAGGAACTTAAAGGATTAAAGAAAATAAAGCTGAATAGTTTTAAGAATATGGAGTGGTAAAGGGCTCTAAAGGAAGAAGGGCAGGAACGGGGTGGGGGGGAGATCCAAGTAAATATCTGCTTAAAAAGAAGAAAAAAAAATCATACACTTAGATGGCAAAGAGCTGGAGAAAATTTGCAACTTAGAAGTCAAAACAGGTTTAATATATTTGATACATAAATAGTGAGTTCTGAGTGAGTTCTCAGAAATCACTAAGAACAAGATAAATACCCCAGCAGAAAAATGTGTAAAGGAGCTGAACAGGGAAACAAGTGTTCAGTAAATATGTATAAAGATTTTTAACCTCCTTTAATAATCAAAGAAATTTAAATGCAACAAGATACCATTTATTGACTTGTAAATTGGAAAAGTTACAGATTTATAAATTGAAATTCATAAATTTCTTATTATAAAACAGAAAAATGCCCAATACCAGCAAAATCATAGGAAATCAACATGTTCATATACTGCTAATGCCTTAGTACTCATTGATGTAAATCTGAAATAATCTTTTCAAAGATTAATTTGGTAATATATATCAAAACCATAAAAATATAAACCACCAATTCCACTTCTAGGAATTTACTTTGAAGGAAATGTATAAAAGACATATATAAAAGGTTGCTAGACATAGTCTTAAAAACCTGAAGACAACTTAAACATCTAATTGGAGAGCAAATATATCAGACATTCACAAAATGAAACAGTAATTCTGTTATTGAAAGTTGTAAAAGTATGTTTTTATATTGACAAGGAAATATATTCATGAGACACTGTTACAAAACAGTATATCATATTTATATATCATATATAATTATAATACACACACATATACAAGGATGTGGACTAGTGTTTAATACTGGATGATGGGATGATTTTAATTCTTTTTTTTCCAGTGTTTCTCACTATTTTCTTCTATGATTATCTAACTTGTATAATGACGTTTTAAAAATCTTTAAATAAAATGAAATCAATGGGCCAAGACACTTTACACATTATGCATTCACTGAAAATGTACAACTGCTAGATTAAAAATTACCTCTAAAATGTAATTTGTTTTGATTCTTTACATTTTTGAGGTAAGAGAACAAAACAATGCATTGAATCTGGAAACCAAAGTTCTAACTTTGCCTCTGCCTATTTTTAGGCAGGTGTTCTTTAGGAAATCATGAACCTTTCTTCATCTTGGATTTCTCATGCATTAAATGAGAATGATTGTAAATATCAAGTTAAATAATACATGTCTAGACATTTTTAAAAAGATATCAAATGTTATCGTTGAGTCTCAGGTATTATTTTGAGCCCCTAGTATTATTCCACATTAATGGTATTAAAACATCCAGTGACATGTGATTTAAGAAAACAGAGATGAACACTTGTGATTTAATTATTCCATTTATCCAGTAAACCAGCAAGGCAGAAATCTCTAATAACCAGATGTCTCTTAGAAATAAAAAAAATTACTAGTAATCATACATGTAAACATTCTATCTTAGTTCCAAGGCCATAATAGGTAGCTTTATTAAAAGATTATAGATTTTTCTGTGTGAAAAATAAGTTCATTTCTTATATCAGGAGAGAAACAACTTTGTATTTTCAATAGTGTAAAAGTTTAAAGCAGTCCAAATCATTCTATAACCTTCTCTTTCACCCTTTACCTTGCTCTTTTCAATTTCACTCAAATTGTAAAAGAATCAGAGAACTGAGAGTATAGACACCTCCTGACTTTGGTTCTGCATCTTAGTTATAACACAGAATGAACCCACTGAGGTCATGCAGCTGTCTGCTGACTTAATCCTCCAAGTACCTGTGATTCCTCTATGCAACAGAAACACAGTATTAATGACCACTTGAAAATTTTCACTAAGAACAAAATGCTTACATTCATCTGAGTCAGCACATAGTTTATCACTGTGCAAATTATTTATATTCCTATACAAGTCACACAAAATGTTTCACACCAAACAGCCTCAATGGTGTAATATTAGTGGATGGACTTTCATCCTCTAAGTATCAAGATACTTAGTATGGAAATCTGACCTGGCATCTGTCTATTCATAACTTGCAAGTACTAATACTTTGTGATACCAGACCATGCTGTCAGCACAAAGCAAGAAAAGAAAAAAATGAAGAAGCACACAGAGCCTTTGGCCAGAAGGTATTAGCAAAGTTATGTTGTTTGTCTTAGGAAATCTCTGCCCGGGCATGCAAATCTCCTGGTATATATTATTCATATTTGTGGGAGTTCTAGTATACCATTCTAAGGTTGCCTTGGGTCTACCTCACTGAACATGTACGTACTCCCCCAGCTCCCCAAGTTAGAAACCCAGTAACTGGCCACATCTTTTAGTGTTAATGGATAAGGACAAAGAGACAGGGTAGAAATTAGAGGAGGAAATTAAACAACATAATCAATTCAGGATCACGAAAATCTTCAACATCACTGACATGCCCATGCACAAGAGAAGATGGTTAGCAATCTTTTTCAAACTTTACCAGACTGCCTGGCCATGTATGATTGCTAAATATTCTTTTGCCTTATTTATATCTGTAGTGTAATTTTATAGTCATGGAGTTTATAAAGTAGAAAGTACTGCAAGTTTTCTATAACATTCATTAATAACTTTTTTTTGCATTAGCTTTCCATTTTCCTTCCTTTAAGAATCTGGCAAAGAAATATTTGAAAGAACTTTCTTAAAATGTTATAAGCCTTGAAATGGAGACAGCTAGTGGTAGAACATCTGCTTAGCAAACCCCAGCACTACCCGAGGGGGTGGGGGTGGGAAACAAGTATTGTAAAAGAACCAGAGAACTAGAGTATAGACACCTCCTGACTTTGGCATCTTAGTTATAACACAGAGTTAACCATAGTTTATCACTGTGCAAATTATTTATATTCCTATACAAGTTTGCATACCACACAGAGAAAAAGAAAGACCATGAAGTTAAGGCTATACCAGGAACACCCCATCATCTTCATTTAAGTAACCATACTGGTTCAGTGGTAGCACTGTTTCATCACTAAAACAAGCTAACTAGGCATGACCAGTGTAACAGGCCAGAACATTGCCATGCTTTTCTCAGCAGCTCTGGGGCCTTAGGGAGGCTTCAAAAGGTCTTTTGTGCTACTATCCATGGCTAGAAAAAAAGGGTCCCCAGAGACAATGAAAGGGGCACTACCAATCATTGTTATTTCTATCACCATAGACAATTTGGGCCTTAGAAAGACATATAGCTGAGTTTATAAGAAGATGGCTATTGGGCAAAGGATTTTGGAGCTGGAAGGGACATTCTAATATACATGAAAACGTGACTGAGTAGCATAAAAACAGAGACCACATTTGGTCCTCTTGGTGCTTTCTGTGCCCTTCTTTCCCCTCATCTCATGTTTACACAAAATATTCTTCAAGAGCCAGTCCAGGCTTCAGATAAATATGAGGATGGGGTCCAGGTCCTTTCTACTATTTCATATTCACAGGATCCTTACAGGACTCATTTGCAGTCTCCACAAGAAGAATTCTCTCACCTGATTCATACACAGATCACCCATAGAGCTCTGATGATATAAGCTGTCACTTATTTGTAAGTGAACTAGCTAAATGTCAAGATCTATGGTTTGTGATCTTTTCCTGCAATGTGATGTCAGCTTCAGCTCATAGACACTCACTAATATAGTATATGGAGCCAAATAAGATGTCTGGCAAGTCAAAACCCATAACTACAGGAAGGGCAGACATGACTCATTTTCTGCAAACCTTTCTTATTCACTGGGATTCTTCAATCATAACTACAACTGGCTTAAATCCTGGTTATTCTACTTTAAATGTATAACTTGCTATGTGATATTGTACAATATGGTCAGCAAGATAAAAGGGCATAACTATTTCCAATCTTTTCTACTAAAGAAGAACTGGCCAAGGCTGGGATTGTGGCTCATCGGTAGAGTGCTCGCCTAGCATGGGCGGAACCCGGTTTCAATCCTCAGCACCACATAAAAATAAAGACATTGTGTTGTGTCTATCTACACCTAAAAAAATAAATATTAAAAAAAAGAACTGGCCAAAACTATTTGCCAAGAATGCTGCAATACTATGAGCACTATGATGATCAGCTCACAGCTACCATGGGGCATCTAGGATAATTATGCTTTTCTCTATCTTCTTGTTGCTGCCTCACTCTGTTTTCCTTATGCCTAACTCTTAGTCTTGACAACATTTGAGACTTGTTGCTTAGCTTCACTGGCATAAGCTTAGAGTGAAAGAGAATCACAATCTCTAACAATCTATTACTCTAATAACAGTCATTCGAGAATTCTGGAAAAAAACACTAAAGTTCAGAATAGGTTAACATTGTGCTTAATATAAATATGTATGATGAGCTTACCATTGACATTAACCAATGAAAGAATATTATCCTGGTGGTCAAGGAGGCGCTTAACTTCAATAATATCCCATTCAAAGGATCCTTCTGTGGGTTCTACTAATCTGAAAATTACTAAATGACAAAAAGAGATACTGTTCTATTAAAATGTTCAAGAAAGATGAAGTACCATTTTCTTCTCAAAAAGCAAGTATTTCGTGAAGTGAAAAATACCTACCATATTGAAAAACCCATCTCCAAAGATAGCCTTATTCATACTAATTTAAATGGTTTCTTTCAAATGCTTGAGATGTTTGAAACAATCTACTCAAACTCCAAGTCAGGGTTTCCTTAGAACTTGTTTGCTTTATTGATTCTTCCAAATTAACTAGCAAATACTGAAGTCCCCACTCTTTCTAGGACTTCAACTCATGTTGTCCAGCTATCCCATCCCACTCTTGTGGGTGACTGTCCCACACCTTTGAAACAAGTCCATTATCTATTTTCTCTACTCACATTCCTAGGCCAGTAAGTACTGCTTTGAACTAGACTACAAATTCATGCTTAACTTTAACTCAGTGACAAATAAACAAAAACACAACTTTTCTTGATATCTAGACACACAACATATTATAAATTGGCTGAGAATAAGCCTTAGAATTTTTGTATGTCAAACAGTTCTTTTGATAGATGTTCAATGTTTTGCTTAACTCATTATCTGACTTTAATAGTTTTATTTAAACTAGTATAATCCTAATTTTAACCAATACAGAAAATACAAAATCAAATCAAGTAAAGTGATTCTGTCAACCAATATTTAATCATACTTCTACTACGTACTTGGAGCTTTAGCTATCAAATGTGAACAAGACCCAGGCACTGCCTTGAAATGCTCAGTGCACAGTGAGAATGAGACTCTTACACAGACTTAGCATCAGTAAATTAAGTGCTATGATAAACCACTGGAGCAAGTGCTGTGGATGCTCAAAGATTATGATTCCTAACTTCTGAGCAGTCGAAAGATCTTTTATCCTTTCCAAGTAGTGGTAATTACCCACCCAAGACTCTCTTCTTTCTCACATGTCTCTCTGGCAAACAGGTCATACCATTTTTTTTTCTTCTTCTGTATTTCTGACACTATTTCACCTACTTATAAATCTCTAGCAAGGTTATTATATTCTGATAGCCATTCATGTTCAAACTGTGGTTGTCAAGAGAAGGTCTTTTAGATGATAAAAAAGAGAACTCCTTCCTACACCTATCAAAGTTGTGTGAAAATGCTGCTTTAAGTGGAATACTACCAAGTTATCCTGAGACTGCGATTTTAGAAAAAGCAGCAATATATTGTTAAAACAACAAAGAAAATAGTAAACTAAACTACTAACAAGAAACCTGATGTAACATCTTGAAAATGTTTCACTTTCTGTATCACTTTCAACAATCCCAAGGAGCCAAGGCTTGGCAGGGGCAAATATCCCTGAAATAAAGACTACTTTATCTTTCCAGCACTTATATACTAGTCTAGTTTAAAATATATACACATATACACACATGCACACACATGTATATAAATAAAAAAAGAAAGAAAAAATCATACTCACTCAGTTCTTTGCCAACTGCTGCTATGACATAGTTCTTGGGTATTTCAACCAAAGCACTGATACCTTCATAAATATATAAAATTCAAATCATTTTTTATGAATTCCAACAAAAATATTCTGAGTTTTATGTCAATCATTTCCTATAAAGGAGATGGTAACAACAAAGTACCCAAAACTTGCTACAAACATACTTGTATACATGTTTACAAATGGAAAATGATTGTTCTAAGTAGATTTCTGAGACCTCCGGAAGACACTGATTTATTATGGGTAGAACATGCTCTTTGAAAACTTTTACTGTTGTGGCAAAGTTGTATATTCAGCCATTTCAACTTCCTTCTGATAATCTCCATCACCTATTTACAAGATGGCTAATTCGAATGAGAAAAAAATTGGTATTTTTCCCTCAATGTAAACTTAAGCCTGGGCACTAAATGAACTAAAAGGACATTGTGAAATACATATTTGTTCTTCATCCTGTTTCCTATAACCCAACTTCTAGAACCCTTTGAATTTCCAAAAATATAGTGTGTTTTATATGCTAATGGGATGGCTGGCAGTCACTAGGTCACTTCAGAATGAGGACTGGTTGCCAGAAAGATCAAGGCAGAATTAGAGGATTAGGGCTTTAAGCCCCATCTCCCTATCCTCCAGGGAGAATATAGGGGCTGAAGGTGGAATGGGTCACTAGTAGCCAATGACTTAATCAGCCATGCCTATGGAATGAAGCATGTATTTTGTTTGAAAAACAACAGGACAGGGTTCAGAGATTCCATATTGCAGACACGTGGAGGTTATGGAGGTTGACACACTTGGAGAGGACACAGAAGCTCCTCACCCCTTCCCACCTGTGTTCCCCATGTGGTTTTCCTCTGCATTCTTTGTAATACCCTCCCTGAGTTCTGAGAGCTGCTCTAGTGATTAATCAAATCCAAGAAGGGGGTTGTGAGAATCCTGATTTATAGCCCATGGGTCAAAAAACATAGTGTTATAAATGGCATTTGAAGTGAGATGGGGCAGTCTTGGGGACTGAGCCTTTAACCTGTGAGATCTGACTGAGGCGAATTAGAGGACATCCAGCCGCCGTCTACCACTGAAGCACTGCATGTTGGAAGCATGATTTTGAATGAAAATATAGGAGAAACTGAATTTGGTGAGTCAGAGTTAGCCAATAATTAACAGCATTCTTATGGTCAATAGATACATTTACAAAAGTCCTTATATTACTAAAATAATCAGAGTTAAACCACACCATATTTCATAGAGTTTTCTGTAGGGTTTGTCTCTTTATTGTGTTAAGAGACAGGGTCATACTATGTCGCCCAGACTGGGCCATACCTCTTGGGCAAGTGATCCTCTTGCCTCAGCTTCCCAAGAAGCCGAGACTACAACCATATACCACCATGCTTTTAAGTATAGAGTTCTGAACATATTTTCATAACTGAATCATGAAGTGATTTGAAGCTAACCACAATTTCTATATGTTATAATTATTACTTTTGTTAGAAAGGATTATAGAGTTAGAGTTGATGTATTAGAACCAGTATATATGTTGGCAAAAATCTATGTATTAAAGTTAATTTTCCATTGTGATATATACCATATAGATGTAATTCATAGTATATAGGTAAATTTGGAAAATATTTTACTCATGTGCTTGTCCTTCCCATCCATCAAGACTAGTAGCACTGTTGTGATCTGAAGAGCTTTTCTGGCTTAATTTGTCCTCCACATGTCTTTTTTTTAACCAGTATGTTTTGTATTTTCCCATGTGTGAGATAGTGCTAGAGGAGGAAATGAAAGTATAGTGGGGCCAGAGGAAGTGGAGGAGATAAGAGCGGATGCACAGAGTATGAGAGTAATTCTAAATGCAGAAAACATTCTATGTTAAAAATGTTCATTACATTATTTGTGAAGTGAATATACTAACTGAATATGGCTACCTGTAATCTTTGGAGCTAAACCAAAACAAAACCCAAATCCCCCATAAAGACCTTTGTGTTCATAAAGTCTCTTTGAAGATTTGCTGTCTTCTAGAGTCTATCAATCATGATTCAGCTATATATATATATATATATATATATATATATATATAATTTTTAGTTGTAGATGGACACAATTCCTTTATTTATTTATGTGGTGCTGAGGATCGAACCCAGTGTATCATAGGATCATAGGTGCTAGGCAAGTGCTCTACCACTGAACTTCAACCCCAGACCCCAGCATTATATTTTGTTTACCTGTATCAGAAAGGTGGCTGGTCTTACACAGGAGATCTAATTTTCGGTTCCACACACATAAGTCATTCCCACCAGAGAGCCAAACATCTAGTCTCTTAAGAACAGTTAAACACTGCAAAATTGATTTGAAATGTGTGTCAATTTAAAAACTCAAGCATTTCATTGTTCAATGGTTTTAAACTATGCCCACAAGTTCAGATCCTGAGCCAGAACCACTGAGCTAAGATGTTCTCTGTTCCTGACCACAAAAACTATTAGATAATAAATGTTTATTGCTTTAAGCCACTAAACTGTGAGGTAATTTCCTACTCAGTAATAGAAAACACACAATGTTTAAACTCCTTTTTAAATAAAATAGAAAATGCAACCTTAGTTTGAGTTTCAGATTAGTTATCTCCTAATTCTTCCCAATAATTCTGTTTGGTAGACTCAGGATGGTTAGCATTTCAAGGACTGACCTTCACCTCTAGTGGCTCCCTAAAGGGCCCCTTAATAGTCCTTTCCTCACCTGCCCACTGGCAGCTTAGAACAAAGACAAGAGCAAGAAAGAATTAAAAGAAAATGAGGAGGTTCTGGTGATCTTGTCTAGGTTGCAAGTAGGGCTGTTTTTAAAAAGAGTTGAAAGCAATCAATGTAGTTTTTATTTCAAGAGGTCCTATGCTGCCTAATCTCTGCTTTAATATCAGTACCTTATTCATTTTATTGCCCAATAATATTCCTCTTTATGGATATGCACATTTTATTTATTCATTCATCAAATGCTAAACATGTAGGTTGTTTCTATCTTTTAGCTATTATGAATAATACTGCTCTGAATACTTGTGGACATGTTTTTATTTCTCTTGGGAATATATCTAGGAGGATAGTTGTGTTAAATAATTCTGTTAAATATTTTGATCAACTGCCAAACTGTTTTCCAAGGTGATAGTACCATTTTACAATCCCACCAGCAATGTATGACGGTTATAGTTTTTTCACATCTTATTAACACTTGTTAAGACTGGTCTTTGGTCTTTTAGACATGAGTCATTCTGGTATGTATAAAATAGTATTCTATTGTATGTATATGTGGGGTTTTCTTGTGTTTTATTTTATTTTTACATAGGGTCTAAGTTACTGAGGCTGGTCTACACATTCAATACTCCTATCTTAGTCTCAAATTGCTGAGATTATCAATGTAGTTTTTGATTTGCATTTCTCTAAAGACTAACAATGTTGAGCTTTTCATGAGTTTCTTGGCTACTTGTCTTATTCAGAGAAATTTGCTTTAAATCTTTTGTTTATTTATCTCTTAATTGTGGAGAATTCTTTGCATATTCTGGATGCAAGTACACTGAATTTGCAAATACTTTTTTCCATTTTACAGGTTATTTTTTCACTTTCTCAGTGGTGTTCCTTTGAAGCACAAAAGCTTTTAATTTTGATGAGGTCCACTTCAATTAATTTTTTTAATAAATGAAATGTTTTCAATTTAATTATTTTGTAGGTGGATATCTTGTTGCATTAAGCTTTTTTTTTTTTTTTTTTTTTTTTGAGACAGGTATCTCCCTAAGTTACCCAGGCTGGTCTCAAACTTCTGGACTCCTCCTACTTCGGCTTGCAGAATAGCTGAGACTATGGCACCTGGATCAGCATCATTTTTTTGAAGTCTTGTCTTTCTTCCATTGAAGGGTGTTGGCACCATGTCAAAAATCACAAATATTGTCTATATAAGTGAGATTTTATTTCTGGACTCTCAATTATATCCCTTTCATCTGTGTGTCTACCATTATGCCAGTATAACACTGACTTGATTACTTCAGTGTTATGTAAGTTTTTAAATGGGGAAGTGACTGTCTTACAATTTTGTTCTTCCTTTTCAGGACTGTTTTGGCTATTCTTGCTTGCCAGTTTCTGAAATAAAAAGTCAGCTATAATTTTGATAAAGATTTTGTTCCATCTGTAGATCAATGAGTGGTGCTATAATCTTAACAATATTAAATCTGATCCATGAACATGGAATATTCTCTTCAGTTATTTAGATCTTCTTTCAACTCATTTTGAAATTTTTAATGAAAAAATCCTGAACTTCTTTAAATTTATTCCTAAGTGTTCTATCCTTTTGGATGTTACCATAAATGGATTTTCTTAATTTTTAGAGGGTTAAATATTAGTAAATAACAAATACGACTGATTTTTATATATTGATTGTGTATCCTGAAACCTTAATAAATTAATATATTAGCCTTATAAGTTTTATTGTGGATTTAGGTTCTATATGCAAGATCACATCGTTTGTAAATATAGACAGTTTCAGTCCTTTCTTTCCAAATTGATGTCATTTATTTCTTCTTTATTGCTAATTGCCCTGGCTAGAACTTCAAGTACTATACCAAACAGAGCGCTCAGTGCAGACGCTCTTCCTTTGTTCCTGATCTCAGGAGGAAGAGTGTTCAGTCTTTTGCCCTTAATAAAATCCTAGTTCACAGAGTATTTTTATCATTAGAGGGCACTGATGTTTATTGAATACTTTCTCTGCATCTATTGAGATGATCATGTGATTTTTACCAAATATTCTTACTATGATGTACTTCATTGACTGATTTTCTTATGTAAAATTAGGCTCATACTAATGGGATAAATCTCCCTTGATTATGTTGCATAATCTCCTTTTATATATTACTGGATTTTATTTGCTAATTTTTTTAAATATTTATTTTTTAGTTGTACACAATACCTTTATTTTGTTTAATTATTTTTATGTGGTGCTGAGGATCGAACCCAGGGCCTCACAATTGCCAGGCGAGTGCTCTAAGGCTGAGCTACACCTCCAGTCCCTTGGTTTGCTAATATTTTATGGATATTAATGTACTGCTTTTGTTACATAACATTATCATTAGCATGGTTCAAACTCTTTATAGTCTTCTGAAGTGATATTTTTAAAAAAATATTTTTAGCTGTAGATGGAAACAATAACTTTATTTTATCTATTTACATTTTTATGTGGTGCTGAGGACAGAACCCAGTGCCTCACATGTGCTAGGCAAGTGCTCTACCACTGAACCACAACCTCAACCCCTGAAATGACATTTTAATGAGTGTGTATATGTGGGTATCTATATGGGGTGTGTGTGTGTGTGTGTGCACACATGCATATAATTTCTTAAATTTTAATTTTTTATTCTAATTAGTTATACATGACAGTAGAATACATTTATGTACTTTGATATATATAAGTGCAGTATAATTTCTCATTTTTCTTATTGCACATGTTATAGAATCACATTGGTCATGCAGTCATATATGCATAAGGTAATAATGTCTGTTTCATTTTATTATCTTTCCTACCTTCATACCACTTCCCCTCCCTTCACTCCCTTCTACCTAATCTAAAGTAACTCTATTCTTCCCTAGCCACCCCCCCTTACTGTGAATTAGCTTCTGCATATCAGAGAAAACATTCTGCCTTTGGTTAATATTTTTTGATTCATTAGTAAAGCCTAACTGCCTTCCAGCAGAGCATGTGAATTTATTCTCTCAAAAAGCAATAAAAATGTCAATTTCACTATCTCCTTGCTAACACTCATCCTGATAAGAAAAATTTACTAGTTCAAATGATAAATAATAGCATTTCACATATATAGCATTTCATATATATATGAAATTCTTAAAAAATTATCTCTTCAAGAACAACTGATCTAATAAACTAAAGTGAACACAATATTACTTGTTTAACAATTTTTTTTTGTAAAGCAGGATCACAGTCAGAGTAAACAAATACAAGTACCTAGCTAATTTCAATAAAACCCCTTTATAAGGTATTTTTACCATACTGAAATAAGGCACTTTATTATTGACCAGTTCCTATGACTAGTTCATGAAACAGTCCCAAAAGGAACTTCCCCCAAAGACGCTAATTTTTTTTTCTCCTTCTCTATTCCTTCAACTCAAGTATTTTCAATTGAAACCTAATGACCTTGTTTTTTCAGATAGTAGGAATTATTTTTAAGAAATATATAAGTAACATCTTTTCATATCATTTAGAGATTTTGCTCAAGTCAATACTTTAATGACTTCTTCAGAGAAAGTTCATTGGTAAACTAAATATAAGCATACAGGACATAGTACTTCTTTCCCCAGAATCTTTATTGTTATTCATAACAGCACAGTGCCATGAGGTAGCTACCAGAGATGCTGCCTTTTAGGAAAAAAAAAATCTTTTCACTGTTGGGGAAAAAAAAAAAGTGTTATCTCCAACATGAAGCTCAGTTAGCTTTAAAGCAAATGAGGAAACACCTCATTTTAAAAAACAGTGTTACTTTCTTAGAACATTTAAGGTAATTTCTTTTGTATGAATCACAAGTAACCAAGACTTATCCATGTTTGTTTCTCCAACATGTAGCAGAGTTTCTCTCACATAAGAAATGCTAAATGATGTTTGTAAAATTAATGAACCTAATAGAAGCTAATTAGTCACGAAAGATTTTTAATTTTAGAACTAATTGACATATCTTTATGACCTTAAAGATAACTCCATATTTTTAGTTCAAAGAATAAAAAAAAAACCCGACTAGTTATTGTTACAGTCTTCCTATAAGTGGCATCTCAGGATTACCTACTAAAAATATGCCCAGTTCTATTTTCTTTCTTATCTTGCTAGAATAATTAGCCCCTGCTCTACTTTCCATTTGAAACACTGTTAAGAGTCAATACATATGTTCACAAAAATCTAGTCTTAGAATCATGTGACTGCAGGTGTCTGTGAAGAAATAATTTTTAAATCTCCCAAAGTAATTTTATGTACTTTATTTAACCATTTTTTTCCTAAGACAAAAACGGATTACCATTAAAAACTCTTAACTTCTTTAAGATTTTTACCTTTACAGTAGACTGGAAACATGATACTCTCTGAACTTGTCTGCCAGTATCAGAATCCCATACCTAAATTTATGTTAAGAAATAATTTCTAAGTAGAATTTTTAAAATCTTAATTATGAGATAACTTTTTCTAATTAGAATGAAATCACAAACATTAAACATTCAGTTAGAAGATCTTTAAATAAAACATAAAATATTTAATACTTATACTACCACAAAATTTAATTCATATAGTAAGTCATCAACTTAGCAGAGCAGGCTTACGATCTACAATAAGCTTGAGGTAAATTTTACTACCAAACTATTTGCCAATGCCAGCAGAATGAGTGGCCTGATACTGAATCTTTACATGCATTAAATACTGTAAATGTTTAAGGTTTATTCACTGAAACAGTCTGCCGTAATCTAATAAACATGAACATAAAGAATTTATACTAAAAAGTGTCACATCTGTTAATTGATATTTCCTAAAGGGTCCCTGCAGTATGCGTGGCATGATTTACTACTGTTATCCTGATTCAAAGAAGACACAGTATACTACTGTTACCTGTATACATATTTAAAATAATTATAATCACCTTGAAGTACTATTAGAGTATTTTAGGAATAGTTTAATAAAGAGAAAGTATTTTAAATTCTATATTTGTAGCTTATACTGAAAAAGAAAAAAAAAACAAAGGAAAATAATACTTGCCTCAATGCAGCAGTAGTATTAAAGCAGCTCTGGTTAACATATGAGCAAATTTTTGTCCTTGTTTATGTCATACTTTAATCACCAAGACACACGTGCTCATGTATGTGTGTATATGTGTGTGTGTGTGTAGGTATATATACATATATGTGTGTATATATACATACATATATGTATATATATGTATATAGTATATACACACCCACACCCATACACACACACACACACACACACACACACACACACACACACATACATCTATTGCCATTTAAACCTTTTCTTGGAAGTTTTCTCACCTATAGGCAATGTGTCTGGAAAACACTTCAGCTGAAGAATTTCTTTAAAGTGTGTTATTAAATAGTATGTCTTAGTACTATCAAAGCCTAAGAAATAGTGTCACTAATCCTTGAAACTGTTTAAACAGAACTTCAGATAATCATAAACATTTTAAAGTCAATCTGATACCTTAAAAATAAAAATGAAGGACTATAGTTATCTCTAGCACTTGGCTATGAGCTTCACAGATTCAATTCCTCATATAGATAGTATATGAGGATGAACTTGTTTATAGAAAATATTTTATGAAGACAGTGTCACAGTGTCCTATAGTGGTCCAGAGTTTGTTTCCCTAAATTGAAAAACAAAAATAAGATAATAAAAAAACTTTAAGCCCACTTTCTCCCATTTCCTCCATTTTACACAACTTGATATAACAGTAACTCTGGAAAGAACAGCTTTAGTCATGGGGTTTCCATCAATACAAGCCTTAACCTGCTATTTCTAGTCTAATACTTTTCAGATGCCTAATACTTTTAAGAAGTGTCTTATGAAGACTACAATAAAATCATTTTTGCTACATAAGGTAGATAGGCCCCTAGAGTCTAAAGACTGATAATGCATGTAGTTGTCCCTTGGGCCACTGTGGCTATTTCACTTTCTTCTAGATTTAAGGATATAATAACTGTTCGATCAGCAGAGGCTGTCAAGATGAGTTGATTTTTTTCTTCACAAGATTCCAAGGAAGGAAATGTAATAACAGCTGTTATCTTTTGAGTGTGTCCACTGAGTTCCAAAAGCTTTTCTCCTGTCTAAAATACAAAAAAAAAAGTTAATAGGTTCATCTTTCATAATTTAAATAATCTTAAATAACATTAAGAAGAGGGCTGGGGCTGTAACTCAGTGGTAGAGCACTTATATAGCATATGTGAGGCACGGGGTTCAATTCTCAGCACCACATATAAAGTTCATCAACAACTTTAAAAAAAAACAAACATAAAATACACATATATTTTGTTTAAAGTTACTTATTCAAGACATAATTTTAGGGTTGGGGATGTGGCTCAGTGGTAGAGTGCTTGCCTAGCACACACAAGGCCCCAGGTTCAATCCCCAGCACCACAAAAACAAAAAAATGAATCAATAAATATATCATAGTTAAAAAAAGACATAACTTGAGTTAAAACAATTGAATGGAATCTAAACAAGTGCTGAGAGAAAAGCAAAAAAATTTTGATAATTTTCTAATGAAAAATGCCAACTGTAGCAATATTTCATAGAGAATTTAAAGGAATATCCTTTTCTATGGTTTTAAGAATTGTGTAAATGAAGCAAATATAATAAGCAATTTAATCTGTATAAAAACAACAGAAAGTCATTATTATCCATGTATGTTATCTAACTCTATATAGTTATGAGTTGTGGAAGAAAATAACATGTGTGTATATGTGTATATGCACTGACTAACCACTTATAGTTAGTTTCCACTCCATTGAACACCAGCCTCTATCCCCACCCATTCAGTGTCTACCTCCATTAGTCTACCATTGATTTCCCAAGAAACAAACATACAAAAATAAAATTTAAATATAATATAAATTGCAAATCTTTCAAGGTTGCAGGATTTCATGAATGTGGTGAAAGTACAAGTGGACCTCTGTATCTACTAGTTCTGTATCCATGGATTCAACCAAATAAAAAATAGTTGGAGGACTCATTTACACACCAAAAAAATATTTTGTACTGAAAATATTTTTAAAAATTGTGTCTGTACTAAACATGTATAAATTTTTATTTCTTGTCCTTATTACTTAAATACAATGTAATGAGTATTTATATAGCATTTACATACAATCTAGAGATGATTTAAAGAACATGAGTTTAGTATAAGAATACATATTTTATATGTATGTATGTATATATATTCTAAACCATTTTATGAGGGACTTGAACATCAATAGATTTTTGGTATGGGAAAGGAGGGCTGGAACCAATCCCTCGTGGATATTGGGAAACTGTAATGTTAAATAGCAGGGCTTTTTTGTTGTTGTTGTTGTTTTTAAATAACTTATTTTATTTATTTATCTATCTATCTATTTATTTATTTTTATGTGGTGCTGAGATCAAACCCAGGGCCTCACATGTGCTAAGTGAGCGCTCTACTGCTGAGCCACAACCCCAGCCCAAAGAGTTGTTTTAATCATAGGCAAAGTCACTAAGAAAAACTAACACGGATCTGACAGACTAGATAACAACAAAATAAAGTAAGTGAAGAAAAATACTAAGAGAATAATTTGAGAAACAAAGGATCAGGAAGAGAAGCCTTGGGGAAACCTGGTGAAGCATTATATATTTTGAAAAAAAATATTCCTTTCATTCTATTAAAGTCAAACATGAGAAGAATGCTATATTATGCTATCATACAATACTGAAATAAAAACTGTGGCTCTCACAAAATCAATACTTGATTCATTCTGGAAGTCGGTGCATAGTTGATGATGATCTAAATTTTGTTCAACAAAATTAAAACTTTTTTATAATTGCCATTCTGACTGGAATGAGATGGAATCACAGTATAGTTTTAATTTGCAATTCTCTAATTGCTAGAGATATTGGACATTTTTTCATATACTTTTGACCATTGGTATTTCTTCTTCTGTGAAGTACCTATTCAGTTCTTTTGTTCACTTATTGATTATTTTTTGTTGTTGTTATTATTGTTGTTGCTGTTAAGTACTTTGAGTTCTTAGTATAACCTGGAAATTAGTGCTGTATCTGAGGTATAGGTGGTAAAGACACTCTCTCATTCCGTAGGCTCTCTGTTCAATGTTCTTGATTGTTTCCTTTGCAATAAATAAGTTTTTAGTTTGATACCATCCCATTTATTGGTTCTTGATTGTACTTCTTGTGTTTTAGTAGACTTGTTGAGGAAGTCATTTCCTAATGATGTAGGGCTGGGCCTACTTTTTCTTCTAGTAAGCGCAGGGTCTCTGGTCTAACTCCAGTCAGAATGGCAACTACCAAGAGTACAAGTAACAGTAAATGTTGATGAGGATGTGGGGAGAAAGTTTCTCTCATTTACTGAGAAAGGTGGGACTGCAAATTGGTGCAACCACTATGGAAAGTAGTATGGAGATTCCTTAGAAAACTTGGAATAGAACCACCATTTGACCCAATTATTCCATACTCGGTCTATACCCAAAGGATTTAAAATTAGCACACTTCAGTGACACAGCTACATCAATGCTTACAGCAGCTCAATTCATAATAGCCAAACTATAGAACCAACCAAGATGCCCTTCAACAGATGAATGGATAAAGAAAATTATACACACACACACACACACACACACACACACACACACACAACGGAATATTATCAGGCATTAAGAATGATTTTTATGGCATTTGCTGGTAAATGGGCAGAACTGGAGAATATGGTGCTAAGTCAAATAAGCCAATCCCCAAAACCAAAGGCCAAATGTTCTCTCTGATAATGTGGATGCTAACTCACAACAACTGTGCATAGGGAGGGGAAAAACAGAAGTCCATTGGATTGGACAAAAGGAAATGAAAGGAAGGGATGGGGAGGAGAATAAGAAGGACAATAGAATTAATCAGACATAACTTTCCTACCCTTGTATTTGAATATACAACCAGGGTAAGTCCATAACATGTAGAACCACAAGAATGGGATCCTAAATAGAATAAGTCATATTCCATGTATTATAATATGCCAAAATACATTCTACTGTCGTGTAAAACTAAAAAGGGCAAATAAAAAATAAATTAATTCTAAAAAAGGTTAAGACTTATTTTTGAAAAACAGTAATTATTTCTCATGAAAACTTGCCCTCTTTACTATGAAATACTGGTCCTGTTAAATGAAATTATCCAAGTAGGCCTTTTCAAATATTGATTAGTCTCAAATAACAATGTTATGCAAATATACCCCATTATAGTATTTATATTTTAATACACAACTATACTGTCATATATTTACTACATGATTCATATATAATCAATACAAACCTGGGCATTCCAAATGACTACAATTCCATCATCCCCAGCAGATGCAAATCTAGTTAGAGGAAAAAAAGTCAAGAAAAAAAATCACTAATGAAATTTAATTGCCAAATTAACTAGGAACTATCAGGTCTTATCAATGGTATTTTACTCACTAATATTAATGAAGAATAGGTTCTTTAAGCTAATTTAACAAATATCTGTAAAATACCTTCAAAGTTCGATGCCAAGTAGTAAGGATCCAAAGATTAAACCACATTTATAGGGCTACAAAAAATAACCTGTTAGAAATGTAAACATGAGGTTATACATAGATGACCTCTGAAGTCATTCCTTGCTTTATAAGTCTATAGGGTTTTGTTTGTTTGTTTAGTGCTGGGGATTGAACCCATGTAAAGTCTATGATTTTAATAAATTTCTGAATAATGAAATGAAACTAAGAAGAACAGCTTCACTGACAGGAGATAACAGTCCAGGCAGGGATAGAACAGAATCATGTCCTTAGTTTCATTATTTCTATTATTTTCTCTGTAAGGGTATTTTAACTCTATTACTTTGAGGCAAGAGTTTTCCTTTGCTTATCTTGGCTCTTGGTCTTTCTACAAAAGTTGTGTTCTTGGTTTGGAAAGCTTGAGGGGTTTTTTTTGTTGGCAGTTTTTAACAGAGATTCTTAAAATTCAAAGAGGTAAAAGAAAGTTGTCTCATGGCATGAAAAAAGAGTTGTGATAAACTCTGTTACAGATTATCTCTACTTTACCTCCCATTCTCTCTATATAAATATAAGAATAATAATCTACATTCTGTAGAGTAAAAGGCATCCTTAACACAAACAATTGTCAAGAAAATAATCTGTCAAACAGGATTATTCATCATAGAAACTATTGTAACAAGATCAAGAAACCAAGCATTAAACTAACATGCTGGTATTAAAAAAAAATCAAACTGTAAGCATGTCAATGTTATTAATTATGTAGAACACAAGTTTATAAATGAATTTTAACGACTCAGAATCAGTTCAAAGTTGTCCCCCAAATATCACTTTCAACCACTTGAATTCAGATTTGATTTTTTGAATAAGAGAAAGAAGTGGTAGTATAGACAGCTGTGGGATGCCACTCATGACTTATTTGAGTTTATCTGAGCATCTTCGTTTGACCTTGAGCCAGGGAGATTTAGGTTTGGCATTGCAAACTATTTTGTGACTCCTCCCACTCAATGGATTGCACAATTCATGTGACCTCTGTCTTTGCTCAGCTAGGGAGACTGCTCTCTGAAGTTGGCGTAACCTGTTGGAAACTCGAAAGACCACCTCCTACCTTATTTGACAAAAAACATTCCGTAGAAAACCTTTGATGCTTCCCCCATATAAATAAAGCAAGCATGGGCTCTCTTGCTCTCTTTCCAGTGTGGAAGCATGATCCCTAAAATGGAAGAGCCATCCCACCTCTGCTTTCTAAAATTATTTCCTGTGTCCTGTGGTTTCTTTGCCGTTTTCTCTTTCTTAGCTTTTATTTCACAGTCAGCCCACTTCACGGAAAGGAACCCCAAATTTCACTGCCTGCGGGGGATGTGGGCAAAAGACAGCCAGCTATGAACTGCATATACCTGGCCTCTTATAGTTCATAACCATTAACAAACAATATTCCAGCAACAACTATGACATTTATAAAATTTGTTGTATGTACTTCCCTGCAAGATGATTAATAGGTTTCGCAAATCTGGGTATGCCTAAAATGTCTCCATTTAAGTGAACATTGTTGGTTGGACACATATTATTAAGAGAAAAGTAGAGAACACAGAAATCACTTTATTCCTACAAGAGCTTCAATTCTTGTAGGAACTTATGTATCTCATGTTACCCCCCACATGAGACACATAAATTCTCATGATTTCAGTCATGTAACACCTTCTTTAACACTCCAAACTGTGCTTCAAATTGAAAATTCTCATACTGTTTTTAACTTTCCTTTCTAACTGTTGTCTTCACTGGTTCGGATAAGTTCCATACTCAATTCAAAACTCTACAATTAGATCTCCTACCGTTAGAGCTAAGAGGTTACCCTGGAAATAGATTTGTCAAACACAGTGAGATGGAGCCGATCAATAATTCTTTAATACAACACTATATTTTTAATGGCAAGGACCTTAAAGCTTTTCATTAAACTAGCTAGAAACCACACAAAGGGTTCATTTTAAATTCACGCTTCACATTCATATTTATTTCAAAATGTAAGAGATAAAAGATCTGATTAAAAAGAAAAATGATCACTTTAAGTTAAAAAAATAATTTCCTATGCTTAATGACATACATTTTCTGAATCCAAATACTAAACAGTGCCTTGAGTATCAAAAGTAGTCACTGGAAGTAAATCTTTAATAACTTACGTTTCTGAGCCTATTGATTTCTTTTTATTTGTATAGTAACGGCACGGAAGGCAGCACTCAGGTCTTGAGTTTTTTTGGTATAAAACATCAATTTCTATTGATTCTTTAAACTCTCATAATTGCTTTTCTCCCGTTTAGAAGGCTATAGGTTTAAAATACATACTTTTTTCTAACCCTGCTTTTTAACTTCTCATTATTGTTTTATCATGTTTGAATCTCACAATGAGAGATGGGTTCACAATGAAAGATAACAACCAAGAGTTTAGAAACGAATTACAGAGCACTCCACCTCAAATTTTAATTCAATCAATAGGGAACAAAAGTTAAATCTAAACAATGCTCAATAGTAATGCATGAAATCACAGCCAATTTTTTATTGTTCAGAGGTCAATTACCCAGTTGGCAGCTTACTCAGGCCTTTCAATTTTCACACACACACACACACACACACACACACACATTTTATATCCTCTCATGGTTGACTTTAAAATATATATATATTTTTTCTCTCCTCCATAGTTGCCTTTTTTTATTTTTTAGTCATTTCAGTATTTATTGATATTGCCTCCAAATACGAAACAAAAAGCTTTAAAATGCAAACCAGTATGACTTAGCTACATATTAGTATCTCTCATAAAAGAATTCATAAATGGTTAGGAGATCATTCATGGATTACAATTAACCCTCTTAAAATGAAGAATAACTAAAAACTGATGCACTATCTCAGACATGTACAACCAGATTCTAGTCAGCCAAGCACACTCCAAACATTTCCCTATCAAAAAAATGAAAATTCAACTCAATAATTCCTAGTAAGATATATTGTAACTGTTGAAAGAAAGTAATGAAATATAAAAAAATAAAAAATAAAATGTCAGTAAGGTTTAAGCTATTTAGTGAAAGGAAGAATGGTGACTGTATACATTGCCATAATATTTTATATACTGATATTTCAAAACAATACTCTAATGGAATCCAAAGACTTAAAGCCTCAATATAAGATTTTGAGAAAAATGTTTCTTTATTGTTTAGCACAAAATGTATTGATTGAAAAAAATAATGTATTCAGTGAAATTCTGCAATAGTTTTAGGGAAATTTAAGAAGAATAATATGTGACTCTTGCCTTGTACTATATTTCAACAAATCTAAAATATCAGTGTGTAAAACACTCTCTATAATTATGTATCAATAAGGAAAAAATGCTGCCAATTATACTGAAATATACCATCGATGAGATAACATGTCCAAATTTTAGAGATATTAAAAATTAAGAAACAATATGCTTTTTGGAACAAAACATAGTAATTACCATATTTATTAATCTTCATGACAATTTACAGTCTAACAAATTTCTGATTATCTCTGGTAGGTTTAAGGTGCTAAAGACATGCTTGTCAAATGAATAAAGGCATGAATAAGCAAATACTTAAGTGTTACAGAGCTCTGTAAAATAGAATCCTTAATGGCATTAATGTAACATCATTTTTTCCTTTATCATTATTAATGGGTCTATATATTATTACAACAAAAATAGAAATTAAAAACTTTTAAACCCAGAATCCCACCACACAAAAATAAAATCTTTTTATTTTTTCCATATTCCCATCTAATTCCTATGTATATCCTTTAAGTTTCATCTTGAAACCAAGTTTTTAAAAATACTCTGAGTCTGTACAAATCACACACACACACACACACACTTACGTGCATGAAAAACAAGTTTAACAAGGAGAGGCACAGTTTAACAAAGACCTATTGCAGACCTTCTACAATGTTCCATCTTCTCTTCTACTAATTATGAGAATTTATTGAGTCAATGAGTAAATGTATTGACTCATTCATTCAAGAAATACTAATTAAGCACTAATTGTATATATGTTATATTCTGAAAATAAGGACCAATAAGAAATGGTTCTTGCTCTATGAAAATTCAGTCTAACATTATCAGTGATACTACCAGATCTAGATCAAGAGTCTACTGAGAATTTTCACAATAATTTCAATTTTCAGAAATCATTTCCCTAAACTCCTTTTTGAACATCTTAGAGTACTCTTATCCTTGCCAATTGTGTGCTGAAAGTACAACAGAGTTTCACAAAGATTTGTATAAAATAAAATGGTTTCACAAATAAATTCTATGTCTATTACTTAAATGCTCATTTAATAGTTATTACTCATGTGAAGGCATTTCAATTAAGACAAAGGTCCTATAAATTCAAATATAATCTTAAAGGATATAATAAAAAGCATAGCACTTGGACATAAACTTTATTCTACTCAATACATGCATAACTATAAACTACTGGAAAAATCAAAATAGAACATGATTATGGCAGTCCCAGAGGTTAACTTTCTAACTAATCCCCCAGTACTAATGCGTTATTAAATTAAAATGTTATATTTTACAATAAAATAAAATGGAAAAAATGCTGTTATCAGAAAACAGACAAAACTGAAAAGTAACACAATTTCCATTTAAAAATTATTTTCATTTGTATGCTAGAATTACTTGAAGGAAATTACAAAAGTATGCAGCTAGAGACTTACAAGAAAAGTTGAAGAGAACTTTAAAGCATTTTCAGGAGTCATAGATATTGATGCCACTGATTCTTTCATTAGAATTACTTGAACTTAAAACTTTTTTCCATGATTAAGAAAATTTATTATGTGGGCTAGGGATGTAGATCAGTGGCAGCACATTTGCTTAGCATGTGCAAGGCCCTGGATTTGATCCCCAGCATTTCAAAAAAGAAAATGCATTATGTTAACACAAGTCTCATTCTCTGTCCCACTATGTAGGTAAGAGAATGAATTGGACTAGCCTCTTCTGAGAATTCTCTAAGGATCTGTCTGTGAATACAGAGAGAACATTGTGGTCTGTTCTTATTTTTGAGGCAAGCCTACATCCAAGTAGGAGGCTTCCAACTGTACAGCTGTACCCAGTGATTCAGTGAATGAGTCTACCTACCTCAGGGTGAGGCTTAGCAAACCCACTGTGATTGTTTATCAGAGTCAGGTCCTTTAATCTAACTTTTTATCAGTTACTTTTTTTTTTAGCTATTACTTTATTAAGCTGATGTTATGCCTAGCTGTGTGATTCCTGTTTCTGTTCCCAATCAATTCCGTCCTCAAAAAGAAACAGGTATTTCACCATTGAATACTTGGAACATTAGTATCAAAAATGTTTTATTTCATACTGAAACAAAATACCTTTTAAATCAGCAATTTAATTTCCTCTAAACCAAAAAAAGTTTTTAAACTTTTCTTTATGGAGAATTTAACATATACAAAAATGGAGAGACTATTTAACTGTACATTAAAAACAATAATATAATATCTATCTTATATGATGTAGTATAATTATAATAAAAATCTTCCATGTACTCACAACCTGTCTTTAATATCTATCAAATGATGGACAATACTGTTTCATTTGTCCCCCACCCAATGCCTCTTCAGCAGATTATTCTGAAGCACATCAGAGCCAATGTTATCTCATTTCATCAGTAAACATTTCAGGGTACAAACACTCATAAAGACTCTTCTTTTTTAATATTTTTTTTTTTAGTTGTAGATGGACACAATACCTTGATTTTATTTATTTATTTTTAGATGGTGCTGAGGACCAAAACCAGTGCCTCACAAATGCCAGATGAGCATGCTACAGCTAAGCCACAAACCCAACCCCATAAAGACTCTTATATCACCTTTAAAGTTAACATTTACTTCATTAATGTTACCACCCAGTGATGAAATTTTCCTGATTGTTTCATAATTTTTAAAACAGCTTATTAGAAATAGGATTCAAATAAAGTCTATATATTGCAATTAGTTGATGTATTTCTATAGTCTTTTTTATTTTTATTGACAGTTTCCATATATATTTTCCTTGCAATTTATTTATTGGAAAAAGGTTATCTGTCACGTAGAGTTCTTATAGTCTGTTCCTGGTCTGTTCTGAATTCTTGTGCTGGTTAGTTTCCCCATTTAGTGTCATTTAACATACACCTCTGTCCCGCCTTGTGTTTTTAGTAGACTGATAGTTTGACCTAAAAACTTAATCAGACTCAAATTTGACTTTTTGGTAAAACCATATAATTGGCAGTTTATAAACTCCTTCAGGAATTGTAATTGCTGTCAGTCTTTGTATTTGTTTGTGATATTAATATCCATCAAAATCATTACCTAAATTTGTTATTTCATATCAAATGATTAAGAGTATGCAATCTCCAAATACACCATTCTAATATAAGAATTATTTTCAGCAAAAGGCAGCTGAGAAAAAGACATAGACTGTGCTCTCTACCCTCCCCATATTCATGGAAAACAGAACAAAAATCACTCTTGTGAACATGCTTCTCTCCCACCTCATTTCCCATAGCAGCAAGGGCATACCAACCTCATCACTGGAGATGAGATGGCACCGAGAAAAAGTCTGCACAAACAAACCTTACTAACTGGCCCTTATCTACTATTAGTTTTCCCCATATATTTGCCTTCTCACAATTTGCCACTGCAAGACACTCAAAAGACCCTTCCTTCATGTTATTACTTCTCCATAAATTGATTGCTCTCCTGTTAAGGTGCTATCTAAGACCACGTTTTAAGTACACCTTTGCATTAAAGGAGAATTTAACATACACAAAAATTCTCAAAATAAAAAGTTTGGAGATATAGCTCAGTGGCAAAGCACCCTGGGTTCATTCCCCAGTACCAAAAAGGAAAAAAAAAATTAAGTAGCACTACTCACACCTATAGAAGTATAGCAGACCTAAAGATGTACCTTCTAGATTCCCTTTCAAGACAGGAATAGCTGCCCAACTGTGAAGAATACAGTTATCTGACTGCCTCCAGCTGTTGACTTCAAGATCCATTTCAGCTTTTAAGTCAAAAATCATACTAGCTCACTGGGGTTCCAGGCAATGGGAGTTAAGCAAGATGATAGAAGCCAGGGGCACATTCTTCCTAGAGGATTCTCAGCAAAGGTACAAAGGCCTAGTTACTTCCATACATACAAGAACTTCATTCAGGGGTAATCCTTCCTCCATTGTGGACTGTCAGAGACTGTGACATCTGCATCAGAGTCTGACATAGCTCCCCCATCCCCATCCTGCCTCCTTCCTTCTTTCACTGCCACTTCTCTCTAATAGACCTTTTGCATACTTAATTCCATTTTAGTGTCTGCTTCCTAGGAATTAGAAGAATCTACGTTATCTTGACTACTGATCTCTATTCTCTAAAGGTTAGCATAGGAGAAAGAATATTCTTCAGAATATCTTCTTGCTGGGGCTGGGGCTCAGTGGTAGAGCGCCTGCCTCACACATGTGAGGCACTGATTTGGATCCTCAGCACCACATAAAAAATAAATAAAGATATTATATCCATCTACGACTAAAAAAAAAAAGACGAAGCACACTGTTTTCAATGGATTATCAAACTATACTGTGTTGACTGTCTTGTGAATGTACAGCTCCACCAGCCACCCTAGAGGCATGTTTGTTCTCCAGTCTGGCACTTCATGGGTCATCTGATTCTTTTCCAGTCATGATCACCATCCTACATAACCTTGTATGTTTCCTGGAGGAGCAAGGAATGGTCAAATAAGCAACAGAGAAAACTATTCTTAAAATGTGTTATGAACTCAGTTTAGTTTAATGTGTCAAATGCTAGAGTATTACATGCAATTTTAGCACAGTCCATTTTTTGGAAGACTCTTGCTGAGGCTTAGCCTTCTTTAGTGATCTCCCAATCAATATGACCCTCACTTCATGTTCAAAAAATACTAAAGAAGAAAAGAAAAGGCAGCTGTCTGTTAGGTTATACAGGATTTATTTGGTATCTTCAAAAACCAATCTGAGAAAATTTTCCACTCACTGATTTTAGCTGAGCCACCGAGAAAACAAGAAAATCCTTCTGCAAAATTTTCAATAAAATGATATTATCTAAAGACCTGAAGCGTGAAACCTGGATTACAACTGCTGACCAAAAAAAAAAAAAACAAAAAAAACCAGAATATAATGCCTACAAAACTAAATGAAAATATAAAAAGTATAATGACATAAACTTTATTTTAAAACAAGAAATGTAGTTCTATAATTTTTTTATATTTTTAGTATTAGATGAACACAGTACTTTATTTTTGTAGTTATTTTTATGTGGTGCTGAGGATAAAACCCAGTGTCTCAGCTCTACCACTAAGCTACAGACCCAGCCCTGGTTCTATGATTTGATAATGTATTAATAATGTACATGTACAATAGTAAAGATAATTCAAAACTATCTAAACATTCCATCAACATGCAAAATTATGTGTTAATTTAAAAATTTAAGAGTGGAAAACATCAAGCTTTTAATTCTCTTCATAATAAATATTTAGTATATATAGATTTTCTTATGTCTGTCTTGTATCTTATGTGCAAGAATGACTCTTTTAGTTCTTTTTTTTTTTACTATAAAATTAAATTTTTTTAAAGCAAAACATGGAGTGAAAGTTCTATAGGTCTGCAACTGAAATATTTCACAACTAGTTATATATAAATTTGATACAGTAATGACATGTAAAATTAATTAAACATTGTTCATGAAATCATATCATCACTGTAATGCAAAAGCCAAAAGGCTTTTTCATCTATTGTAGACATTTAAATTCAATGCAGTGGATAGCAAACATGGCCATAAATTATTTCCTCTTCCTATATCCACCATTTACAGTAGGACTTAGTTGCTCCTCCCATCAAAAGGAGAATTTATTTACCTACTCAGTGAATTTAAGTCAACTTCAGACTTCCTTCAGCCAATGAAATGGCAGCAAGCAGACATGAAAAGTGTCTTACTTGAGGGATTGCCTTCCTGCTGGCATTAGAACTCCATGAACACTGGATGAACAAGGACATGATGACAGAAGGCAGTCCCCCAGCTGGGACCACTGTAAACCAGCCAGCCCCAGCCAATCTACCAGCTGACCATGGATAGGCAAGTAAACCTGGCCAAGATCAGCTAATTCTAGTACAGATGAAGAGACTTACCCAGCCAAGCCTGACCCAAACTGCCATCCTGCAGAATAATTAGCTAAATAGCTGATGGTTGTTTTGTTTTAAACCAGTGTGATATCCCAAGACAATTGGTAATTGATATACTCATCTATAGTTTTTAATTTATAGAATATTTACTATATCAGTGAATAACTGATTATATATGAGCTCTACTATGGAGTAAATATAATCAAGTATCTGTCAGTCTTTGTTCAATGATATTATTTTACAAGGTGGCCTTTCCTAAAACTTATTCTTCTAACTATGCAATAAGAATAGCAAGAGGGCACTTCACAGAGGACAGCCAGCCATGAACATGGTATCTTAACAATCTATATAAAATTTAAATATCATATACATTTATTACTGAACATATACATTTATTTAACTCTCCAAGACAAGATGATTTTAGGATTTCTTATGGCCTAAATATTATTGATTTTAAGAAATTATCTGGATGTTTTTCTAACTTAACAACTTATTAGGATAAAATATGGTATAAGAAAACTTTAGGTACCCTAAATGCTACCTTTGCAGAGATGTTTAGTTTCCTGCATAAATGACCATTCAAATAAATAAACAAAATGTCTCTAAAGATATTTTTTAAATGAATATTACCAAAAAAAAAAATGCCTGAAAGTTGTCATACTATGTTTAACAGACTGTGATTTGGTTTGCTTGCATCACAAAAAGAAAACAGTGTTGACAGGCTAATAGTAAATACGAGATAAACCTTTTCAAGCAAAAGTTGGGAAACAAAGTGTATAATAATTTCATTGGCCTCTGGTTCCTATAAGAGAGCCTCTAAACCCTTGGAAATGTCCTAAATGATAGGAGTTTCTTCATTATTCAGGAATGGTGTCTTGCACTACATCTTAGTTTGTGCTATCAGGATGATTTACTGTGGGCTCTTAGATAATTTGAGAATAGGGACTGGCCACACTGGAAAGATAAACCTTGAGTTTGGAAAGTTTGGGTTTTGTGCTTCTGCCACAGGATATCAGACTGACTTTTCAACCTCTAGTGGGGGTCTAAAATGGGAGAGGAATCTGAGATTGAGTTCAAATCATGGAGTCAGTGATTCCCACAATCATGTCTATGCAATGATGCCTCAATAAAAAACTCTAGGCACTCACAGCTCAGGCAAGTTCCAGAAGGGCAACAGATGCTGAGGACATTGAGACTTTGCATTTGGGATGCTCCTAGGCCTCGCCCTATACATTTCTTCATTTGGCTGGGCCTGATTTGTACCCTTTATAACAAAAGTATAATCATAAGCATAGGGCTTTTCTGAGTTCAGTTCCAGCTACAGCCCCAGCCCTCCACTATCATCTTTAATTCTTTAATTTTTTTGTTTGCCTTTGCTGCTTTTTTTTTTTTTGATTTCACAAGTGACTACTATTGTAATTATTTCTAATTCTGACTTAAAATTTCTGCTATCTATTGACCTTATCTTCTTTCTGGTATTTATTTATTTATTTAATGTCATTTGTATTTAATTACTTTGACTATGAGCTGTGCAGTTCTGGTTGTATGTGGAGTTAGGTCAGATCCCACAGGTAAAGGGCATAGTCCTCTATAATATTTCACTCACCTTAGTCACTAGCCATGATCTGGGCTCCCAGGCCACCCACACTTCTGATCAGCTGTCTACAAGTTCCTACTGTCCCTAATCCTCAAGTAGCGAAACTTAAGGATCATCTTAATGTGCAGTTGTGAAACTTGAGGATCACCTTAACGTGCAGTTGTAATTCCAATCCAAATTTTAAAGTCATTCACTTCTTATAAACTAACATAAATATTTCTGATAACTCTAAAAAACAAAACAAATATAACCTCCAGATGTGACAAGCTGATATTGGGCAAAAAAGACTTTAGATACATAATTCCCCCAAGATGCAGAGCTCAATTTCAATTTCTACTGTTACATTTTTTTAAATTGTTTGCATTTCTCCAATTACTAGATGGAGTTTTGAAATTTTAGAAAAGGTGGTTAATAGTTGTTATTGTTGTTTTTAATATAAACTGTCCTTAAAACTCCTTCTAAAGAAAAACAGTTTCAATTAGACAACTGGAGTCTCTTACCTGTAGTCATCTAACTGTACCAGAAATCGTACAATATCATGATGAGCTTTCAGTACAAGCAGCTCAGTGTAGGGGTTCTGAGTTTGTTCTTCACCTATTGTCTGTAATGGAGATTTCTTATAATGGGGAAAAAAAAAAGGCAAAAACAAAAGAGAAAGAGATAAAATGATTTATAACTGCATGTTATATACTTAAGAATACAAGATTTTTAAAGCCATAAAAATTATGTTCTAATATCAAGTATAAATTCTCCTATTATCAATTTCACATAAAACATTTTTCTTACCACAAATTAATAAATTTTATTATTTTCAAGTCACAAATTTACAAATTTATTTTATGTATATTAAATCTTAATAAACATGACTTTAAAACTAATGGGCCAATCCAACTCAAATATTTTAGAATGAGTGTTTCTCAGTTAAAACTTGTCAGAAGTAAAACTGCAGATCAAGAGTAAAATGTAGACTGAAATATCCCATTGCAAGCACTCAACACATTTGCTAATGAATAAAGGAAGGAATGAAATCATTCATGAAGGAATGAAATCATTCATATTCATGAATTCAACTCAATATTGATAAAAGATAATTGATAATATTTACAGACTACTATGTGATAGGTCATATGTCAGACACTCTGCTAAGCACATGTGCATGTAACAATAATTCTTTAAGAGCAGTCTCAATGCCATTTCTGGAGTCAAATTCAGTACTAGTTCATGATAAAATCCTGTTTTTAACTTCTAAATCAAAGTTAGACAAACCTGACACTACTGACACTTTGAACCAGATTATCCTTTGTTGCTTAGGGCTATCCTGTTCATTTTAGGATACTGAGCATGAGCATCCCTGTCCCTGGTTTCTACATTTAAATGCCAACACGAAACAACCTACACTCCACATCCATTTTCTTCCCTTACTCCCTAAGCTGTGACCATCAGAAATGTCTCCAGACATTGCCATACATACCCTGGAGGGAAAAATCACCCTAAGATTGAGACCCATTGCTTAATCTGGAAGCCTGGATACAAAGTTCTCACATAAAATTAGGTAAAATTATTAGGTTCTGATAATGTACAAATTCAAAGCAGTTACACAACTAAAGTAATTTTACAGGTAGAAATGTACAAATTAACATGTATCAATGTTTTCTAAAAAAAATCTTCAAAATGGCAATTTTCTCCAATTGTTATCCAGTGTTTATCCTGTCTTCCTTTTAGCAAATGTTCAAATGAGAAAAAATAAAAATGGTATAAAATGCTTCTCCCAAATGAAAACTTAGCAGGAATGGCAAGATTGTTTAATCAAATTATATGACTAATCAAGTAAATATCAAATTAATATATATATATCATATATGGTTCAATCATCCACAATTCTTCTATAACCTGAAAGACTTCAGACTTCTGAAGAAATGTTTTCTTAAAAAAAAAAAGGCAGTAAACCTCAACTGCAAAGACATGAGGAAGTTAAAACGGAGAAGTTAGGTCGCTTACTCAGCAACAACCAATTTTTTACTTTAGATAAATATTTCCTATGAGAAATAAAATGGAATTAAACAGAAATTCTGTTCTCGTGTGGCATATGAAATATTCCAGATCTCAATATTTTTAAGGCAGCAAAATTATTCCACTTGCATTTCAAATGTAAATGTCATTACATGATGTGGTCTATTCAATTATCCAAGCCCGTGAAGAAAGTGTGACTATGGAACCAAAAACAGATGTTAAATTAGGAAATCACATTCTTGATTTGGAAGCAGACTATTAATTGTTTTACATGGCATCCTTTAATTGGTTCTTGGGTAACCAAATCGATTTTATATCCTCTCAGAAAATGTGAGTTGACGTCGGGAAGAGGTTCCAACTCAAATACACCAAATACAGGGCGGGGCGTTCCAGTCGCCCCTGGTCCGTCTCCAGTTCAGGCTGATACCTTTTACACTGAAATGAGACGGGTGGAAGCAGCCAGACCTGAGCAGTAGGTCCCACGAGAACCGACCACCAGCTGACTCCCCAAGCCAGTCCTTAGTGACTTCGGCTACCTCTCAGGATCGCAGAGGGGCACCGCTGGCCGAGAGGCCCTGCCTGCCGCCCCGCGCCCGCGCCCCGCGGCCTCCGCAGCGTCACGCGCACGCACGCAGGCCCCGCCCCGCCCCGGCCAGCCCGCCGGGACCGGGAACCCGAGCCACCGCTCGGCTAGTGTGGCCTCTCGGACGTAGGGAAGGTCGCCCGGGGTTTACCTCGGCCAGTCCCTGAGGTTCGCGGCCTCCCCCGATCAGCCATCGCAACATCCGGCCAGCAGCGGCGTCTCGCCGGGTCCAGGCCCCAGTTAGCCCGAAAACCACCCAGACAGTGACGCAAAGGAAACACTAGTATTTGCCGCCCGAGATTAGCCTGCGGGCGTAGGAGTGCAGAGCCGAGAGCACAGAAGGCGTAGGAATTTTGTTCCTAAAGTGCTCCTGTACCTGACCACGGAGGATTAGTTTGGGGAGCCGCCGCCAAAGCCTAGGATTTCGGCGGCAGAGGTCCCAAGTGAGCACGCGCTAGGGCGCCGCCCGTCGGCTCCGGAGCTTGGGTAGCTCCAGCGTCCCCTGGTGGACGTGAGCGGCGCAGACACTAGAGAGCCCAGTGAGGCAGCAGGATAGAGGGAATAGTGCCTTCCCAGTTAGGCTTTTGTATTCTTCGTTTGGTTGAGGGACCAGGAGACATCCCCGGTTTCACAAGAGCTGGCTGGAGAAGGTGTACTGTAATAGGCTTCTGCATCTGCACGAATCTGGTGGCACGTGTGTACACCAGAATAAATCTGACCCACATTTGTCATGTGTTAGAGCACAGGTGCTGTACCAAGGCTTTACATGGATCTTCATAATAACCCTGTAGTTCCAATTTTATAGATCAAGAAATGGAAACTCTGAAAGACTAGATAATTTGTCTAAAGATAACAGGACGTAGCTGAAGTGAAACTGGAACCTCATCTCCAAGCTCTAGAAACAGTTCCTGATTATATGCTTCTTCATTATATGCTAAACTAACACAGAATCTTTCTAAAACTAGAATTGATTTTATTGTCTTTCTTTCCTTTTTTCTTTCTCTTTTTCTTACTTTCTGTGCTAAGTATCATACCCAGGACTTCACTCATACTAGGAAACCACTCACCACTGAGCAATATCCCCAACCCCAAATACTTTGACACTAAATTTTCTTAGGCAGCCAAAGGGCAGTGGTTCTCCCCCATGACTAGCATATCAGAATTACCTGGTTTGCTTTTGGAAAATGTAGGTTGCTGGCTTCCACCCCAGACTTACAAAAACAATCCCTATGGCTGGAGTATCATGGTTTGGTGAATGAATGTTCATTAGATGATTTTGTTAGTAACAAGATTTGAGAAAACTGATCCAGGGCCTACTTATACATCTAATATATTTTTAAAACTTCATGTGTGTCTACGTATTTGTTAGATTCAAATAAGGTTCCTAGCAGTAAGTTCCTATAAAGAATCTAAGCAAATGTTTCATCCAGTGCATTAGTACAACAAATATATGTTGGGCACAGGTGTACTACAGATGCAAAAAATAATCACTAGGATTCTCTGGGAACAAGGCAAAAGGTCCTATACACTCATAAGAGAGGCCCATTCAGTCTAATTTAAGGTGTGTTAGTTGTAGGTTACTACATAAATTGACAGTTCCTGTAGGACTGGGATCTCTTATGATTCACCTTTGTATTCCCTGGGAACACTTCAAAGAATCAGGAGAAGGTTGTCTTCTGTGTGCTAATCCAAAATTGCAATACGCATGCAAATGAAGATAGATCAAAGAGAGACTAGCCCCTAGAAAAATAAGTCTTACTTTTACAGAAATACCAGGAATTCCTTTCTGGAAGAAATATCTTCAAGCAAAGCAACATGGTTGCCCAGATGACCTAAATTTTATCCTCAATTTTCACATTTTGTAGGGGTTTATCCACTATCATGATACTCAGAGCTAAGGAACAGTCTTCTGACCTTAAAACACTAGTCCAGGGATAAACACTTCCTCCCTTGTTTCAGCTAAGAATGTTATGAAAGATTATACTACAGTGAGCTGGGCACAGTGGTGCATGACAATAATCCCAGATACTTGTAGGGGCTAAGGCAGGAGGATCACATTTCGAGGCCAGCCTTGACAACTTAGACACTGTCTCAAAGTAAACAAATAAAAAAGGAGTGGGGATGTAGCTCAGTGAGTATCCCTGTGTTCAATCTCCAGTACCAAAAAATAAATAAGATTATACTAGAGTGATGTCAAGGAAGTTAGGAAAGTAAGAAGTTCCAGGAACTCATTTCTCTAACTAAGGAACAATTATACTGGCATAAACTGTGTGAAGAAATAATTTTGGAACACCAGAATCTATTGAAGCTTTATATTTTCCAGGATAAATCTTGACTGGCACAGAGGCTGGCCAACCCTCATCAACTGAAGAAACTTTCAGGGAATTTAAATTGGTGACTTTTTCCTCCCCCTGCCTGTTTTTCCCTTTTTGGAACCAGACATTTAAAGATTAGGACATGTAAAAGCAACCTTGTACATGAGGATTTCTGGAAAAAAGTTACTTCACATACCCAGGGGAAAATATAGATTCAGAAAAGACCCAAGAAGACCTTGAGCTTTCACCTCAGGCTAATCTCTGGCACAGGGACAAATTTAAACAATCAAAAAGTAGTTACCACATTGTAAGATTCAAATGTCCACAAAAGTAGAGAGTGAAAAAGAGTTAGAAAAAGAAGAAGTAAAAAGCACAAGACATACAAAGAAATGGGAAACTATGGTGTACTGAAAGAGCAAACTCAGTCAACAGAAACCATCTTTGAAGAAGCCTATACCATTAGACTTACTAGACAAAGACTTTAAAATGGTTCATGGGCAAAATAAGAATATGAATAAATAAAACAAAATTATAAAAAAGAAAGGAAATTCTAGAGCCAAAAAAAAGGAGCTGAAATAAATTCACTGGAAGAGTTCAAGAGGAGATTTGAATAGACAGAAGAGTCAATGAAGATATTTGAAATAGGACAATTGAAATTATTAAATCTCAGAAGCTAAAAGCAAAAAGAATGAAGAAAAGTTAATACAGCCTAAGGAACCTATGTAACCCCATCAAATAGATCAACACATGAATTATGGGAATCTCAGAAGGAGAGAGGAAGAAATACTATTTGAAAAAAAATCTTGACTGAAAAGTCCCAAATTTGATTAGAGATATTGACTTGTAAATTCAAGAAGCTGCATTAACTCCAAGTAAAATAAAGACATCCACACTGAGACAGATTATAATCAATCTGTTTGAAAGATAAAGACAAAAAAAGGTAAAAGATTGAGAGCTGAAAGAGAAGCAACTCTTCACAGAAATCATCAATTGGGTTAATGTTAAGGTTTCCATATGAGGCCTCCCCCAAAAGCTCATGTGTGAGAAATGCAAGAAAGTTTAGAGGTTAAATAATTGAGTTACAAGAACCTTAACCCTTATCAGTGCATTAGTCCCTGAGAGGGATTAAGTGGGTGGTAACTGTAGGCAGGTAAGTTGTGGCTGGAGGAGGTGAGTCCCTGGGGACATGTTTTGGGGGTTTATATTTTGTTGTCTTTGAGCAGAGCTCTTTCTCTAAGCTTTTGGTTGGCCATGTCCCCAGCTGCTTTCCTCTGCCACACCCTTTTGCCATGAGGTTCTGTCCCACTTTGAGCCCCAAGGAATGGAGCCAGCTGTCTATGGACTAGACCTCTGAAATTGTGAGTGCCAAATAAACTTTTTCTCCTCTAATTGTTCTTGTGAGGTCTTTTGGCCACAGCAACAAAAAATCTGACTAAAACGGTTGTCAACTACTATGTTATCATCAAAAATCTTGAAAGCCAGAAGGCACTCAAAAGTGCTGAGAAGAAACAAAAAACTTTTCAACCAACAATTTTATGTCCAACAAAACTGTCTTTTTAAAACAAGGAAGAAATTAAAATATTCCCAGGTAAGCAAGAGTTGAGGAAGTTTTTGACATAGAACTGCCCTGTAAGAAATGCTAAAGGAGGTCTTTGGGGTTGAAGTGAAAGAATGCTAGATAGTAACTTAAAGTCACATGAAGAAATGAAAATCTGTGGTAAAGGTAAATGCATGAGCAATTACAAAAAGATCACATAATTGAAATTTTTATTTATAACCACTTTTGTTTATGATTTAAAAGATAAATGCATAAAAATCATTAATTGATGTTATTGGATGCAGATGTATTAAGATGTGATTTGTGCTAATAGGAAAGGAAGAATGAAAGTATCAAGGAGCAGAGGTTTATACCTATTGAAGTTAAGTTGGTATAAGTTAAAATTAGATTGTTACAATTTTAGGATGTTAAATGTAATCCTTACAGTAACCACAACAGATGCACATAGAATATACACAAAAGGAAATGAGCGCAGAGTCAAAACATTCACTGCAAATAATAAACACAAAAAAAGGCAGTAATAGAAAAAATGAGAGACACAAAATTTATAAGGCATTTAAAAAACATATTGGGAAAATGGCAAAAGTAAGTCCCATCTTATCAACAATTACCTGATGGATTTAACTCTCTAAACAAAAGAAAAAGTTGCAAAACAGGGAAGGGGGAAGAATCCATGATCCAACATTATACTTTCTACAAAGACTCACTTTTGATCCAGAGACATAAATAGATCAAGAAAGGATGGAAAAAAAGAGCTGGGGTGGCAAATACAGTCAAAATCGACTTCTAAACAAAAAAGCACATAAGAGACAAAGGAAGACATTATATTACATATTTTAGAATGTTCAGTACAGCAAGATTATATAACAATATATTAAAGATATTTACACTTCTAATAATAACCCCCCAAAATATACAATGTACACATTAACAGGATTAGAAGAACAATAGTTTTATGATAATGTTGCAGACTTCATTAGCCCACTTTAATAATGTAAAGAACAAGACAGAAAATAAATAAGGAAATAGAGTATTTGAGCAACACAATAAACTAGAATTAACATACATATATAGAATACTCTATACAGAGAAATTATATCCCATCTGATTCAAATGTATGATATGTCAAGATCATTGTACTGTCATGTGTAACTAATTAAAACAAATTAAAAAAAGAATACTCTATACAACAAAAAAATACATATTTTTTCCTTAAGTACACAGAGACCATATATATTAGGCCACAAAATAAACCTCATTAGATTTAAATATAAAGATTTCATACATAGTATCTTCTCTGACCATAACAGAATGAAATTTTAAAAATCAATAACAGAAATACAACTGGAAAATTCACAAATATGTTGAAATTAAACAAAGCACTCAACCAACCAATGTGTCAAGGAAGAAAGCACAAGAGAATTATCGAATAGCTAAAGACAAATGAAAAATCAACACACCAAAACTCAGGGGCACAAAGGGAAATGCGTAGTTGTAAATACCTATATCAATAAATGAAGATATAAAATTAATAACCTAATGTTCTATCCTAAAGAACTAGGAAAAGAAAAGCAGACTAAACACAAAACTAGGGGCTGGGGATATAGCTCAGTTGGTAGAGTGCTTGCCTCACATGCAAGAAGGCCCTGGGTTCAATCCCCAGCACCGAAAAAACCAAACAAACAAATAAACACAAAACTAATAGAAAGAAGAAAATAATGAAGAACAGAGACAAACAAAATAGAGGACAGGAAAAAATAGAATAAATTAAACTAAAAATTGACAAATTTTTAGGTAGACTTACAAAGAACAAGAGAAAGTGCAGATAATGAAAATAAAAAATGAAAGTGGAAACATTACTATGGATTTTATAGAGAAAAATGGGATTATGAGGATAATATGAACAACTGTATGCTAACAAGTTAGATTACCTGGAAGAAATAGACAAATTTCTTGAAACATACAAAGTATCTAAATTAACTCAAGAATAAATGGAAAATAGCAACAAACCTATAATAATTTAAATGATTGAAACAGTAATAATAATTTTTTTAGAACTCTCAACAAAGAAAAGTCCTATACTAGATGGTTTTAATAGTGAATCTACCAAACATTTAAAGAAGAATTAACATAAACCCTTCTCAAACTCTTCTAAAAAATGGAAGAAGAGGAAATATTTTCTAATTCGCAGAACAAGGTCAGCATTTCTTTACAGCAGAGCAGAAAAAAATCAGAAGAAAAGACAATTACAGACCAAGATCCCTTGTAAATATAAATGCAAAATATCCTCAAGAAAATATTAGCAACTCAAAACCAGCCACATATTAATAAGTATTACTCACCATGACCAAGTAGGATTTATCCCAGGGATGCAAGGCTGGTTCAACATAAGAAAACCAACCAATGTAACATATCACATTAATAGAAGGAAGGGAAAAAGCCACGTGATCATCTCAATTGATGCATCAATGGCACTTAATAAAAAATAACATTCTGGGGCTGGGATTGTGGCTTAGTGGTAGAGCGCTTGCCTAATACGTGTGAGGCACTGGGTTCGATCTTCAGCACCACACTGAAAAAAAAAATGAATAAAATAAGGTTAAAAAATTTTCATTCTTTTAAAGATACTGTTAAGAGCTGGGCATGGTGGCACATGCCTGTAATCCCAGCAGCTCAGGAGGTTGAGGCAGGAGGATTGCAAGTTCAAAGCCAGCCGCAGCAACATAACAAGACCTTATGCAACTTAGTGAGACCCTGTCTCAAAATAAAAAATGAGGATGTGGCTCAGTGGTTGAGTACCCCTGGGTTCAATCCCTAGTACAAATAATAATAATAACAATAACAACAACTACTACTACTACTATTAAGAGAACAAAAATAAGCCATAGACTGGAGAAAATATTTGCAAATCATGTATCTGATAAAAAGAATTGTGTCCAGAATATATACATATGTGTGTGTGTGTATACACACATACGTATGTATACATTTATTTTATATTATATTATATTTACTCTAAAAACTTAACAAGGGTTCAGTTTGGGGTAAGATGGAATAAAACACATATTACTTTTCTCTCCAACTGAGCACAACTGTAAAGCCTGAACAGAATAGATACTGCTATTCTTTGAGGGCTACTGAAAAACGAGGACTGAGAAAGAATACCAGAAATCACAATACCATCAAGTCAGCCTTTCTTTTTTCTCCAGTAACTTCCTCAACCTGAATCTAATGCAATTTTAAATCTAGACATGAGCACAATGGCGCAAACCTAGAAATTTTCAGGAGAAGCTTCTAGTTGTGTCTGGGGAAGCTGAAAAAGGAACTCCTAAATCTCAGAGAGAATGGGGGAAATCCTTTAGGGTCATTTTCACCCCCTTTTACTCCAGTCAGTCAACCATCTGACTCCAAGCTATCCCACAATGGTGGCAGCAGTGACAATGGCTACTTGTAGTAGACCATAGGAATCAGAACTCTAAGGGAAGGAAGAGATCCTCTCCATTTGGTGGATCTGAGGCTGCAAAAGGGTGGGCCCAAAGCCTAGATCTGTTTGTTCCTACCTTTCCACCAGTTGGCACCAGAGGTTGAAGAGGAACCCCAAAGAACCAGAAAGTACTAGAGCGTAGTGAAAGGGGAGTTCAGGAAAGAAACTCCAGATACTTTCATATGATCTCTTAGGTTTACCTCCCCCTCCACTGTGTATGCATGATCTTCCCCTAATTGGAATACCAAAGACTTTGAGAACTGAGCTAAGAGAATACTACTCAGGTTCAAGACTAATTATTAGGTTGGGCAAAACCATATAGCACTACAAAGACTTTAAAACTGAACTGTCACTGCAACTACAGCTCACAGAAAGCAGGTTAGAACTTGTATCTAAGCCTAGCCAGGTTAATTGCTGGCTTAAAATTTTTAAAAACAATTCTCCCAATCTCCATAGGATTTAAATAAAACAGAGTTTCACAGTATCATATCCCAAAGTTCTAAGAATATAAACCAAAATCACTTGGCATAAGAAGAAACACACAGAAAAAAACTCAACTCACATGGGAAAACACAATCAACAGATGTCCATTACAAAATTATACTATTGATGGAATTATCTAACAGATTCTAAAACAACTATTTTAAAAATGCTCCAATGACAATTTTGAGTATTCTTAATACAAATATTACAATGGAACATGTCATCAAGAAAATAGAACAGAAAATAAAAGAACCAAATGGGAAAAAATGTTAAATTAAAAATGCAACAATCAAAATTTAAAACTCACTGGATGGACTCAATAGCACAATGGGAAATGGCACAGAGAAGAGTCAGTGAACCTGAATGAGAAAAATTAGTGAAACACAAATCTGAGTTTCGAATAAAGACCACTAAAATTGATAAATCTCTATCAAGACCAACAAAGAAAGAAAAAAAACACAAATTAGTAGTAAAAGGAATAAAATAGGGGCCATCACTACAGAGTTTGCAGACATTAAAAGGATAATAAGAGAATACTATGAACAACCCCACACACATAATTTAACAACTTCATTGAAATGCAATTCCTCAAATATCATAAACTAGCAAAACCCATCCAAGCTCAAAGAGAAAAGCTAAGTAGTGTCATAACTATTCACAAAGTTACATTTATAGCTTAAGATGTTCTGAAAAAACAAATTTTCAGGCTCAGCTGGCAAATACTAATGAAAAATCCCAGCAAGGCTTCTCACAGACAAGCTTCTTCTAACATGTGTAAAAAGAGTGTTAACGGATCTAGACTATTCTGTGGACCATTATGCTAGGAACAAAGAAGGATATATTTTTTAAAGAGAGAGAATTTTAATATTTATTTTTTACTTTTCGGCAGACACAACATCTTTGTTTGTATGTGGTGCTGAGGATAGAACCTGGGCTGCACGCATGCCAGGCAAGCAGGCTACCACTTGAGCCACATCCCCAGCCCCAAAGAAGGATATTTAAAACTTTAAAATTTGACACTTACAATCTCTGGTCTCAAGAAACTTATAGTAGATATTAGAATAACATTGAGTGAATAGTTCCATTTTAAGAAGAAAAACTGAAAAGTAATGGATGATCACATACAAATTAGTACTGAAGGAGTAAGTTCTAAGGGTGATTTAAAAATAATCATCATTGTTCTGTAGATTGGTTGCACAATGAGCATATATTTTAAACTCTTGAACTTTCCATTTTAAAATTGTTAAAATGGGAAGATGATGGCTGAGTAAGGTCCTCTGGTGATCTCTCTCATAAATATACCATGTTGAACAACTAGCTATTCATACACCAAATCACCCGCACAAGAACTAAGAAAATCAGGTGAGACACTATAGTGTCAACTTTTAGTATAACAAAATGAAAAGATGCATTGAAGAAAGCAGAAAAGAAAGAGTGGCCCATGTCTTCCCTTACCCAACTCCAAGCAACGCAACATGGAGAGAGGAACATCCTGCTTAAGGGAGGGAGAAAGAATTAAGTCCAGACCTTAGACTTAAAACCTAGAACCAGGTTCACCATGGGGAAATCCCATACTGGGCAAAGCTCCATTATGCCTACCACCAAGCTGATATCTGTGGACTTAGCCACTGGAACTGTGGTAGGCCATGCCACTGACTACCTCCATCAACCCCTACAACCTCAGGCAGCAGAGCAGGAAGCAAGACTTCACTTAATCAGGTTCAGGTCACAAAACCCAGCACAGGGTTTTGTCTTATATGCCAGTGCCAGGCCTGCTGTGGTGTGATCCAGCACCTAGTAGACAGTGAAGGCCTTGCACACAAGCTAGAGCTTATAGACAGAACCACTAGACTGGCTCAAGTGTTAGGTGCAGACCTATGTACTGGAAGCACAGACCTGAGTTGCTGTGCATTAGAATGGGCCTGAAGAAAATCCATCCTCTTTCCTAGACTGTGTGGTCCCCTGTGGCTGTGAGACTCAGGTGCAATCCAAGTTTAATGCCAAGGAACTGTTTAACGTCCTATTCCTGGACCTCAGGCAGCATAACCATCACCAGGCCTATATTCACAGACGAGATTCTAAATTAGCCATAACACCCAGAAGAGACCTGCACCAAGTTGTTCAGATTCATGTTTTAGCTTACATCCCAGCAAACTGCAGCATGGGCATTGGATACCTGAGACTGAAGGTCCTCATGGTTGTGAGATTTAGGTACAACCCAGCTTAGCCAGCCTAGATGACAAAAGATCTGCTTTCATCAACACTGCTGCAACCTCAGGCAGCATAGCATGGTGCAAGATCCTATTTACTGAGGGTAGAACAAGGTAGTAAGCAGAGACTTAGTCCTGGGGCTCATTGCTTGTTGATGAAATCTAACACTGGGCAGATACTAATGGCTCCACTCCCAACCCCGGGTCTGCCTGGATGAATTCTCTGGACTTCTAGTGCCAGGGGAAAATATGCAGACCCAGTCTACCAGACTTCTATTCCAGGTAACCTCACTCTGTGGTTGTAGTAGTCTTGGGTCATAAGTCTACTTCAGCAATAGACAGCCTATAGAAGTGTAAGCTTTGGTCCTAACCCATTGTTGTGCTGATTTGGGTGGGCTGTGGGCTTAGGGTATGACACAATTTGACAGCTTTGGTGGCCACAAGTCTGACATAGGAGCCTAAGGCTGGTCTACCCATGGTGATTCTGACAAGAACTAGGCAGAATCCTGCAGTGTCTGACAGGTAGTCAGGTAGTTAACTGTGGGTGAGGCATTGGGCCTACCCTGGTCCTAGGAGAGGCTTCTGGGAGCAGGCTACACTCTCTAGGTGCTCTCCTGTTTCTTTCTGAACAATACACCAAAAGAGTATTTGGGATAACTGGCCTTGGATTGTCCTCTAATACTAAAACACTGACAACACACCATCAGCAGATTCCTGGAAAACCGAGACCTGGACATCTAGTATTGACATAATGAAAGTGAATATAGGCTCAGAGAAAACAAGCAATGTGCTTAGAATTTCTGGGAAAACTGGTACAAACAAAGCCATATTAGGAAGACTAGAATAAATACCTGATCCTATGATTCTCAGATGACCTTTCATGACAAGAAGCATTTCGGGTACTCAAAATAAGGTGCCAGAAACTGACCAAGCCGTGATCAAAATGGGAGAACTCTCAGAAAATTTGAAATATTGTTTTTTAAAAAAATCAATGAATGAACTTGAAGAAAATATAGAGAAATGTTTTAAAGCTCAACAGAAAAATTTATAAAGATTATAGATAGAGTTTTAAAAGTCAAATGGAGCCAGGTACGGTGGTGCCATGACCGTAATCTCAGTGACCGGTGGCTGAGGCAGGAGGATCACAAATTCAAAGCCAGTCTCAGTAACTAAGGGAGACCCTACCCAACTAAGTGAGACCCTGTCTCTAAATAAAATTTTTAAAAGGGCTGGGGATGTTGCTTAGTGGTTTGGTGCTCTTGGGTTTAATCCCAGTACCAAAAAAAAATTGTAGATTTGTAGGTATATTTAAATGGGTAGATTGTGTGGTATGTGATCTTAGCTCAATAAAATGGCTTCAAAATTCAGACCATTAAAGTGTGTATTGGAAACCCAAAGCTGTTGAATCTTGCTACTTTGCCAGCATATGAAAATAACTCTTTAATAGAACCTCTTGGGAATCCTCCCCTTATGCATCTCATTAGTCAGGATTGGGTCCCCTTCCCTTTCCTAAACCAAAAGCTAAGGTGCAACCTAGGTCACCAGGATCAAATCAGATTAATCATGATTTTTACTAAAAGGGATTGAGTGAATACCTAAATAAAAGGAAAGTTCTGCCCTGAAAGAACAAAAGAGACAATGCTCTCAGAGGGCTCTCAGTAGTGTCCGCTGCAAACTTACTCAGCATTCTCAGGTTTCAATCCTTTTCCGGTATTTTAATTTTTCTTCATAACCACCTAATGAGGTTGACAGGAGAAATGGGTACATTTTACAGATTATGAAACTGAGCCTCATATAGGTGAAGTAACTTAACCACATTTACACTGCCTGTTAAATGATGGAGCCAGGATTTGAACCAAGGTTTTTCTGACTCCAAGTTCATGTTTTTAAATTAGAATTTTTAAAAATGCCCCTACTAAGTAGAATTCATATTAAACAAAGTGTTGCTCGTTATGATTTTAAGACTCTACACCAAAAGATCCTCCAACTCACAACTCTTGCTCTCTCTTACTAACAAGCACAATCAGTTCATTCTCTCTAGTTGACCTCTTTTCAACACATTCCGTGGCACCAATATACATATCCTGAGTTCTCATTCAAATGAGAAATTATTCAGCTAAGGATTTTTCTCTTACTATAGAGCTTGTTGTATATTTCATGGAATTAAGCAGAATGCAGTAGAATTTTAAATTGAGTTCTCTATAATGGCTTTTCATTCATAATTATAATTTTTGTAATGAGTGCATTGGTGATGACAGAAATCCACCATAACATATTCCATTGTCAGAATTAGCTTCAGACTCTTATTTAATGACTTATTAATCAACCACAGTCAGTCAATAGTGTATCACATTAAATCCTTGAACAACAAGCAAAGAATTTTTATTTTCTCCCTGTATAACCTATGGAGCAATCTTTAACAATATGAATCTGTTCAAACATCCATCCTCAGTTCTATTCTATCTGCAGTTCTATTAGTAAGGGTCAGCTTAGGTTAGTTCACTGTCAGCAGCTAGAAAGTTTCAAGAATAGATGAGCTTAATTGCTTTATTGTTACTATCGCTGTGCCTATTTAGAATTCTGGTACATAAAACTTCCAAGATACTAAATCTCTATTTAGGTTACCAAGAAGCATTAGTTAAGTTTGGGTTCTTACCCAGAAGCCACCCTAATTATTAATACTACAGATTTAAGACCCTTCATAAATCAAGAACAGGTAATGTATAATTACTTTGCTACCATTCTTAGAGCTTTAAGCAGTTAATAAATCAATGAATACAATATTCTACTGGGCATTCAGAGCTGATAACTATAGATACCAAACAACAATATTATATTTGTAACAAACAGAAATGAATTCATAATTTTCTTAGTTTAGTTGTTTATCTAGAGCAATGATTCCCACCCTTGCTACACAGCTGAATGTCACCTGGAAAGGTGTCCTTCTTTCACCCAGAACCTAATGTCATTTGTATAGGGAGAAGCCTGGAAATGAGATTTTTTTCAAGTTCCTCATTTGACTGTAATGTGCTCCTGAAATGAAGAAAACCATGGTCTGTAATTGAATGGTGTTTGTACGTGTTTGTGTATGCATGTTGCAGACAATCAAGAAGAAAAGACGAATAGAAGACTTTGAGACATAAAATTGCACAGGAGACCTTCAATTTTTCTGTAGGAAACTGATGTTTAAATTTCTACAAATAGAAGTTAATAATCAATATACAAATGTATTCTTTTATTTGATATGTACTCAATACATTCTTTGTAATGTAATGAAGAAGTTGTCTGGTTCTTTCTGAATTTGTTCTTTGTAACACACCTAGCTCCCTTTCAAGTGCTAAGGTGTCAAAGATGCCTTAGTCCTTATGGGGACACTTAAGTAGCAGTAGAAAAATTCTTATTTAGACAGAATAAAAGGCTTATGAATTTTTTTCCACCTCACTGAAAGCTGAAGTCAGAATTTAAATAATGATTATTTTTATCTCAGAAATGGTGGCAAAAACACACTCAAATAACTGGTATATTTTGAACCTACCTAGATTGATTCTGTTTCCACATTTTGGGGGTGAAATACATGGTGTATGTACTTTTTCAAATTCTTGCACTTTTCTACATACTTTCTTTTGCTAACTCTGTTTAATGAAATTTTGTAAAGATGCCTGGGCCCAATGCATAGATCCCAGTGTCACTTGTAATTCTCTCTATGTACCTGCCAGTAAAACTTTGAATTCTTCTGTGGCATTCTCTTTCTTATTGTTGTCAGTGGTCAGCATTCACCAGAGAGATAAATTAGCTCTTACACCATAATGCATCTCCTTCCCTCTTTCAAGATTGAAAAGTAACAGTTGAAAAATTCACAACTTTCTAAATACATCACTGTAGCCATAAAACTTGAAACTGTTTTTTTTCCCCAATTGGCAAAGCATTTCCTGTGGAGCTAAATTATCATTCCTTATTCATTAATCTGCCTCCTTCCTCCATGCATTCAGTACAGATATAAAAGTTATTCACACTCAATACCAGAGAGAACATGAAGAAGTTGTCTGGTTCTTTCTGAATTTGTCCTTTAAAAGGGCTATGTATTACTTTTTCCTTCATAAAAATTTAAATATATATTTAACAGAACAATGTCCAAAATCTACTGATCATTTACATGACAGTATTAGCCAGATTCTAAGTCCACTTTTTTAATATACAGGAGCACAATTTATTATTATTTTTTTAGCTCTTTCAGTTATAGTAGGTCTTCTGAATAGCAATATATATACATATTTTTTCTCTCATCATTCAAACCAGGAGTAGCCTAATTCTTTTGCCTCCTTCCCAGCTCCACAGATTTTTTCTTTTTCAGTGATTGCTTAAACAAACATTTATTTTCCTTCTTGTGCTTTACAAAAACTTTACTTTATTTCTTATTTGTACTTTAAGAGTCAAAGCTTTCCTGATAGTTTTATGTTACTTTAATAGAAAAACAGTATTTCTTTAAAATTTTTTTCATAAAGTAATTATAGCACATTATAGAACATTGGGGAAATATATGAGGGAAAAAATCACCCATAATTCTCCTACCTTTTAAAGCATTCTTAACATTTTCAAGTATTTCTGATGGTCTTTTCCTGTACACCTATTTCACCCATTATTATATTACAGATTTATTTATGCACTCTGTGCTCTCCAGTTACTATGGCTTAAGCATTTTTTATGGCAACATATAGTTTTCACATCCATTCTCCTCATGAAAGTCTTTCTTCATACCTTAATTCAAAGGCCACGTCTTTAATTAGCAATGTCTATCTTAATATCTCGGTATAGAGATGTTACTTGCTTTTATAGAACTATGTTCCTTTCCCATGCATCACTAATTATTTCATCATCTATCTTTCTCACCAGGCTATAAGCTCCAGGAGAACCAAAATCATGACAATCTACTTTCGCTCATCATTATATAATGAACAAACACTGAAATATAGTAGACACTCATATTTGTCAAATATTTATATGGGGCAACAAATACAAGTTTGTTGCATAGCTGGAGAATATTTCATTTTCAATATCCATTTGATAATCTGTCCATTATATATTATCATACCTTTCTTAGCTGATCCCTATGTTGGACATTTAGATTGTTGCTAATTTGTCACCATTATTATTTCAGTGACAATTACTGCTTTGGTGAGTATCTTTGGGCACATAACATTTCAGTATTTGTAATTATTTCCTTAAAACTGTTTCCCAGAAACAGAGTTTCTGGATCAAAAGACAAATAAATTCTTATGTTCTGAATATGATATTATATTTCTGAAAAGTTTTCTAATTTATATTGCCACAAGCAACTAAATGCTATGTTGGTTTCCTTTTTTATCTGTTTTCAGCATTTAAAATTTTTTGTTGTTACTTATTTATAAGGGATAATTTATGGTTTTAATTTGCCTTTTAGTTATAGGTTGAATTTTTGAATGTTTATTATTTGCTTTTTATCAACTGTGTATAGTAGTTTCCTTTCTAATAGTGTAGTAATGCTTCTCAGTTAAGAGGATGGACAAAGATAATGTGGTAGATAATATATGACTAGGTTATGTATAAATTAACTTTTAAAAATATAAACTTTTTAAATAACTGCAGTCTACAAATTAATCTGCATTTCCATGGTAATTATATTAGTCTATATTAGATTCACTTTTAAGTCATAAATAATAGAAGCTGCTTTCTTTCCCAAGAAAGTAGTGTAGGGTTTCATGGAATATTACTCAGCATTAAAAGAGAACAAAATCATGGCATTTGCAGTTAAATGGATGGAATTGAAGAATATTATGCTAAGTGAAGTAAGCCAAACCCCCAAAACCAAATGCCAAATGTTTTCTCTGATATGTGGATGCTGATCCATAATGGGGATGGCGGGGAGGAGCATGGGAGGAATGGAGGAACTTTTCATAGGGTAAAGGGGAAGAAGGGGAAGAATGGAGGCATGGGGGTAGAAAAAATGGTGGAATGAGATGGACATCATTACCCTAAGTACATGTATGAAGACATGAATGGTGTGATTCTACTCTATGTACAACCAGACACGTGAAAATTGTGTTCTATTTATGTACTATGAATTGAAATGCATTCTGTTGTCATATATAACAGATTATAACAAATAAATATATTTTTAAAAGAAAGTAGTGTAAGGTTATTGTAGCATTCCACAATGTATATTGAGGAACTACTATTAGTTACTAGCATTATTAGAGTTCTCTAGAGGAACAGAATCAACAGGAAGTATAATTATAAAAAGGGGATTTATTAGGTTGGCTTATGCAACCAGAAGCTGGATAGTCCACAATGGCCGTCTGCAGGCTGGAGAGCTGCAAGAACCAATATCTGAGCAGTCCAAGAGGCTGAAGTTCCAGAACAAGAAGGGTCAATATGCTATGCTAGTCGGAGACCAAAGGCTTCTGGAGAATCACTGACAGAGTCTGCTTTGGAAGAGTGGAGAAGTGAGAGTCCACTATCCTCATATGACCACAGCAGCAATCAAGAACCCGTTCAAGAAGAATGGAGCTTGCATCTGCTGCTGCTTCCCAACTTTTATTCTTTCAAAGCCATCATCCTATTGATGGTGCTGCCCACACTTAGAGAGGGTCTCCATTTCAGTTGGCTATCCCACGTGCCAATCATTCCTAAACACGCACCCACAAACCTCTTAATCTTCGGCATCTCTTAATCCAATCAAGTTGACAATTCAAATTAACCATTTCACTGGCACAGTGTTATAATTTAGTTCAAATAATCTACAGATGATTTACAGATCTTCATCTTTAAACATTTCAAATTTCATCAACTTATAACCAGAAATTCTAGCAGATGCTATAGTGTCAAGTTGACTATAAAAACAGACCAGAATTATTTGCAAAATTTATTCTTCTTGTTCGAAGACACCTACAACAGTTCAACCACTCTTAGTCCTCTAAACATGTGCACATATTAGCTATATAATCAGGCTGCAAACAATGGACCAAATCCTTCATTCCCCAGATCTATCTGCTATCTATTTTTAATTTTTTCTCTTCCTTTATGATACATATTTTCTGTTTGGACAACTAGAAAACTCAAAAATGTTGATTTATATATTCACATATATTGAACATTCTACTATCTATCAGCCTAATAAGTGGTTAGAAGAAAGAAAAAATATGAATAAGTTGATAAATAAAACTCTTGAGTTTTTCATTAAATATGACATTGCTTATAGCAACAGAGATTTGGAAAATGCCCATAAAGGAAAGATACAATTAAAGGATAAAATGGCCAAAACGTCTCTCAGAATGATTAAAAATAACCATTTTGTTATAAAACAAAACAAATGAGGGAGATGGAAGGTGGTGGATTAGAGAAAGGGTGCACCTTTCTGGTTGCTCCTCAGCTTGAGGTTTGAACAGTATGAATACTGCTGAGAGAATTCACTGCAATTCAACATTGGGCAGTAAATAATCATAGAGACACAGAAATTCAGGAGATTTGGGCATAAGACAAATATGTTAGAGATACTCAGGTTGGCTGGCAGTGGCAGTGGTAGCATGGGCATCTCCAGATCACTGCAGAGAGGAGGGGTAACAGGCTGAAAGAGAGGAAAGTATGAGAAATAAATTTGACTTTGGGGAAACGGAAATAGAGAGGGAGGCTATTCTTAACTGACCCAGAATTAATGGTGAAAGTTGATGACTGAAAATTGATCAGAATCTCTCTGAAGGCAAGGGGAGATTAGAGGCAAGAATCATCTGCAAGTGGCCTGCAGCAGCTTGCAGAAATGGAAGATTGGGAGGTCACAAAAAGTGTTGTTAGCGTGACACAACAGTTACCTATTATGGGGTCCATAGCTTGCCTGGACTACTGAAACAGGCATACAGAAGATTGTGCCCAGGGTGATCCAGGATGGGGATATAACAGGAAAGAGTCTTGCATTCCTTTGTTGCTGGCAAACCATGCAAGCAGGTAGGAAGTGGCCAGAAACAGGTCAGATGTGTCTGTACTCCAGGCCTGATCCTGGGAAATCCACATCGATTGTGGTAGGATATATAAGACCTGTGGAGGGCTAGATCTCCACTCTAAGAGTGTAATATTCAGGAGGTCCCTGAGACTCATATGTCACACAGTGTTTGGCCTCTGCCCAGCAACAGGCAATGTATATATAATTTCAAATACCCTCTGACAAAGTTTCAAAGGACAGCCAGAACTAAACTCCAGCTGCTGGAGCTTCACATTAGATGTCTGCATCAACCCCATTCTGGGAGTGAATCAGCCAAGTATGTCTGACAAAACTCCAATTGTCAATAATCCCCAGTCTGTCCTAGACTATAGTGTGAGACAGGAGAGCTACTACAGCCAGTTTTGGTTCCAGGCCACAATAGTTGACTAAGGAAATACAAAGAATGGCACAACAGCATAAACAATGGACATCCACCCTTGCCAACAGTTTTGACCACCTCAATTGAAACAAGCTTTCCATTTTTCAATAAGAATATATATTTTTTAAAATTTTCTATTTTGTTTTAGTTTTTCCATTCAGTGTGTTCATATGTGTACATGTGTGTGTAGGTTCTTGCTGCACTGATGAGTTAGTACACACATACACACACACACACACACACACATAGATTATATATTCATATAATTATTTTTTTAATATTTATTTTTTACTTTTCGGCGGACACAACATCTTTGTTGGTATGTGGTGCTGAGGATCGAACCCAGGATGCTTGCATGCCAGGCAACGCGCTACCACTTGAGCCATATCCCCAGCCCATTCATATAATTATCTTTCATTTTAATTGCCTTTTTCCTCCATTCTTTCATTATTTAGCCTTGTTTTGACTTTGTAGGGGAAAATTTATGTGGGTTTGCACATAAATACAGTTACCTCATATTAGGCAAAGGCACCAAAAACATGCTGGAGAAAAAAATAACCTCTTCACTAAATAGTGCTGGGAAAACTGGAAATCCATATCTAAGAGAATGAACATTTTTTTCACCCTGCACAAAAGTCAACTCAAAGTGGATCAAAGACCTAAGAAAGACCAGAAACCCTGCACATATTAGGAGAAAATGTAGGCCCAACACTTCAACATATCAGCTCAGGAACTGAGTTGCTTAACCAGACTCCTAAAGCACAGGAAATAAAATCAATAATCAATAAATGGAATGAAATCAACTAAAAAGCTTCTTAAGAGCAAAGGAAACAATAAAGAGCATGAACAGAAAGCCTACAGAATGGGAGAAAAATCTTTGCCTCTTGCACCTCAGATAAATCATCAATTTTCAGGACATACAAAGAACTCAAGAAAATTAACACCAAAATAGCAAACAACCCAATCAATAAATGGGCAAAGGAACTGAACAGACAATTATCAAAAGAAGAAATATGAATGGCCAACAAATATATGAAAAAATGTTCAACATTTCTAGCAGAGAAATGAAAATCAAAATTACACTAAGATTTCATCTCACACCAGTCAGAATGGCAACTATCAATATAAGCAATGATAAACGTTGCTGAGGGTGTGGTACACTCATACATTGTTGGTGGAATTGCAAATTGGTGTAACCACTTTGAAAAGCAGTATGGAGATTCCTCAAAACAACTAGGAAAGAAACCTCCATTTGACCCAGTTATCTTACTCCTCAGCATATAACCAAAGGATTTAAAATCAATACACTATAGAGACACAGCCACATCAATGTTTATAGCAGCATAATTCACAACTCTTTAGCTAAGCTATAGTGCCAACCTAGATACCCTTCATAGATGAATGGATAAAGAAAATGTGGTATATACAAACAATGGAATATTACTCATCTATAAATAAGAATGACAATGACATTTACTAGTAAATGGATGGATCTGGAGTCTATTATGCTAAGTAAAATAAGTCAATCCCCAAATATCAAAGGTTGAATGTTTTTGTTGATATTATGTGGAGGCTAATTCATAATAAAGTGCATGTGTGTGTGTGTGTGTATGGAGAAAGAACAGAAGTTCAGTGGATTAGACAAATGGGAATAAAGGGTAGGGAAGGGGAATAGGAATAGAAAAGACAATGGAATGAATCTAACATGATTTTCCTATGTGCATGTATGAAAAAACCCAAGCAAACCCCAGTATTGTGTACAACCACAAAATGGGGTCATAATTAGGATAAGATATAATGTATGCATGTATAATTTTGTCATGTATAACTAAAAAGAATTAATAAAAAATTAAAAATGTATAATAAAGCATGGGAGTTTGTTTTGGCTTGATTTTTTTGTTTGTTCCTTTGTGGGTTTTTTTTCCCTCTTATTCCTCCTTCTTCACTTTCTTCCCCCTCTAAAAGCCAAATTTTCTTGTTTGTTCTTTCTTTCTCTCCTTATTTATTTTACTACTTTTTGTTGTTTTTTCACTCCTCCTGCTACTTCTCTACTTCCTGTCTGTTCACGTTTTAAATATTGTAAACTTTCTTTTGACTTCCTAACTTATTTTCTTTTTACTTAAGGAACTGTAACTTCACAATCTGATAGAACTGTTTGGTTGATATAAGTCCTAATCCCCACCATGCATATTGCTGTGGTTATTAATACAGTGGATGGTGTACCTGACACTTGCTGTTCAATGCTAGATCTAGTTCACAGTCATCTATTGTTCATGCTAATGTTAAATTCTGACCCCACCATTTCTCTTCATGTGGCAATTAGTGTTATAAATGTCATAATAGGCACTGAACATTCATTTTAAGGCTTCACCTTGGTTGCTACCATTATTGCTATTTCTTATGCCCCCATTTCTCTAAGTGGGGCATGATTGGGACACTAGAGGTTCTCAGGCAATCATCAAGAATACAAATAATTATAAATGTTGGCGAGGATGTGGGGAAAAAATAAGCTCATATATTGTTGGTTGGACTGCAAATTAGTACAACCATTCTGAAAATTAGTATGGAGGTTCCTCAAAAGACTAGGAATAGAACCACCATATGACCCAGTAATCCCACCCCTCTGTATTTATTCAAAAGAACTAAAATCAGCATACCACAGTGAAATAGGCACATCAGTGTTTATAGCAGTACAAATCACAATAGACAAGTTATGGAACCAGCCCAAGTGCCTATTAACAGATGAATGGATTAAGAATATGAAGCACATATACACAATGGAGTTTTACTGAGCCATAAAAATGAATGAATAAAAACGTGAACTTGTGGCATTTGTTTGAAAATGGATAGAATTGGAGAACATCATACTAAGTGAAAAAAGCCAGACTCAGAAAGTCAAGGGTAGGATATATTCTTTCATGTGTGGAAGCCAGAACAAAGCAAGGGGGGTTGGGGAATCTCACAAACATAGAGGGGAGATCAGTGAAGTAGAGGAAGGAGATTGTGGGGGGAGAGACTGGAAAAGAGAAGAAATGGGAATAAATTTGACAAAATTTTGCTGTGTACATAAATGAATATACCACAGTGAATTCCACCTTTAGGTATATTTATAAAGCACAAATTTAGGAAAATGACAGAGAGATAGATGATACATAGATAGATAGAAGGAAGATCAGTAGATTAGAGGAAGTAAAAAAGGAGGAGGGAGAAAGGCAGGGAAAGAGGAAACACTGGGAACTGAAATGGAGCAAATTAAATTTCATGCAGCTATAATGAGGTCAAAATGAACCCCACTATTATATATAACTATAATATTTCTTTATTCTAAGCAATATTCAGCAAACAATAGGCATCCAGTAGACTCTACAACATAGTAAATGCAAATGAACTCCCTCAAAAAAGAGTGTTGCATTGTAACCACTTCTCAAATGCCACCTCCCTAACGTGGTCCTCTGGTTCAGCTAACTCTCCTACAGATTTTTAAAGTGAGCAAAAAGTAGGAGGATTGGCATTTTCACTATCATAGACGCATACTATTTTTCTTTGAGCATGTTCTTCTAGGGCTGAACTCTGTGATCCTATTGCATCTCATTATGTAATGTAAAATTTTAGACATATTAAGTTATACATACCCTGCCTCTTAAGAGGAAGAATACTGTTTGGTTATAGGAAAGACAATTCTCCATTATGGAAGAACACTATTTGGCTATAGGAAAGACACAATTCTCCATTATGTAGATTGTAGAAAATAGGGTAATATTTTTAACTATGTTTCTTCTGTGTAATCAATATAAAAATCAACAAAAAGGGGAAAATAAATGGTAATTATCGTTCTGAAGGACAAATGGAGTTGTAATTATAAATTACTCTATAGGATTATTAGTTTTAGTGAACTGTGATGTCCCTAAAAGCCCCCAGGTGGCATTATAGCCTTGTTTTTCCTAAGTTATTTGTTTTCATATGGTACAAATCAGAATCCACTTTAATAAGGAATTCCTCTTACTCCAATGATGAGTGTCCATATGAAAAATATTTTCTTAATTTATTTCTTCACTTTGAGCAAGTTCTTTAAGTTCTGAAATAGCATCAAATTTGAAATGTTTTGATTAAAGTAAGATAAGTGACTTTCCAAATAAAATAGTTCAAAAACAAAAATTTTCCAAAAGAACAAAATGTGAATTTTTTTCCAGGGATTAATTTATCTTTAAGGATTCAATAATATATGATTTTAAAAATATGTATAGAGCATGTATAGCATAAACTTAATCCCAAATACTTAAGCTCAGTGAGAAGTAGATTTTTCTTTACAACTGTTACTAATTTTATTTGTGACCTCTGCAAAAACATTAAGTGACTAAGACTCAGATTCTCTGACTTTCAAAGCAAGGACATTACATTTATTAAACTGAAAAATACTTTTGAGATCTGTAGCTAAATGCCAGGAGTAGGTTTGAGAACATATTTCTCAGCTGATATCAAATAATGGAATTTGTATATTCAATAATTATAATTTCAGGCACTTGATAAGAATAATTCAATAGTGAATCACCATAATGAATACTAAAAGAAAAATATTTATTACAATGTGCTGCTGATTATTTATTTTCAGTTAAATAAACTTGTTTTAACTACTGTCTTATGTACTTGCATATATAATGAGTAGTTTTTATCTAAACCTCCTATAAATTATTTTGAAAGTATATCTTAGCAAACTTATCAAACTGAATTTCAGCTGTAGGCACCATAATTAATTACACTGGATGATTTTCTAAGAACATTAATTTTTTATTCACTTTATTTACTAAATAATCAGCATGATAATTAAATTGAAAGTTCAGATTGTTATTTAACGCCAAGTATTTAGTCTTTGTTCTTTCCAAATTTAATCTACCCACAGCCCTATCAAATTATTTCTAGCATAACCTACTAAAAGATTCAAACAAAATTATATTTGTTGAGAAGTAATTATTTAAGATGAAACTTGAAAATAGCTTCTAATGAAGATTTGTACCAGGTTTAAAATTCTTTTTTTCTAAAACAGTATTGATAGAACCTATTTAGTTTGCATTTAAATTGAACAATTAAAATTATTTTTAATTTTATAAATGTTTCATATTTATTAAAGGGGTTTATATGTTTATGCTAAATGTGAAGTTCATTTCAAAATTATTTCAATTCAAGGCATGCATTTAATGTTTTTCATGAGTTTTCATTACTAACATTTTTTTTCTTTTGGTGCTAGGGTTTGATTGAATGCAGGGTCTTCTATTTGCCAAGCATGGTAACAAAAGCTATGGCATCTTGTGTGTGTACAAACACATTTAAGAAAAACATTCTATTCAAAGCTCCAGAAGATTAAATAAGTTAAGCCCCTAGATTATTCATTGAAAATATTAGAGGAAATTATTCTCAACATATATTTCCATTTGTTTTTCCAGTACATCAAAGTTGGTATTTTTTACTAAGTGAAAAAAAAACTTTTAAAAATTTAGGGCTCTGAATTACCTTTATTTCTAAGTCACTAAGAGTTTTATTTTCAGAGGGGCTATAGTCTCACTGGGAAAAACTGTATAATTAAAGAATAGTCAGTTGAGAAAATAAGTAAAATTATCTATCTTGCTCTCTTTGACAGAGTTCCAAGTTCATTTAGAATGGGTTGATTAAATAAAATGAGATTGGTTAAATCAGAAACCACAGCTATAACTTGAAAAAGTATCTACTCTAATAAATGCGCATGGACAGTATTATGTAATCTCTTTAGACCATTATTCAAGAGTCCAAATGTTTCTAGGCTATGATTGATAATGGTACTTTCATCAAAAGAAGTTTGAGCTCTTTTCCAGCATTAACCCATTAGCTTTCCCATGTTCTTTGTGAGGCAGTCAGATTTAAGTATGGTTAGTCTAATTTTCCACATGAGAAAACCAAATCACCAAGAAATGAACTTGCCAAAAGTCACACAAGCATTATCTGCACATGATACAGAGCTCAAAGACCCAACTGAGTGAGGAGGAGACTCATTTCTCACTGATACACAGAGAAGGGCTGACTTTGTCACCAAATTTCCTCTGTATTCCTATATAATTCAGACTTTTCTCATATTCCTTCTTTGTGCTCTTCCCCTCCTGCTGATCCACTCTAGAAATAAACTTCCTTTCAAACAGGAACACTATGAAATTGCAAGTCACTGTGCTTTCTGTTGCAATCATGGAGTGTGCTATTCCTGTAAAAAAGAGCTAGTTGTGGGTAAGATCATGGGTTCCGATTATGCTTGTGTAACTTATACTTGGTATTATTTAATCAATCAAGACCTAAATTAGACTAAATTAGACAAATAGTATAATACACCTTCACAATACCTATTAATTGTAATTCAATGGCTTTTAATATTTTAGCACACTTGTTTTCTTCCTTTTTTAATCTTCCTTTCTCATCATTACCCTACTATTTTAAAATTATTTCCTGACATTACATCATTTCCACCTTAAATAGTTCTATGTGTATCTATGTGTATCTCTATAACATAAGGATTTATATATATAATACATATTATATACATTAATATTATATATGTTAATTGCCAGAGATTGAACCCAGGGGTGCTTAACCACTGAGCACATCCTTAGCACATCCCTAGCCCTTTTAAAATTTTTTTTTAGTTGTAAATGGACACAATACCTTTATTTAATTTATTTATATGTGGTGCTGAGGGTCAAACCGAGTGCCTCTCACATGCTAGGCAAGTGCACTACCACTGAGCTACTACCCCACCCCCCAGCCCTTTTAAAAATATTTTATTTAGAGACAGGGTCTCCCTGAGTTGCTTAGGGCCTCTCTAAGTTGCTGAGGCTGACTATGAACTTGTAATCCTTCCTCAGTCTCCCGAGCTGCTGGGATTACAGGCATGCACCACCATGCCTAACACATAAGGATAATATTTTATTTCACCACAATATGATCACCTCTGCAAAATTATTATTATTATTACACTACTACAATGTTATCACCCTTACAAAATTATCGTTATTGTCGTCTAATAATCAGTATTCAAATTTCTTTGTTTCTCTCAAAAATACTTTTTTACTATTATTCTAATTCTTTTATTTATTTCATAGTTTTGGGGCTGTAACCCAGGGCCTTGACCATACTAGAGCCAGTATTCGACGCCTGAGAGATACCCTATATTCTAGTAATTTTTGATATTTTTTGATATTTCTATTCAATCTGTGACAGTATTCTATGTTTGGATTCAACAATCCTATTTTTCTTGATTTCTATAAATGTCTATTCTGATCTGGTACTTTAGTACAAGGACCTCAAAACATCTGCAAAGTCATTAACTTCAGGCACACCTTCCCAATCCTGACCCCAGCCTCAATGTACTTTTAATTCTTCAGTGATGATTTCATATATCCTTCCTGCTTTTTCACACCAATACACTTAATCCATGACTCCCTTATTACTTTCTCCAGGCTATTAAAATTTTAGTAAAACCTCATTAAAAAGGCCCTTTTTATGTCACAGATAAAATCACCTTTGCTATGTATATAGTGATGTGTGATTCATATAGCTGTAATTATAATTCAATAAGCCTAGATATTTTCTTGCTTCGTCAATGCCAAAGTGAAGATCAGGTTTGACTGTATTTGAAACTTGATATGGCTCTTTTGTTGGCATGGTGCTTCTAATAGCTATCCCGTATGAAATTTAATTGCTTTACATTTCAGCTTGAAACCATATTCACTATCTTATTCCTTTTTCACAGAGAATTTAAAAACCAAAATGGAAATGTTCTCAATAGTTGTGATACACCTAAAAAATGTGAGCCTACAATAAATATTTCAGAAAGGACTACCTATTATCTTTAGTTTAACAGAAGCCTAATTAGCAAATTAGCAAATTAATTAGCAAATTAATTAGCAAAGAAGAGATACCTATACTTGTGATCAATAAATACTAGTGAACTAAATGCTCTATTAAGAAGACAGATTAGGTAAAAGGTTGGGAAAAATCATACCACTCACATGGCCCTCGGAAGCAAGCAGGAGTGGCCATACTCATATCAAATAAAATCAACTTCAAACCTGTTAATTAAGAAGGATAAAGAAGGATACTATATACTGTTAAAAGGGACCATCCACCAACAAGACATAACAATTATCAATTTGTGTGCACCAAACAATGGAGCTGCAACGTACATAAAACAAACGCTCCTCAAGTTCAAGAGTCAAATAGACCATAACACAATAATTACGGGTGACTTCAACACACCGCTCTCGCCATTAGACAGATCCTCTAGACAAAAACTGAATAAAGAAACTATAGAACTCAACAGCACAATCAATAACCTAGACCTAACCGACATATATAGAATATACCAACCATCATCAAGTGGATACACGTTCTTCTCAGCAGCACATGGATCCTACCAAAGATAGACCATATATTATGCCATAAGGCAACTCTTAGTAAATATAAAGGCGTGGAGATAATACCATGCACCATATCTGACCATAATGGAATGAAATTGGAAATCAATGATAAAAAAAGGAAGGAAAAATCCTACACCACATGGAAAATGAACAACATGTTATTGAATGATCAATGGGTTACAGAAGACATAAAGGAAGAGATAAAAAAATTCTTAGAGTCAAATGATAATACAGACACAACATACCGGAATCTATGGGACACAATGAAAGCAGTTATAAGAGGGAAATTCATTTCCTGGAGTTCTTTCATCAAAAAAAGAAAAAACCAACAAATAAATGAACTCACACTACACCTCAAAAACCTAGAAAAGGAAGAACAAAACAACAGCAAATGTAGTAGAAGACAAGAAATAATTAAAATTAGAGCAGAAATAAATGAAATTGAAACAAAAAAAAAACACTGAAAAAATTGATAAAACTAAAAGTTGGTTCTTTGAAAAAATAAATAAGATAGACAAGCCCTTAGCTATGCTAACAAAAAGAAGAAGAGAGAGAACTCAAATTACTAATATACGGGATGAAAAAGGCAATATCACAACAGACACTACAGAAATACAGAAGATAATTAGAAAGTATTTTGAAACCCTATATTCTAATAAAATAGAAGATAGCGAAGATATCGATAAATTTCTTAAGGCATATGATTTGCCCAGATTGAGACAGGAAGACACACACAATTTAAACAGACCAATAACAAAGGAAGAAATAGAAGAAGCCATCAAAAGACTACCAACCAAGAAAAGCCCTGGACCTGATGGGTATACAGCGGAGTTCTACAAAACCTTCAAAGAAGAATTAATACCAATACTTTTCAAGCTATTTCAAGAAATAGAAAAAGAAGGAGCTCTTCCAAATTCATTCTATGAGGCCAACATCACTCTGATCCCAAAACCAGACAAAGACACTTCAAAGAAAGAAAACTACAGACCAATATCTCTAATGAACTTGGATGCAAAAATTCTCAATAAAATTCTGGTGAATCGAATACAAAAACATATCAGAAAACTTGTGCACCATGATCAAGTAGGATTCATCCCTGGTATGCAAGGCTGGTTCAATATACGGAAATCAATAAATGCTATTCACCACATCAATAGGCTTAAAGACAAGAACCATATGATCATCTCGATAGATGCAGAAAAAGCATTTGACAAAATACAGCATCCCTTTATGTTCAAAACACTAGAAAAACTAGGGATAACAGGAACTTACCTCAACATTGTAAAAGCTATATATGCTAAACCTCAGGCTAGCATCATCCTAAATGGAGAAAAACTGAAGGCATTCCCTCTAAAATCTGGAACAAGACAGGGATGTCCTCTATCACCACTTCTATTCAATTTAGTTCTCGAAGTACTAGCCAGAGCAATTAGACAGACAAAAGAAATTAAAGGCATAAAAATAGGAAAAGAAGAAATTAAATTATCGCTATTTGCGGATGACATGATAATATACTTAACAGACCCAGAAGGATCTACAAAGAAGCTGCTAGAGTTAATAAATTAATTCAGCAAAGTGGCAGGATATAAAATCAACACGCACAAATCAAAGGCATTCCTGTATATCAGCGACAAATCCTCTGAAATGGAAATAAGGAAAACCACTCCATTCACAATATCCTCAAAGAAAATAAGATACTTGGGAATCAACCTAACAAAAGAGGTGAAAGATTTATACAATGAAAACTACAGAACCCTAAAGAGAGAGATAGAAGAAGATCTCAGAAGATGGAAAAATGTACCCTGTTCATGGATAGACAGAACTAACATCATCAAAATGGCGATATTACCCAAAGTTCTTTACAGGTTTAATGCGATGCCAATCAGAATCCCAAAGGCATTTCTTGTAGAAATAGATAAAGCAATCATAAAATTCATATGGAAAAACAAAAGACCCAGAATAGCAAAAGCAATTCTAAGCAGGAAGTGTGAATCTGGAGGTATAGCGATACCAGAGCTCAAACTGTACTACAAAGCAATAGTAACAAAAACAGCATGGTACTGGTACCAAAACAGGCAGGTGGACCAATGGTACAGAATAGAGGACACAGAGACTAATCCACAAAGTTACAACTATCTTATATTTGATAAAGGGGCTAAAAACATGCTATGGAGGAAGGATAGCATCTTCAACAAATGGTGTTGGGATAATTGGAAATCCATATGCAACAAAATGAAATTGAATCCCTTTCTCTTGCCAGCCACAAAAGTTAACTCAAAATGGATCAAGGAGCTAGATATCAAAACAGAGACACTGCGTCCTTTAGAAGGAAAAGTTGGCTACGATCTACATATTGTGGGGTCGGGCTCCAAATTCCTTAATAGAACGCCCATAGCCCAAGAGTTAATAACAAGAATAAACAAATGGGACCTACTTAAACTAAAAAGTTTTTTCTCAGCAAGAGAAACAGTAAAAGAGGTAAATAGAGAGCCTACATCCTGGGAACAAATTTTTACCCCTCACACCTCAGATAGAGCCCTAATATCCAGAATGTACAAAGAACTCAAAAAATTAAACAATAAGATAACAAATAATCCAATCAACAAATGGGTCAAGGACCTGAACAGACACTTCTCAGAGGAGGACATACAATCAATCCATAAGCACATGAGAAAATGCTCACCATCTCTAGCAATCAGAGAAATGCAAATCAAAACCACCCTAAGATACCATTTCACTCCAGTAAGATTGGCAGCCATTATGAAGTCAAACAACAATAAGTGTTGGCGAGGATGTGGGGAAAAGGGCACACTTGTACACTGCTGGTGGGACTGCAAAATGGTGAGGCCAATTTGGAAAGCAGTATGGAGATTTCTGGGAAAGCTGGGAATGGATCCACCATTTGACCCAGCTATTGCCCTTCTTGGACTATTCCCTGAGGACCTTAAAAGAGTGCACTATACGGATATGGCCACATCAATGATTATAGCAGCATAATTCACAATAGCTAGACTGTGGAACCAACCTAGATGCCCTTCAATAGACGAGTGGATAAAAAAATTGTGGCAGCTATACACAATGGAGTATTATGCAGCACTAAGAAATGACAAAATCATAGAATTTGCAGGGAAATGGATGGCATTAGAGCAGATTATGCTAAGTGAAGCTAGCCAAGCCCTAAAAAACAAATGTCAAATGTCTTCTTTGATATAAAGAGAGCCACTAAGAATAGAACAGGAAGGAAGAGCATTAGGAAAAGACTAACAGTAAACTAAGACGAATGGGGGGAGAGAAAGGGAGAGAGAAGGGAAAACATATGAAAATGGTAGGAGACCTTCAGTGATACACAAAATTATAAGAGGTTATGAGGGGCAAGGGGGAGGGGGAAAAAAAGGGGAGAGAATTGAACAACAGCAGAGGAGGTAGAGAGGGAAGATGGGAGGGGAGGGGAGGGGAGGGAGGATAGTAGGGGATAGGAAAGGTAGCAGAATACAACAGTCACTAATATGCCATTATGTAAAAATGTGAGTATGTAACAGAAGTGAGTCTGCATTATGTATTTGGGGAGTTCAAAACCCAATTGAGTCAAATGTATGAAAGATGATATATCATGAGCTCTGTAATGTTTTGAACAATCAATAAAAAAATGGAAAAAAAAGACAGATTGTCATATAAATTGTAAAAATACATGTTAAGAAGTCAATATAACTAAAAGTGAAATGAAAGAAAAACATATACCATGCAAACACCTACAAAGAGGAAGCTGGTATATCTGTAGTAACATCAGGCAAAGTAGTATTTAAGGCAAAAAAAAAAAACTTCATTAGAAGAAGAAAGTGATACTTAACAACAAAAAGCTCAGTTCGTATGAAAGATGTAACAATTCTAAATTTGTATGCACCTAATAATGTAGTCTCAAATATATAAAGCAAATGTTAGAGAACCAGAGGTAGAAACAGACAATGCATGATTAGAAGTTAATTGAATATACCAGATATATAATTTAAACAAGAGGAAACTTGACACAATTGATGTAGCACCACATCAAACAACTCAAAAGCACATAAAACAGTTTTTAAAAATTTAGCATATTCTGCAAAGTAAGTCTCAAAAAATTTTAAATAACTGATGTTATACAGTGTTAAGTTCTACAACTACAATGCAACTATGCTAAGCATCAATTTAAAATAAAAACTTTAAATTTTCCTTATATTTGGAAAATAAGAAATCTATCTCTATGTGATGCAAGGGCCAAATAAGAAATAATAGAAATATTTTTAAAGTTTTATTTTATTTACAATTAACATGTAATTATTTATATTTTGGGTGTTCAGTGTGATGTTTAAATACATATATCCATTGCATAATGATCAAATTAGGGTAATTAGCATATCCATTACCTCAAACATCTATTCTTTCTTTGTGGTGATAACATTCAAAATCCTCTCTTTTATTTTTAAATATACATTATTATTAGCAACAGTCACTGTACCATGTAATAGACCACCTTAATTTATTCCTCTTGTTTAACTCGTGAAAAATACTTTGAATTGTAAATTTAAAATATCAAACCTTGTGTGATTTAAAGAAATGCTTCAAGAGAAATTCATAGCATTAAATGCATGTTAGAAAAAAAGAGAGACTGAAAGTGAATGAGGTAAGTTTTATTCAAAAGACAGTTGGAAAAGAATAGGAAATTAAATCAAAAATAGAAAAAAATTAAAATTTTATCAAAACTAAAACTGTAAAAATCTTACAAAAGAAGTTTAATAAATCAAAATTTGAGAACACTATTAAAATTTATGATCAAGGCAGAGATAGAAATCATAGATATACAACATATAAGTAAAAAAGAAAAAATGACTACAGATACCAGTCATTTAAAAAATATTAAGAGGAGCTTATGAGCAAGTTTATGAGAAGAAATTTAAAATTTTAAATAAAATTTACTTCTTAGAAAATACAATTTACCAAGGGCTGGGGTTGTGGCTCAGCAGTAGAGCACTTGCCTAGCACATGCGAGGCCCTGGGTTTGATCCTCAGGACCACATAAAAATAAATAAATAAAATAAAGATATTGTGTCCATCTACAACTAAAAAATAAAAAATTTTTTAAAAATACCAAAATGACACAAGAAGTAGAAAAATCTAAATAGTTAATTAATTACTAATATAAAATATAATTCACAAAGGAAACTTCACACCCAGGCCTCTTCAACAATCCAATTCCATCAAATGTGCAATAAATGTCAATCTTATTGCAAAGTCCGACAAAAACATTCTGAGGAAGAAAAATTACTGATGAATCTCGTTCATGAACATAATTTAGAATCCAAAACAAAAAAATATTAGCAAACAAAATTCAGCAACATATACAGAGGATAATGCATGACCAAGATATACTTATTTCAGAAATGCAATATTGGAATAAAACTCTGAAGCCAATCAATAAGATTCAGAACTTTAATGCAGTAAAAGAGAAAAATCATATGATTGTGTTCATAGATTCAGAACAAATATCTGAATCCTTGTCAATACATTTAACCATCTTTCAGCATACCAGTAACAGAAGTGAACTTCTTTAATTCAATAAAGATGATCTATTTAAAATCCTGCAGCACCATCATACTTAATGAAAGGTCCATATCTTATTTTTGAAATTTGGAATGAGATAAGAATGCCCATTCTCATTACTTCCATTCACATTTATATATGCTTACATTTATTTGCATACATAGATAATGCAAAATAGTCTGTGGATATACTATTTAAAATAATAAGCAATTTTAATAAAGTTGCCAAACACAAAGTCAATAAACTAAAATCAATTTATTTCTATTTACCAACAACATATAGGCAAATAGACATTTTAAAATATTATTTATAAAGAACATCACCAAAAGCAAACAAGATTAAATATAACAAAAGATCTGTAAGACCTCTATACAGAAAAATTAAAAACCATTACAAAAATAAAAATTAGAAGATCTAAATAAAATGAGGGTTTTCCCATGTTCATGGATTCAAAGGCTCAGTATTATAAAGATGTCAATAAAGAGTCAATATTTACCAAAGGGTCTGTGGGAGTTGATGCTACTCTCCTAGCATACTATAAAATTAAATAACAGAGAATATGTATTGAGACACTCTCCATGTCCTCTAGTTAAAGACAGTGGTGTGATGGTAAATGGTTAATAACCAGCTATATAGAAGGAGGAAAACTCCTGTCTTGTAAGAGTCAGTTTGCAGTTTGCAAATTTCTGTGGTGTAAATTCTCCCACCTTGACCATTTTCCAGCTATCAGTTTGATTCTATAAAACAAATATAGTTGACTGTCAGTAGTACAAGTGATGCTGTATATCTCCATGCAAAAAATAAATTAAAAATAAATAAATAAAGTTGGACCCCTATCTTACTCCATATATAATAATTAACTCAAATGTATCAATAACTTAAATACAAGAGCTAATACTATAAAATTCTTAGACTAAAATAAAGGTAAGTCTTTATGACCTTGGATTTGGCAGTGAATTCTTGGCTATGACACTAATAGCAGAACGATGACAAAAGTAGGTAAATTGGGATTCATCAAAATTATGTTTATGCATCAAAGGGCATTGTCAAGAAAGTAAAAAGACATCCTAGAGAATGGAGGATAATATTCACAAATTACATATCTGATAAGGGTCTAACATTCAGAATATATAAAGAACTCTTGAAATTCAATAATAATTTTTAAATGGACAAGAGATTTGAATAAGTATTTTTCCAAAGAAGACAAATAAAAGGCAAAAATGAGTATAAAAAGATGCTCAACATTATTAGTCATTAGAGAAAGCAAATCAAAACCACAGTAAATACCAACCACTTCACACTCACTAGGATAAAGATAATCAAAAAAGATGAACAAATGTTGATAAACTGTGAAGAAATAGGCACCCTTGTGGGTATGTAAAATGGTTCAGCTGTTGTGGAAAACAGTTTGATGGTTCCTTAAAAAGTTAAACAGAATTGTCATATGTCCCAGCAATTCCACTCCTAGAAATAGATTCAAAAGAATGAAAACATAAACCAGACACTGTGGTACATGTCCCTAACTCAAGTTACTGTAGAGGCTGAGATACGAGGAACACAAGTTTGAGGCCAGCCAGAAAACTTAGTGAGATCAGGTCTTAAAATGCTGCAAAAATGAGGGAGAGAAAGGTACTTGTACAAATGTTTGTACAGGAACATTTATAGCAGCATTATTCATAATAGCCAAAATGTGGAAACAACCCAGCTGTCCCTCAACGGATGAAGACATTAACAAATTGTGATGTACATAGACAATAAATATCTTTAGTCAGAAAACGGAATGAAATACTGATACATCCTGCAATGTAAATGAATCTTGAAAGCAATCAGAAAACAGATTAGAGGCTGTAAGGGACTAGGGAGAGAAAGGAATGGGGTTAACTGAATAATGGGTAAGGAGTTTTTTGGGAACATGATAAGTGTTTTGGACTAGTGGTGATTGCACAACACCATGAATGAGTAAATTATGAATGCCACATAATTGTTCACTTTAGAATGATTACTTTCACGTTATGTGAATCTCACCCCAACTAAAATATTTAAAAAAAGAACACAAAGAGAGGGTTTGAAAGTTCTGGACGCTAAAACAATATGTTAATGGTAGAGTGTAGGTGGTGGATATTCAGATGTTCATTGAAAAGTCTTCCAATTTTGCCATTTGTTTGAAATCTTTCATAATAAAAGATCAGAGGGAAAAAATTGAACATATTAACTATAATGCAATTTTAAATAACAGAAACTCTCAGGTGATGCTGCTCGGAAATGGAAATTAATACAACCATTTTAGAAAACTGTTAAGCATCACCTGTTGAAGCTGAATATGCTTATGCCATGTGATCCAGCAATCCTATTCACAGGGTATACATCCAACATAAATAAGTGCATCTTAGGCCCAAGAGTCATGTATAAAAATGTCCATAACAACTTTATTTATAATATCCAAAAGCTTTTGGAACCCAAATATCTATCCATATTAGGATTGATACATGAATTGTAGTATATTATAGGTATGATCACATAGTGGACTATTACACAACAGAAAAAATACATTAACTATAGCAGTATACAACAATATGGTTGAATCTCCTAAACAAAATATCAAGTGAAAGAATCCAGATTCAAAAGAATATTTACATAGTTCAAAATCGGGGGTAGGTATTTAGTACATATATGTACTTATGTATATACATATTGTGTGTCCTGGTAAGTATGAATCTCCAAAAAAATGTATTTTGGGGGCTGTTTTTTACATTTATATAAAGGGCATAGATATCATGTTGTAAGTTACTTTTTCTTACACTATTTTAAAAATCAAATGAAGCTGAGCATGGTGGCACACGCCTGTAATCCTGGTGGCTCAGGAGGTTGAGGCAGGAGGATTGCAAGTTCAAAGCCAGCTTCAGCAACTTAGTGAGGCCCTGAGTAACTCAGCAAGATCCTGTCTCTAAATAAAATATAAAAAGGGCTGAAATGTGATTCAGCAGTTAAGCATCCCTGGGTCAATCCCCATACCAAAAATAAATAAATAAATGAATAAAATAAATAATTAATTAATAAATCCATCTTATTCTATGCCCCTTTTAGATCATTGCTTCTTATTGCTGCCTATCTCTCCTTAATATATATATATATACATATACATCAGATTTTACTTATCACTTTCTTGTCTGCAAAATACCTGAGTTGCTTCCAACTACACACCAGACAAAGCAAATAAACAAATGGATGTTGCAAAGAATAACCTTGTACCTGGGAGTCAATTTCTCTGGGGTAGATAGCCAACAGTGGTATTACTGGGTGAGGAGGAGTCTGCCTGCTGAACTCCAATGGTAATACTTAGCTCTTCAGGATGATTGTGCTCTTTACTGCCATTAGCAACGCACGAGGGATCCCATTTCCTGATATCCTTGTCAACTTGCATATATGTTTAAAAATGTTTTAAAACTTTGAAATATAATGCACATGCAAAAGAGCACATAATGTAAATGCACATCTTACTCAACTATTGAAAAATAAAAATTTAAACCCCCAGGTAAAGATATAGAACATTGCCAATGTCCTCAAAATCCTGAAGGTCCCTTCTCAGTTATATTCCTCTCCCTTTCCCCAAACATACCCACTGCCCTTATTTTTCAGGTAATCATTTCCTTGTCTTTCTTTTTACCTTTACCCAAGTATTCATCCATATTCACTGTAAAATGTAGCTTTGCCGATTTTGAGTAGCGGGTACATGTGGAAGGGAAAGAAGTAGAGATGGAGCCAGATATGGAAGGATAAAAAGGATAAATTAAGAGAGCAGCCTTGAACAGAAAATGGTAGTGTGCTATGAACAGAAGAATATAATTGTCTCTCCAGTCCTAATGTCCAAAGAGGAAACGAGAGTAAGTGTGTTAGTTAGCTTTTCATCTCTGTCATCAAGAACTACTTGAGAAGTTTGTTTTGGGTTCACAGTTCCAGAGGTTCAGTCCACCATCTGGTGACTCCATTGCTGTGGGGCCTGAGGTGAGCCAAGAAAATCCTGGTGCAAAGGCACGGACGGGGAAAACTGCAAAGCTCGTATGAGAAGCAGAGAGAGTGAGAGAGGAAGGGGCCAGGGACTGAAATAGTCCAAGGCACCTCCAGGGACCTACTTCCTCCAGCCACCTGCCTACATTTTCACTCAACAGTTCATTCAAATAATTAATCCATCTGATGGATCAGTTCATTATGAGAGGTTACAGCTCTCATCAACCAATCTTTTTATCCCTGAACATTACTAACAAGTGAGCTCTTCAAGGGACATTTTTAGATCCAATCTATAACAGTAATGTAATTAACAGTAGTATTGTTACTAAACTACAGAACCCTTGGATCAGTGTGGGGGCTTCTTCCACATCTTTAAATCCTATTAGATTTGTTTCTTGTAGGGGTTACTTCCTTGTATTATGCCTGTGCTTTCCAAAACATTAAAGAACTGGTCTCACCAGCTCTGTGTCTTCCATTGGAAGACTTACAAAAGTCACATCATAGGGCTGTTAAACTGCATTAAAGAAATAAGCTCTACATGTTTTTGAAATGCATACTGATACTACAGTTATCATGAAATTTAATCTGAAAAATACAATGTAACATTTTTGGTGAAAATTTAAACCATTGCAGTGGAATCTAAAGATTCTATCCCAAGAATGTAAGTTTTAAGTAGGTGCTTCTTTTTTTTTTAAGAGAGAGAGAGAGAGATTTTTTAATATTTATTTTTTAGTTTTCAGTGGACACACGTCTTTATTTTTATGTGGTGCTGAGGATCGAACCCAGTGCCCTGCGTATGCAAGAGAATGCGTTACCGCTTGAGCCACATCCCCAGCTCTTTAAATAGACACTTTTAAACTCATTATTTGCTCTTAAAATTAAATAATATAAAACAGAAGGGACAATCGAAGAACAGAGGAAGAAGATGAGGGTATGTGAAAGGAGATGAACAGGAGAAAGAAACTGACCAAATTATGTTATGTATGAATATATCACAATGAATTCCACTTTCATATGTAATACCAATTTTAAAAAGTAAGTCTAAAAAATAAGAAAATTTAAATATCATATTCTTTGCTTTTAAAAACTATCTCACAAACTAGTAGCATAGTCTTTAAGGACAGAATCTTTAAATTTATACAGGTTCTATGTAAAATTATTCAAAACATAAAATTCCAGATAACATCCTGGAACAAATCTGTAGTTATAACATACGAGTGAGTGCAATCTTATGTATACAAAAATAAATAAAACCAAAAGTAATTAAGCAGAAAAACAGTTTTAAATGAAGTACCTATAAAATTCCAATTTAACCAAACATTTGTTAAGCATTTAATATAAGGAAAACATAAAATAAGTACTGGGCACACCAATGTGAACTAAGGCCTAGATCCTACTCTAAGAGTCCAAAGCCTAAAAGCAACAAATAGTATGAGGTAGTGTCTGTTCCAGAAAAAAAAAAAAAAGGTTGTTCTGATTGCACTTACAAAATGTGCACTTTTGTAGTCTGTTTTCTATAGCTAATAACAATACCACAGACTGGTTAAGTTACAAAGTAAAGGGTGACGACATGGCTCAAGGTTCTGGTCCAAGGTCAAGGGGCCATTCTGGTGATGGCCTTCTTGTTTGGCAGAGTCCCCAGAAAGCACACAGTATCACATGGCAAGAGACAAGGATCACGTGAGAGACTCAGCCAAACTGATTTTTATAGCAGAACCACTCTTAACCCGTTAACACATTAATCTCATGAGTGAACTAATCCACTCATGAAGGCGGAGCCCTAATCACCTCTTAAAGGTCCTACCTGGTCCCACCTCTTAATAGCTCATAAAAGAGATTAAATTCCAATATGAGTTTCAGCAGGGACAAATTACATTCAAACCAAAGCATGCATAAATTAAGACAAAATAGTTCTGAGATTAGGTAAATTTATGAACCTAATAGATGCCTTTAACCATTATCTGACATGTAAACTATTATGAGTAAATACCAAAGATGTTCAGAGTCTTTTTTAAAAGTCATGGTTAAATTTAGCTGGAGAAATTCTGAGTCAGGTCATCAATGTCTTGCTAAATTCCCCTTTCAGTCTCAGCTGGACCCAGTATTCTTCATTTCCTATCCTAAATTGTCTTCCCAGTGTTTCATGCTTGCTGTGAAGAACTGCAGCTCTTAATTGCCTCGGGCCAGATTCTCCCACACCATTTTCCCCTTCTGCTGGTGAAGCACTCACACCCCGAGGAGAAAGGTGCTATTACCCATGAAAAGGGTGGTTATAATTGTGGATGCTTCTCGTAAACACTGAGAATATGTTTGACTTTAGAATGTCAAAAGTAATGGCAGACCCTTGAGTAACAACAAAACCTTCTCTTGGAAAGCTATTCCATCAGTTTCACTTTGATGTCAGTTATGTCAATAACTCCAGGTAGGTGTATCTCAGAGTTAGAGATAACTAGCCAGAAGGCTAATAACAAAGACTTTATTTTCTACCACAATCTGACATTTAAGTAGTTCCCACAGTAGTTACCTGAGTCACAAAAACACTGAAGAGGCCAGTGTCTCTTGGTGATCATGGGGATAACCGCTAGTGTAGCACTGCTGTCTCATCTGCTTCAAATTTGAACTAACACCTGTGTACCCAATATTGTGATAACAAACAGACATATTTAATTTGTATATATCAATTCTGACTGATCTTAACTAGAATAATAGTTTAAATACTAATCATATTTTTTTTTTTAAGTAAGCTGGGTGTGGTGGCACATGCCTGTAATCCAAGCAACCAAGAACACAGGAGGATTACAAGTTTGAGGTCAGGCTGAGCAACTTAGCAAGGCCCTAAGCAACTTAGTGAGATCCTTTCTCAAAATAAAAAATAAATAAATAAAAAAGGGCTGGATATGTAACTTAGTAGCAAAGTATCTCTGGGTTCAATCCCCAGTACCAAAAGACAAAAATAAATAAAGAGGTCCCCTACCCCCGTGCCTGCAAGGTAGGCGGAACTCTGACCACCGGCACATCAGGCCCAGTGGCCTGCTGAGGGGTGGAGCCGCCCCCTCCCTCCGTGCCTGCAAGTTAGGCGGACCTGCAACCCATGGGCAGGTCAGGCCCAGCAACGTGCGGAGTGACAGAGCTGCCCCACGCGCCTGCAGGGTAGGCGGACCTGCGACACACCAGCAGGATAGGTCCAGCGGCCTGCTGAGGGGCAGGCCCGCCCCCTCCCCCAGTGCCTGCAAGGTAGGCAGGACTGTGACCACCGGCAGATCAGGCCCAGTGGCCTGCTGAGGGGCAGAGCCGCCCCCTCCCCCCGCGCCTGCAAGGTAGGCGGACCTGCGACCCACAGGCAGGTCAAGCCCATCAACCTGCGGAGTGACAGAGGTGCCCCACGTGCCTGCTGGGTAGGCGGACCTTCAGCCAACCGGCAGAGCAGACCTAGCGGCCCGCCAGCGTGGTAGACAGATCACCTCAATTGGAGGAGGATCACAGCCACTACCTGCCCTGCAAGGGAGATTTTTCAACTATACAAGAGCCATATAAATAAATAGAGGGAAAATTTCAAAAACACAACAGTTTCACCAAGCAGAAAGAAATGCCAGCAGTATGAAAAGACAAGGAAAGAAAGGACCACAAGCAATGCAGGTCAACTCAACTTTAGAAGAGGTAATAGCTGCAACAGATGGAATGTCAGATAGAGAGGTCAGGATATACATGCTTCAGATGATCTGGAGTCTCAAGGAAGACATGAGACAGCAAAATCAGACAATGAAAGATCACATTGACAAGGAACTACATAAACAAATCCAGGAAGTAAAAGATCAATTTCACAGGGAGATAGAGGTAATAAAAAACAAACAAATAGAAATCCTAGAAATGCAGGAAGCAATAAACCAACTTAAAAACTCAATTGAGAATCCAGCAGAGTGGATCACTTAGAAGATAGAACATCAGACAATGAAGACAAAGTATTTCAACTTGAAAAGAACATAGACAGCTCAGCAAGTCTGCTAAGAAACCATGAGCAGAACGTCCAAGAATTATGGGATAATATTAGAAGACCAAACTTAAGAGTCATTGGGATACAGGAAGGCACAGAGCTCCAAACCAAAGGAATAAACAATCTATTCAGTGAAATAATACGAGAAAACTTCCCAGACTTGAAGAATGAGACAGAATCCCAAATCCTAGAAGCCTACAGGATGCCGAATGTGCAAAATCATAAGAGATCCACACCTAGACACATTATAATGAAGATGTCCAACATACAGAATAAGGAGAGAATTTTAAAAGCTACAAGAGAAAGGAAGCAGATTACATTTAGGGGTAAACCAATCAGGATAACAGCTGATCTCTCAACATAGACTCTGAAAGCTAGAAGATCCTGGAATAACATATTTCAAACACTAAAAGAAAATGGGTTCCAACCAAGAATCGTGTATCCGGTGAAATTAAGCTTCAGGATGGAAGATGAAATTAAAACCTTCCACGATAAACAAAAGTTAAAAGAATTTGCAGCTAGAAAACCATCTCTTCAAAAAATCCTCTGCAAAACACTACAGGAAGAGGAAATGGAAAACAACAATGAAAACCAACAGTGGGAGGTAGGACAGAAAGGGGGGAAAATAATCAAAGAGGAAAACAAATCAAGTTTAGTAGCATTAATAAACAAATATGGCTGGAAGAACAAACCATATCTCAATAATAACCCTAAATATTAATGGCTTAAACTCACCAATTAAGAGACACAGGCTAGTTGAATGGATCACAAAACAAGACCCAACAATATGCTGCCTACAGGAGATGCATTTGATAGGAAAAGATATACATAGACCGAAGGTGAAAGGTTGGGAAAAATCATATCACTCATATGGACTGCGGAAACAAGCAGGAGTGTCCATACTCATATCAAATAAAATAGATTTCAAGCCAAAGTTAATCAAAAGGGATAAAGAGGGACACTACATACTGCTCAAGGGAATCATACACCAACAAGACATAACAATCATAAATATATATGCCCCAAACAACAGTGCAGCTATGTTCATCAAGCAAACTCTTCTCAAGTTCAAGAGTCTAATAGACCACCATACAATAATCATGGGAGACTTCAACACACCTCTCTCACCACTGGACAGATCTTCCAAACAAAAGTTGAATAAGGAAACTATAGAACTCAATAACACAATTAACAACCTAGACTTAATTGACATATATAGAATATACCACCCAACATCAAGCAGTTACACTTTTTTCTCAGCAGCACATGGATCCTTCTCAAAAATAGATCATATATTATGTCACAGGGCAACTCTTAGACAATATAAAGGAGTAGAGATAATACCATGCATCTTATCTGATCATAATGGAATGAAACTGAAAATCAACAATAAAAGAAGGAAGGAAAAATCATGGATCACTTGGAGAATGAACAATAGGCTACTGAATGATCAATGGGTTTTAGAAGACATCAAGGAGGAAATTAAAAAATTCTTAGAGTTAAATGAAAACACAAACACAACATATTGGAATCTATGGGACACATTGAAAGCAGTTCTAAGAGGAAAATTCATTGCTTGGAGTTCATTCCTTAAAAAAAGAAAAAACCAACAAATAAATGATCTCATACTTCATCTCAAGATCCTAGAAAAAGAAGAGCAAAACAACAGCAAAAGAAGTAGAAGGCAAGAAATAATTAAAATCAGAGCTGAAATTAATGAAATTAAAACAAAAGAAACAATTGAAAAAATTGACAAAACTAAAAGTTGGTTCTTTGAAAAAATAAATAAAATCGGCAGACCCTTAGCCATGCTAGCGAAGAGGAGAGAGAACTCAAATTACTAGCATACGGGGTGAAAAAGGCAATATCACAACAGACACTTCAGAAATACAGAAGATAATCAGAAATTATTTTGAATCCTTATACTCCAATAAAATAGAAGATAGTGAAGGCATCGATAAATTTCTTAAGTCATATAATCTGCCCAGATTGAGTCAGGAGGATATAGACAACCTAAACAGACCAATATCAATTGAGGAAATAGAAGAAACAATCAAAACATTACCATCTAAGAAAAGCCCAGGACCGGATGGGTATACAGCAGAGTTCTACAAAACCTTTAAAGAGGAACTAATACCAATACTTTTCAAGCTATTCCAGGAAATAGAAAAAGAGGGAGAACTTCCAAATTCATTCTACGATGCCAACATCACCCTGATTCCAAAACCAGACAAAGACACTTCAAAGAAAGAAAACTACAGACCAATATCTCTAATGAACCTAGATGCAAAAATTCTCAATAAAATTCTGGCGAATCGGATACAAAAACATATCAAAAAAATTGTGCACCATGATCAAGTAGGATTCATCCCTGGTATGCAAGGCTGGTTCAATATACAGAAATCAATAAATGTTATTCACCACATCAATAGACTTAAAAATAAGAACCACATGATCATCTTGATAGATGCGGAAAAAGCATTCGACAAAGTACAGCATCCCTTTATGTTCAAAACTCTTGAAAAACTAGGGATAACAGGAACATACCTCAACATTGTAAAAGCAATCTATGCTAAGCCTCAGGCTAGCATCATTCTGAATGGAGAAAAATTGAAGGCATTCCCTCTAAAATCTGGAACAAGACAGGGATGCCCTCTCTCACCACTCCTGTTCAACATAGTTCTCGAAACACTGGCCAGAGCAATTAGACAGACGAAAGAAATTAAAGGCATAAAAACAGGAAAAGAAGAACTTAAATTATCACTATTTGCAGATGACATGATTCTATACCTAGCAGACCCAAAAGGGTCTACAAAGAAACTATTAGAGCTAATAAATGAATTCAGCAAAGTGGCAGGATATAAAATCAACACGCATAAATCAAAGGCATTCCTGTATATCAGCGACAAATCCTCTGAAATGGAAACGAGGACAACCACCCCATTCACAATATCCTCAAAAATAATAAAATACTTGGGAATCAACCTAACAAAAGAGGTGAAAGACTTATTCAATGAAAACTACAGAACCCTAAAGAGAGATATAGAAGAAGACCTTAGAAGATGGAAAAATATACCCTGTTCATGGATAGGCAGAACTAACATCATCAAAATGGCGATATTACCAAAAGTTCTCTATAAGTTCAATGCAATGCCAATCAAAATCCCAACAGCATTTCTTCTAGAAATAGATAAAACAATCATGAAATTCATATGGAAAAATAAAAGACCCAGAATAGCAAAAACAATGCTAAGCAGGAAGTGTGAATCAGGTGGTATAGCGATACCAGACTTCAAACTATACTATAGAGCAATAGTAACAAAAACAGCATGGTACTGGTACCAAAACAGGCGGGTGGACCAATGGTACAGAATAGAGGACACAGTAACCAATCCACAAAACTACAACTATCTTATATTTGATAAAGGGGCTAAAAGCATGCATTGGAGGAAGGATAGCATCTTCAACAAATGGTGCTGGGAAAACTGGAAATCCATATGCAACAAAATGAAATTGAATCCCTTTCTCTCACCATGCACAAAAGTTAACTCAAAATGGATCAAGGAGCTTGATATTAAATCAGAGACGCGGCATCTGATAGAAGAAAAAGTTGGCTATGATCTACATACTGTGGGGTTGGGCTCCAAATTCCTCAATAGGACACCCATAGCGCAAGAGTTAACAACTAGAATCAACAAATGGGACTTACTCAAACTAAAAAGTTTTTTCTCAGCAAAAGAAACAATAAGAGAGGTAAACAGGGAGCCTACATCCTGGGAACAAATCTTTACTCCTCACACTTCAGATAGAGCCCTAATATCCAGAGTATACAAAGAACTCAAAAAATTAGACAATAAGATAACAAATAGCCCAATCAACAAATGGGCCAAGGACCTGAACAGACACTTCTCAGAGGAGGACATACAATCAATCAATAAGTACATGAAAAAATGCTCACCATCGCTAGCAGTCAGAGAAATGCAAATCAAAACCACCCTAAGATACCATCTCACTCCAGTAAGATTAGCAGCCATTAGGAAGTCCAACAACAATAAGTGCTAGAGAGGATGTCGGGAAAAGGGTACACTTGTTCATTGTTGGTGGGACTGCAAATTGGTGCAGCCAATTTGGAAAGCAGTATGGAGATTTCTTGGAAAGTTGGGAATGGAACCACCATTTGAACCAGCTATTCTCCTTCTCGGTCTATTCCCTAAAGACCTAATAAGAGCATATTACAGGGACACTGCTACATCGATGTTCATAGCAGCACAATTCACGATAGCAAGATTGTGGAACCAACCTAGATGCCCTTCAATAGATGAATGGATAAAAAAATGTGGCATTTATACACAATGGAGTATTACTCTGCATTAAGAAACGACAAAATCATAGAATTTGGAGGGAAATGGATGGCATTAGAGCAGATTATGCTAAGTGAAGCTAGCCAATCCTTAAAAAACAAATGCCAAATGACTTCATTGATATAAGGGGAGTAACTAAGGACAGGGTAGGGACGAAGAGCTAGAGAAGAAGATTAACATTAAACAGGGATGAGAGGTGGGAGGGAAAGGGAGAGAGAAGGGAAATTGCATGAAAAGGGAAGTTGATCCTCAGGGTTATACAAAATTACATATAAGAGGAAAGGAGGGGTAAGAGAAGAATAATACAAGTGGAAGAAATAATTTACAGTAGAGGGGGTAGAGAGAGAAGAGGGGAGGGGAGGGGAGGGGAGGGGGGATAGTAGAGAATAGAATAGACAGCAGAATACATCAGACACTAGTATGGCAATATGTAAATCAATGGAAGTGTAACTGATATGATACAGCAATCTGTATACGGGGTAAAAATGGGAGTTCATAACCCACTTGAATCAAACTGTGAAATATGATATATTAAGAACTGTGTAATGTTTTGAACTACCAACAATAAAAAAAAGAAAGTAAAAAAGAAAAAAAGAAAATTAAATAAATAAATAAATAAATAAATTTTAAAAAGTAAAAAAAACAAAAAACACTGGGATCTTCAACTCCATAAGGACAGGAAAAGGAACAGTTGGCCTGGCTTACATCCTTTTTCCTGGACTCAAAAATAACTCTCTTTATTCATTTTTAAAGTCTTTCTCAGTCACAGGTAGTAATGAATAGCTGCCAGATGACAATACCAAATTGCCTCTGCCCATGGTTTAGAGTATAATGTTACAGGCTCAGCAGCAGAAGTTTAAAGTATAAAAATAAGAACAAATGAAACCCACTTGCTTGGATTTGCCTACCTAACTCATGTAAGACTGACTTAAGATCTACTGAGAAATTTTCAGTGAGTAATTATTTTTTTTCTTACCCTTATAAGGATGAATAATTTTGCAGTCAATATTTTTGCTCAAGGATTTTGCTATCATGTTGAACTTGGGTATTTCATGTCTGAGCCAGGGAAAGTCAAAGGTAATTGGTCTAATCAGTGTCACATTCCTTGAAGTACACTGAAGAATGCTCCCCTCTGTTTCATTGACTCAATCCAAATATCCTCATTACTATGTATACATATAGTTTTACACTAGTCTATAAGGAAAATTATATTTAGGCCTTAGATTCCACAGAGTAATCCCTTCTGCAAGTCTCTTGATGGTTTATTAGTCAATTCATATCAATGTTTGCTGAGATCCTACTGTGTGCAATGCTATGCTAGATGCTAGGGATAACAAGTATAAATATCTTCTTGAATCTTGAGGAGCTTAGAGTGTAATAAAGGAGACAGATATGAAAATCACCTATAAATGAAGCAAAATGAAACAAGATCTGTAACAGGTGCAGAACCAAAACACAAAAGTAAAAGCAATAAAATTTACCTGAGGAGATCAGAGAATATTCAGTTAAGGTATAGCAATTAAACTAGAAACAAGATTTCTAAAGTCAAATAGGAAAAAATGGGACATGATGAAAAAAAAAAGAACTTAAGAATTAAGTAGTTCAGAATTGCATTTTAAGAGAAAGAAGACTGGACAAAGTCCTAGCACGAAGTTCCTTTTGCATCTCTTACTCTCTATAGAAGCTTGATTGATTAAGTAAAGGAGATTAGTGTTACCTATATCCAGAAGTGCTACTCAAAAATTGGACACATGGTATGATATGGACACTGACCAATCAAAATAAATGTTGGTGTTTAATAACAAGCACAGACACTTGGTTCATCTAAGTGAATACTGACTGCTTTTACAAGGTTCCATAAAGCAACTACTATTGTGTTCTAAAAATAGATCCACAATTTAATCAGGTGTGATAAGACACACAGGCATGAAAATGATTGCTATAAAGGAAAAAGTTAACACTTGTATGTCCTTAGAAATAGAGAGCATGGTTGACCACTCCTAAATTTTGGAAGCACTATGCTAAAATAGAACATTAAAAAGGCAGATTAGCTTGAACAGGGAGACTGAAAAATAAAGTCTTTGTAGAGGATAATATCAACTTTTGTCTACAGATGGTGCTATGGACTGAATGGTTGTGTCTCCCCAAATTCGAATGTTGAAACCCTTATCCCCACTGTGATGTTACTTGGTAGGTTTGGTGGGGAGGAGGGAAGTGATTAATTTATAAGTAGTTTTCATATCTGTCTCCTTTATCACACTCTAACTTCCTTAAGATTAAAGAAGATATTTATATTTGTTATTCCCAGCACCTAGCATAGCATTGCACACAGCAGGATCTCAGCAAACATTGATATGAATTGACAAACAACAACAACAACAATAACAAAACCATCAGGAGACTTGCAGAAGGGATTGCCCCTTGGAATCTAAGGCCTAAATATAAGTTTCCTTATACACTAGCATAAAGTTATTTCCAGGTAATGACTGGAAAACTAGAGAGCACTTTTTTTTCTTTCTTTGGTTTAGTTTATAATCTAATAAACTTTCTCTTGGAAGTCTTTTTCTGTATTACTGCACTGTATCTGTCTTAGTCTGGGTGGCTAAACCAAAGATCATGGGCTAAGTAGCTTAAATAACAAACATTTATTTCTCACAATTTTGGAGACTGGGAGGTCTAAGATCAAGATGCCAGTCAATTTGCTTCCTGGTGGGGGCTCTTCTCCTGATTTGCAAATGGATTTACCTTCTTACTGTGACCTCACAGGGAGGGAATATAGAGATCATCTTTCTAGTATCTCTTCTTATGATGTTCTGTCCTCGTTACCTATTTATTTCCCAAAGATGTCCCCCCCACACACACACACCAAGTAACATCATATTGGGGATAAGGGTTTCAAAATACAAATTTGTGAAAACACAACCATTCAGTCAATAACGCCTTCACAGACAAAAGTTGATATTATATCTCTTTAATGTTCTGTTTTGTGTAGTACTTCTCAAAATCTAATGTTCATAAGAATCATATGATCATCTTATTAAGATGAAGATTCTGATTCACTGAATTTGGGCTGATTCTACCTTTCTAGTAAGCTCCACTGAGATTCTAGTGCTACTGGGAAGGGGATGCACAGGTTTTAGAAGATGGATTTTTTTCTATTAGAGAGGAAATCTAGTACACAGATTGCTTAAGAGTAAGTCTGTTTGAGACCTGGCTCTACTGTATGTAACCTTAGACAAGTTGAATGTCCTTAAGCCTCAGTTTACTGGAAAATGAAAACAATAATATCTATTTCATAGGGTTGCTCTAAAAGGCTTAGCATAATACCTTATTCATAGTAACAATAAAAACTCCACCAAAATAATAATAATATAATAATAATGGCATGAATAATAAAAATTATAATATCCCAAAGGATAATCACATAAATCCATTTTGGATCCAAAGAGGCTTTCTGACAGTTTGGTGATCATGATTTCCCCTGCAAAGAAAATTTGAGTTAGTGTTATTAAGGTGAATTTTCTCCTCCCAGTGTAGATATAAAAGTAGGTAGGTTCTTTTCCCTCTGCATAACTAAGCTTTTACAGAGAACAGATTTGTAAGATAAACTAGGTAGAGTATAAACAGTCTTAAGAGGATAAGAAGATCTCCTAGTCTTCCTCCACCCAGCCAGTAAGAAAAAGGAAAGAATATAAGCTAGGAAGGAAATGATGGGTTACAGCATCCCATTGCTTCAATATAGTCCTCTATATACCATAAGGATGGCCAAATGTCACATAGCTGGCAAGACCCTATGGAATGAGTCTTGCCTTGGTGATTCTGCAGACATATCTCAGCATGTATAATAGCAACAGCAGCACAAATTCCACCTGATCTTATCTCAAGCTGCCTTGATGAAATGGTCACAGAAAATTTAATTTTTAAATTTCAACTCTTGGAACTTTTCAAGAATGGCTAGGTATTTAGGGACAATGCTGCCAGGCCCAAGTGATCCAATAATCCTTAAAAGTACACAGCTAAGAGCTAATGACACTCTCCCCTTTCGAACACAGTTTCAATCTGCTGTATTACAACAAAGCGATATAAACTTGATTCACGTTTAAGGACTAGAGGTTTTAACTAATGAAGGAGATAATTGGATGACTAAAGAGAAAAAGTCTTGTCGAAAAAGTCGAAAAGAAAAAGCCGACAGGTGTAAGGGGAGCCAAAGCCCTAGAAAGAGAATTTTTTCTAAGACTTCCTACAGTATGGAACTTGAGGCTACTGCTACAACCAGTCCTTACAGAGGTTTTGGTGACTTGCTAAAAGCTACCGTATTAAACTTGAAGGATGCATCATCTCAAGTCAACAAACATAAATGAGACTTTAAATCATTAAAACATTTGATACTCCATTACCCCAAATACCATTTTAAGAATGTTTTTGTTAGAAACAAAACAAGTGCCAAAAACTCATGCCAAAAAAGTTAATGGGGCTGGGGCTGGGGCTGGGGCTCAGTGGTAGAGCACTTGCCTGACATGTGTGAGGCACTGGGTTCGATTCTCAGCACCACATAAAAATAAATTAGTAAAATAAAGGTCTATCAACAACTAAAAAAAAAATTTAAAGTAAATAACAGTAATATTTATAAGAAACAACAACTACCACCAACCCTCCACCGAAACTTACTTTAATGCCAATAAAAGAGGAAGAAAAATATGTCAATTTATTGGAATGCAATGCAGCTATTACTACCTTAAGTCACTATCAGCCTCAACTCTTATCATAGTCTGGTCATACAATAAAAATACAACTTAATAGGATTCTTGCAAGAAATATCTTGCAAAGAAATTGTGCAAAAATGAAAAAGAAGCAATGACAGTACAAATATTCCCATTTGGCTTAACAGTACTTTTGTGAATTTATCTATAGAGGTATGTTCTCCCCTCCCAATATCTGCATGAGATAAATCATTTATTTAGTTACATGACCTTTGTTAATTTTGAACCAGTCTATCTTGGGTATAGAAATTATTTCAAGTCAAGTGATCATCAGTAACAATAACTATAGCTTTCATTTTAATTGCCTTTAAAAGAAAAATGAACTTTTTCTAGAATTATGGTGGATTACCTTCCTGATCTCCTAATGAAATCATTAAATTCTAGAAGTATGAAAACGTCCTTTTAAAGGTATCAATGAGGAAGTGAGATATTAAGAAATATTCAGAAATCAAAAATCAACTGACTTGGGCTGGGGATGTGGCTCAAGCTGTAGCGAGCTCGCCTGGCATGTGTTCAATCCTCAGCACCACATACCAACAAAGATGTTGTGTCTGCCGAAAACTAAAAAATAAATATTAAAATTCTCTCTCTCTCTCTCTCTCTCTCTCTCTCTTTAAAAAAAAATCAACGGACTCTCAGAACCTATAAAAGGTAAATTCAGCATGAAATCTGCTTTTTCCCATAACCTCTCAGAAGTAGAAAGGAAGGAGGGGGGAAAAGAAAAACAAAACAAAACAAAACAGGCCGCTCAGATTAGAAAGTATAAGGATGCAACAGTGATTTCTCCACTTACAGCAGGACCATAAAGTGGTAATCTTATATGTTGATGTACTAAAAACAACTCCACTACCCTCCCCCAACTCTCCAAGGAGAATTTCAGGGAAAATTGCTTGATCTTGGTGCTGAATAAACGCAGAGAAGGGGGGGAAATCCCAAGCATTAATAACCACAACAGCTTTCTCATGGTCTACATCCAGATTTCACACTATGTATGTAGATGGTCTGAGAAACCTCAAGCTCAGAGTTCGATTTGAAGATGGCCCCAGACATGCAAAAGAGTCAAATATCAATCTTTGGACGACTTCATTTCTAAGTCAGGCCTCAAAGAATTTCCACTATTCTAAGAAATATCAACTCTGTCAGTAGAAATAAAAAGAAGAGAACCAAATATATAAAAACCTTAGACATTAAACTATAGATGATAGAACATAAAATAAATATTTTAGTATCTTTAAATAAATAAAAGCATTGAAATATGACTTAAAAATGAGAAAACAAATCATAAGTTCATATTTGAAACAGAACCAAATACACAATAATTGAAACTTAAATTCTGAAGAAGATTAAGAAGAGTAAAAAGAAAATAAAATAGTGAACTGGAAGATAGGGCTCGGAAATTTATCCAGAATTAAACAGAGAGAGAGACAAACAGAAAAATATAAAAGAAATATTAAGAGACATGAAGCATGGACTGAGAAGATCTAATATAAATGTAATCCGATGACAGAGGGAAAGAGAGGGAGGACGGATGAGACAATTGTTGAAATAATACCTAAGAACTTTTCAGAATTGATGATAGACAATAACCCACAGATTTATGAAATCTAAAAAGTTTCCAAACAGGATAAATAAAAAGAAATCCACACCTAGACATATCATACTAATGGCAAGATACCAAAGACACAAGGATATTAAATGCAACTAGAAATAAAAAGAGAACAGTGAATTGATGGTTCAATTTTCAACAATGGTGGGAGTGGAGAAGAATATATTCACGCTACTGAAAAAATTAATCATCAATCTAGAGTTATGTACAGAAGAAAAATATCTTCAGAGACCAGTGGGAAAAAATCATTTTAATTTTAGGGAAAGAAAAAGGAAATTGAGAAAGTTTGCTTCCAACAAAATCTCATTTAAGAAAATTCTGAAGCCTCCACTTTGGGAAGAAGTTAAGTAGTATCTTTTTTTTTTTTTTTCTTTTTGGTACCAGGGATTGAATCCAGGGGTCCTTAATAACTAAGCCATATCTCTAGCCTTTTATAAATATTTTATTTTATTTAGAGATTGTCTTGCTAAGTTCCTTAGGGCCTCGCCAAGTTGCTGAGGCTGGCTTTGAACTCACAATCCTCCTGTCTCTGCCTCTGGAGCTGCTGGGATTACAGGTGTGCACCACTGTGCCCGGCAAGTCACTGATTCTTTTTTTTTTTTTTTGTGTGTGTGTGTGTGTGTGTGTGTGTCTGTTACTGGGGATTGAAACCAGGGCCTTGTGCAGGCAAGGCAAGCATTCTACTAACTGAGCTATATCCCCAGCCCAAGCCACTGATTCTTATAAAATAAAAATTGTGAATTGTGTAGAGCTAACAAAATTATGTTACATGACAATAATAATACAATAGCATGTAAGGCAGAATGTGCCAGGAATGGTGTTTAGTTAATCTAAGGATTTTGTATGTTTCAGAATGCAGATAAAGATTATAGTTAATATTAGATTTTGATGGATTACATTCAAAAGATAATTATAAAATGACTACCAGAATAAAAATAATAGAGCATAATATCTCTTAATGAGGGAGGGTAAGAAAAAATATAATCAATGCAGAGGAGAACAAGAAATAAATATAAAAATGCAGGACAAATTGAAATCACTAAATAAAATTGTCAAATCTAAACATGTCAGTCATTTAAATATAAAAGATACAAAAATTAACTATAGTAACAATGGACATGCAGAAACTGATATTTAAAATAAATGACTTATAATCAATTTAAGGAAAATGAAATACTTATGTATATACTTAATATGTATGAGATTTTAAAAAATTCTGATTTTAGAAGGTCGAGAAAGCCTTAAACTGGATATGGTGGTGCACACCTGATTTTTAAAAGTCAAGGAAACCTTAAATTGGACATGGCAGCGCCTCCTCCCAGTGACATAGTCCTAGAAAACCCAACTCAAAAAAAAAAAAAAAAAGATAAGGAGGAGAGGAGGGAGAAGATGAGAAACACAAAGAAAACTTAAATGGAAAGAGGTATCATGTTCATGGATTGGAAAATTCTGTACAGTAAAGTTGCCAATTCTCTCCTAATTGGTATATAGTTTAATGCAATTCATACATTCATATCAGAATCTTTGCAATGTGTTTTTCATTGGCCTAGGCAAGCCTATGCTACAATCCATATGATAAGGCACAGGACTTAAAATAGCTAAAACCATTGTGACAAAGAAGTGGGAGAAAATACCCATAAATTAAACCTTCATATATACTTACAGTAACCAAGAGAGTATGGTAGAGGCAGAGAAATAGACACAAAAATTAATGGAACAGAATACCCAGAAATAAATCCACACAAATATAATAAACTAACTTTCAATAAAGGAATAAATCTAATTCAATGAAGGAAGCATAGCTTTTTCAATAAATTGTACTGAAACAATTACACATTAATAGAGGTAATGAACCTAGACCTAAGCTTTGTATCTTATATAAAACTTAGCTCAAAACTGATTGCAAACATAAATGTAAAATATAAGCCTATAAAACCTTTAGAAAACACATAAAATTGTCATTTGTGGGGCCAAACCAGTAGTTTAGACTTAAAACCAAATGCATGATCCATACAAGGAAAAATTAACAAATTGGACCTCATTAAAATTAAAAACCATCACTCTTGTGAAAGCTTACATGAAAAAGATGAAATGTTTGCAAGTCACATATATTAGTGTATTTGTGATGCTATAGCAAAATTCTCGAGACTTGGTAATTTATTAAGAATAGAAGTTTATTTCTCACATCTCTGAGAGATGAGAAATCTAAGATCAAGGCATTGGCATTTGGTTTCTGATTAAAGGCTCAATATCTGCTTCCAGAATGGAGACTTGTTGCTTCATCCTCCAGAGGGAACATAAGTTGTGTCCTCATGTGGGAGAAGGGAAGGAAGGGCAAAAATTCCCTCAATTAGCTCTGTCCAGCTAGGCATCAGTTCATTTAATCACATCATAATTTAATCACTTCTCCAAAGGCTCCACCTCTCAATACAACTACAATGGGGATTAAGCTTTAACACATAAATTTTGGAGGGGAGGACATCATTTAAACCATAGCACCACATAGAGGGGCTCAGTAGCTCAGTGGTAGAGTGCTTACCTAGCAGGCACAAGGCTCTGTCTTCAATCCCCAGTATCAGCTGGGAAAATAAAACCAAACAAAAAACAGATTCTAGCATAGCACCACATATCTAAAAAAGGACTGATACCCAGAATATGTAAAGAACTCTAAAACTCAACAGGTAAAAACAAACACCCCTAATTATAAAATGAACAAAAAAGATGACATTTTACCAAAGAGGATATGCAGATGAGAAATACATGAAAAGATGTTCACCATCAATAATCATTAAAGAACTTTAAATCAAAACTGCAGTGAGACACCACTGCACACATACCAAAATTACTAAAATTAAAAATAATAGCAATGTCAAATGTTGGAAAACATGCCGGCTTGCTTTCACCCTACTGATGGGAATGCAAAATGGTACAGCCACACTGGGAACAATCTAACAGTTGTTTAAAAAGCTAAGTGCGCAACTACCAATACAACCCAGTAATCGTACTCCTGGACATGTATGTAGAGAAATAAAAATTATTTTTACACAAAAACCTAAACATGAATGTTTGTATCAGTTTTGTTTGTAATTTATTACTAAAAATCTGAGCCAGCCATTAAATGGTTAAGGAACTTGTGGTGTATACACAACCATGGAACGCTACCAGGCAATAATAATGAACAGACTATTGATATATAAAATAAATGACTATCGATACATACATCTTGGGCAAATATGTAGGGAATCACACTGAATGAAAAAAATCAATTATAAAAGGTTATACAAATATTCTAGAATGAGAATATTTTAGAAATAGAGGGCAGTTAGTGGTTGTCAAATGGTAGAGGTGGTGACGGGGGTGACAAGAGTGGCTGCTCTGATCTGAATGTTTGTCTTCTCCAAATTCTTATGCTGAAGCCTAATCGCCCATATTATGGTATTAGGAGGTGAGGCTTTGGGAGGAGTTTAAGGGGAAGAAAAAGACTGAACATCAAGATCACCCCTTGTTCCACTTGAAGTTGCAGCAAGAAGGTGCTACCTACAAACCAGTAAATGAGCCCTCACGACATGGAGTCTGCTGGCACCTTGATCTTGGACTTGCTAGCCTCCACAACTGTTAGAAATAAAGATGTTGTTTTCATTGTAGAGGTTTTTTACCTCTTTTGTTAGGTTGATTCCCAGATATTTTTTTTTAAATTGAGGCTATTGTGAATGGGTAGTTTTTCTAATTTCTCTTGCAATGGATTCATCACTGATGTATAGAAATACATTTGATTTATGGGTATTGATTTTATACCCTGCTACTTTACTGAATTCATTTATCAATTCTAGAAGATTTTTGGTGAAGTTTTTTTTTTACCTTTTAAATATAGAATTATGTCATCCGCAAATAGTGATAGTTTGAGTTCTTCTTTTCCTGTTTATATCCTTTTAATTTCTTTCATCTGTCTGATTTAATGCAATTCCTATTAAAAATCTCAATAACATTCTTTGTAGAACTAGAAAAAGCAATCATGAAATTCATTTGGAAAAATAAGAGACCCAAAATAGCCAAAGCAACTCTTAGCAAGAAGAGTGAAGCAGGAGGCATCACAATACCAGACCTTAAACAATACTACAGAGCAATAGTAACAAAAACAGCATGGTATTGGCACCAAAGTTAGACATGTTAACCAATGGTACAGAATAGAAGACACAGAGAGAAACTAATATAAATACAGTTATCTCATACTAGACAAAGGTGCCCAAAACATACATTGGAGAAAAGATAGCCTGTTCAACAAATGGTGCTGGGAAAACTGAAAATCCATATGTAGCAAAATGAAGTTAAACCTCTATATCTCACCCATAACAAATCAAATCAAGGTAGATCAAAGACTTACGCACTATAACAGAGACCCTGTACCTAACAGAAGAAAAAGTAGGCCCAAATCTCTACCGTGTTGACCTAGGAACTGATTTCCTTAACTAGACTCCTAAAGCACAAGAAGTAAAATCAAGAATCAATAAATGAGATGGATTCAACCTAAAAATCTTCTTCACAGCAAAGGAAATAAAAATGTAAAAAAAGAGACTACAGAATAGGAGAAAATCTTTATCACACACACCTTGGATAGATCACTAATCTCCAGGATATATAAAGAACTCAAAAAATTTAACACCAGAAAACCAAACAACCCAATCAATAAATGAGCTAAGGAAGTGAACAGACGCTTCACAGAAGAAATACAAATGATCAACAAATATATGTAAAAATGGTCAACATCTCTAGCAATTAGAGGAAACTCATTGTAAAAGGCAACCAGAAGGAGTCTTGTGATGTTGGAATTGTTCAGTATCTTAAACAGCAGTAATGGTACAAAAATTTACATAGATGATAAATTGTATAGAACTTAATATACTCAATTGTAGAATTAAAACAGGAAATTTTAATATGATCAATGAGTTATATTAACTTCCTGAATGTAAACTTCTACTATAGTTTTGCAAAATATCAACATCAGAGGAAATTGAGCAAAGAGTACAAGGAAACTTTCTGCATTATTTCTCCCAAGTGTGTAAGTGTACAATTATCTTTTAAAATATATATTTTTTAAAAAATTGTAGACGGACACATACCTTTATTTTATCTGTTTATTTTTTCATGTGGTACTAGGGATCGAACCCAGTACCTCAAGCATGATAGGAAAGTGCTCTGCCACTGAGCCACAACCCTGATCCTACAATTACCTTTTTTAAAAAACATTTTTAATGTCCTTTATAATCACAACAGCTTCAAAAAATATAAAGTGCCTAGAAATTCATCTAGCAAACAATGAGTAAATAATTACTCATGGAGTAAATTCTGGAGAAATTATAAAATTTTATTGAGAGAGATTAAAGAAGAGCTAAATAAATGGAGTATAAGTCTCATAGTCAGGAACTGGAAGAGTTAGGTTCATAAAGATAAGAATTTGAACAAAGTCCTAACAAGATTTTTTTGAGGTAAACTAAACAAGTTGATTTACATCGAAAAAAGATATATGGAAAGAAAAGGGCCAAGAATAGCCTAGATACTTCTAAACAAGAAAAACACAATGAGGAGAACTGCCTTATCATATAGTGGGTGCATTATAAAACTAGAGCAATTAAGACAATGAAACTTCCATGGGGACAGACCAAACAACCAACAGAGTAAAATAGAATCCAGAATTAGCCTCAATTGGAACAAAGGTGCATTGCAAATGGTGGGGAAAAGACTGACTTCTTATTGATGTCACTAAGAGAGCTGGTTACCATATGAGAAAAAAAAAATGGAATCTGATCTTATTTTTGTGGTTGCAGAAGTAGCCAAGAGCATAAAAAGATTAAAGACACTAAACAATAAGATTTCACATCTGCAAAATTTGCAAAAATGTAAAATTCTGACAATATCATTAATGTTAACTACTAGAACACTTATATACTGATAGTAGCAGTAGAAATTAGTATAACCACATTGGAATTTGCCATTACTTAATAGATTTGAAAGCATTTAATTACACTCTTAGGAATATACTTAAAGACACTCATGTACATATGGTCCAAAATACAGGCATAAATATATTTCTATCATTGTGACACTATTGTAATAGAAAAATTGGAAAAAATCTAAGTCTTCACCAAGAATAGAATGAATAAATAAACTGTGGTACCGTCATACAATAAAGTATTATATGACAATTAAAAGTAATGAGTTACGATAGCACTAATAAAGTTATAAAACAAATATATACAGTATGATTCTTTCATATAAAATAAAAGCATACACAATTATCAATATAGTATTTATAAGAAAAATGTGGTAACAGTGAGTAAAAAATAAGCAACTTGGCGGCCTGGCAACCTGGAGAGAGGCTCACCCCACTGCCCCATGGCCCAGAGACCTGGAGAGGGGCTGCCCTCTGCTGGGGATCCTTATTCACCAAAGCGTGGCTCCACAGCCCAACATTGGGGTACATATAGGCTTAAGGCTGCCGCCACCACGAAACTGGTATATCGCCGCTTTTATCAAGGGACAAAAATAAGGACCTGGTAAGAAGTCACCAAGGCCCTGTGGGCCTGGCTGCACCAGAGGTATCACTGGGGTGCTAATACTTATTCTGTTGCCAAAGTAACAAGGAGTTTTGCATGGGGCTGCCTCTCTCTTGTTTCTCCTACTAACAGCTAACTTCTTAGGATTACCCTTTCACTAGTCTTATAATCTCCATGTTCTCATATCCTACGTCATAAACATCTCAGCCAACCCCCAGACCCCCGTTTTACCATTAGAAACTGTAAACCATTATGCAAACTTATTGACTATATGGGAGATGATAACCAAACTCATCATTTCTGATTATAGTGAAAAACTGTAAATGTAAAATTAGAAGCTAACTGATCTGTGGCTGAACATTGGGTACATTGAGTGCTGTAATGTTGATCTCCCCCTTAAAAGTGAGGTATTGATAGCCTACAGGGACATCATAAGACAATAGGGCAGAAACTGTAATACTTCAGATCTACACTGCAAGAGAGGAAGACACATAGACATCATGAAAAAGCAAGAGAGGAAAGTGCTCCAAACAAACCAAGATACTTACAACAATAGAATCCATAGATAGCTCAGTAGATGAAATATCAGAGAAGGAGCTCAGAATATACATAACTAAAATAATCTGGAAATTAAAGAATGACCTAAGTGAGCAGATACAGGCAAAAATTGATCACTTCAACAAAGAGAGCAAATACTGGTAGCAAGATATTACTTCAAGAAAGAGATAGTCATTCTGAAAAAAAAAACAGAAATCCTTGAAATTAAAGAAACAATAAGCCATTAAAATAAAAAAAAACTCAATAGAAAGCATCACCAACTGACTAGATCACTTGGAAGTTGGGACCTCAGACAATGAAGACAAAATGCACAATCTTGAAAATAAAGTTGATCTTACAATGAAGACGGTAAGAAACCATGAACAGAATATCCAAGAATAATGAAATACCATCAAAAGAGCAAATTTAAGATTTATTGGGATAGAGGAAGGTTCAGAGAGTCAAACCAAAGGAATGCACAATCTCTTCAATGAAATAATATTGGAAAATTTCTCAAGCATGAAGAATGAATTGGAAAATCAAATATGAGAGGCCTATAGAACACCAAATGTACACAAATGAAAATCTACAAAGGGAAGAACTACAATAAAGGAAAATCCAACCAAAAGAGAAACCAAGCCAAGTTAAATACCAAAAATGAGCAAAAATGACCAGAAATACAAATCATGTCTCAATAATAACTCTGAATGTTAATGGCCTAAACTCACCAATCAAAAGGCATAGACTGATAGATAGGGTTTTTTTTAAAAAAAAAAAAGTCCCAAAAATATTCTGCCTTCAAGAGATTCATCTCTTAGGAAAAGATGTTCACAGACTAACAGTAAAAGGTTGGGATAAAATATACCTGTCACGTGGTCTACGTAAACAAGCAGGAGTTTCCATCCTCATATCAAATAAAGTCGACTTCAAGCCAAAGTTAATCAAAAGAGATAAAGAAGGACATTTCATACTGCTTAAGGGAACCATGCATCAACAAGACATAACAGTTATAAATATATATGCCCCAAACAATGGAGCATCTACATTCATCATCAATCAAACTCTTCTCAAGTTCTAGAGTTGAATAGCCCACAACACAATAATTCTGGATGACTTTAACACACCTCTTTCACCACTAGATAGATCTTCCAAACAAAAGCTAAACAAACAAACTATAGAAGTCAATATAATCAATAACTTAGATTTAACTGACATATATAGAATATATTATCCATCAATGAGAGAATATACTTTCTTCTCAGCAGCACATGGATCTTTCTCTAAAATAGACCAAATATCATGCCACAGAGCAACTCTTAGTAATACAAAAAAGCAGAGATACTACCCTGTATTCAGACCACAATGAAATAAAATTAGAAATCAATGAAAAATAAAAAATAAAAACTACTCCAACACTTGGAAACTAAATAATATGCTACTAAATGAACAATGGATTGCAAAAGATATCAAAGAGGAGATTAAAAAATTCTTAGAGGTAAATGAGAACACTGATAACAATATATCAAAATCTCCAGGACACTATGAAGGCAATACTAAGAGGAAAGTTCATTGCATGAAGTTTATTCCCTCAAAGAAGAAAAAGTCAACAAATACCTAACATTACATCTCAAAGCCCTAGAAAAAGAAGAACAAATCAATACCAAAAGCAGTAGAAGACAGAAAATAATTAAAATCAGAGCTGAAACCAATGAAATTAAAATGAAAGAAACAATTGAAAAAATTGACAGAACAAAAAGTTGATTCTTTGAAAAAACAGATAAAATTGATAAACCATTAGCCAGGCTAATGAAGAGAAAGAGAGAAAACTCAAATTACTAATATCTAGGATGAAAAAGGAAATTTTACAACAGACACTACAGAAATACAGAAGATAATTAGAAATTATTTTGAAAATTTGTACTTCAATAAAATAGAAAATATCAAAGGCATTGACAAATTTCTAGAGGCATATGATATGCCCAAACTAAATCAAGATAATATACACAATTTAAACAGACCCATTTCAAGTAAGGAAATAGAGGACGCCATCAGAAGCCTACCAACCAATAAAAGCCCAGGACCAGATGGATACAGAGCTGAGTTCTACAAGACTTTTAAAGAAGAACTAACACCAGTATTTCTCAAAACTATTTCATGAAATAGAAAAAGAGTAAACGCTTCCAACACATTCTATGAGGCCAATACCACCCTGAATCCTAAACCAGAAAAAAAGAAAACTTCAGACCAATATCTCTAATGAATATAGATGCAAAAATTCTCAATAAAATTCTGCAAAAATTCTGGAAAATATAATGCAAAAACATATCAAAAAGATAGTGCACCATAATCAAGTAGGGTTTATTCCAGGGTTGCAAGCTTGGTTCAACATATAGAAATCAATAAATGTAATTCATCACATCAATAGACTCAAACATAAAAATATGATCATCTCAATAGATGCAGAGAAAGCATTTGACACAATACAGCACCCCTTCATGTTCAAAACGCTAGGAAAAACTAGGGATAACAGAAACATATCTCAAAATTGTAAAAGCTATCTATGCTAAGCCCCAGGCTAACTTCATTCTAAATGGAGAAAAATTGAAAGCATTCCCTCTAAAAACTAGAATAAGACAGGGATGCCCTCTTTCACCACTTCTATTTAATGTAGTTCTTGAAACTCTAGCCAGAGCAATTAGACAGATGAAAGAAATTAAAAGGATATGAATAGGAAAAGAAGAACTCAAATTATCACTATTTGCCAATAATATGATTCTATACCTAAAAGACCCAAAAAATTCCACCAGAAATCTTTTAGAACTAAAATGAATTCAGCAAAGTAGCTAGATATAAAATCAACACCCATAAATCAAAGATATTTCTTTATATCAGTGACAAATCTTCATAAATAGAAATTAGAAAAACCACCCCATTTACAATAGCCTCAAAAATAATAAAATACTTGGGAATCAACTTAACGAAAGAGGTGAAAGACCTCTACAATGAAAACTACAGAACCCTAAAGGAAGAAATCAAAGAAGACCTTAGAAGATGGAAATATCTACCTTGTTCTTGGATAGGCAGAATTAATATTGTCAAAATGACCACACTACCAAAAGCACAATACAGATTTAATGCAATCCCAATCAAAATCCCAACAACATTCCTCATAAAAATAGAAAAGGCAATCATGAAATTCATCTGGAAAAATAAGAGACCCAGAATAGCCAAAGCAATCCTTAGCAAGAAAAGTGAAGCTGATGGCATTATTATTTCAGACCTTAAACTAACTACAAAGCAACAATAACAAAAACATCATGATAATGGCACCAAAATATACTTGTAGACTAACAGTACAGAATAGAGGACACAGAGACAAACCCACATAATTACAGTTATTTCATATTAGACAAAGGCGCCAAAAACGTATATTGGAGAAAAGATAGCCTGGTTCAACAAATGGTGCTGGGAAAACTGGAAATCCACATGTAACAAAATGAAATTAAACCTCTATCTCTCACCATGCACAAAACTCAACTCAAAGTGGATCAAGGACCTAGGAATTAAACCAGAGACTTTGTGCCTAATGGAAGAAAAATTAGGCCCAAATCTTCATCATGTCAGATTAGGCCCCAACTTCCTTAATAAGACTCCTATAGCATAAAAATTAAAACGAAGAATCAATAAATGGGAAGGATTTAAACTAAAAAGCTTCTTCTCAGCAAAAGAAACAATCAGTGAGGTGAATAGAGAACATACAGAATGGGAGCAAATCTTTACCACAAGCACATCAGGTAAAGCACTAGTCTCTAGGATATATAAAGCACTCAAAAACCTTAATACCAAAAAAAAAAAAATAATAATCTAATCAATAAATGGGCCAAGGAAATAAACAGACACTTCTCAGAAGAGGATATACAATCAATCAACAAACATATGAAAAATGTTCAACATCTCTAACAATTAGAGAAATGCAAATCAAAACTACTTTAAGATTGTATCTCAATCCAGTCAGAATGGCAGCTATTAAGAATACAAACAACAATAAGTGTTGACGAGGATGTGGGGGAAAAGGCACACTCATACATTGCTGGTGAGACTGCAAATTGGTGCAGTCAATCTGGAAAGCAATATAGATATTCCTCGGAAAACTTGGAATGGAACCACCATTTGACCCACCCATCTCACTCCTCGGTTTATACCCAAAGAACTTAAAAACAGCATACTACAGGGACACAGCCATATCAATGTTTATAACAGTACAATTCACAATAGCTAAATTGTGGAACCAATCCAGATGCCCTTCAGTAAATGAATAGATTAAAAAATGTGACATATATACACAATGGAATATTACTCATCATTAAAAGAGAGAATAAAATCATGGCATTTACAGGTAAAAGGTTGGAGTTAGAGAATATAATGCTAAGTAAGCCAATCTCAAAAAACCAAAGATCAAATGTTTTCTTTGATATGAGAATTCTGACTGATAATGGCGAATGGGCGGTGGTGGGGGGTGGAGGGACGAGCATTCATCCAGAGGAATGGATGAACTTTAGATAGGACAAAGAAAAGGGAGTGGGAGGGAGGGGGCAAAGGGGTAGGAATGATGGTGGAATGAGTCATCATTACCCTAAGTACATGTATGAAGACACGAATGGTGTGAAAATATGTTGTGTACAACCAGTGACTTGAAAAATTCTGCTCTATGTAGTAGGAAATGAATTGCATTCTGCCATCATATAAAACAAATTAGAATAAATAAATAATTTAATAAAAAACAAGCAAATAAAAACCCTAAATCAGTATTATGGTTACCTCTAAGTAGGAAGTGAAGAGATGGGCTCACAGGGAACTTCCAATGTTTCTTACAAGAGTAGGGTAGGTGTATAGATAGTCATCAAAATGCAGTCCTTTGGACATTAACACATTTCAAATATTTAACTTCAAAATAATTTTATATGGAAAAATCAGAAATCTTGTGTAGGAGAAGAAATTTACAATGGTGATATTTTTAATGGATTATGAGCTGCTTCTTATACGTAAGTGTAAATCCAAGAAAAATAGAAAAGGAAATTGAAAGTAGAAAATTCTTTTATAAGTGCTAGGCAACAGCATTTGCCCATCTTTCCCAGGGAGTCTGATGACAAAGGACCTATGAAAGATGAGCAGATGCACTCATAAGAGCGCCCTTCTGACTGCACCACGTTCCCAGGACTGAGTCCTACTTAGTTTTATACCATTAGCTCTCTTAGGGTAGGCTGAGATCGCTTCCAATTTGAAATGACCTTGGATCACAAGCTGAGGATTTTAGTTTGTTTATACTCTGAAGCATCCTGAGTTATGATTAATAATTCCACATAGAGAAATCAGTTTATTTTTAACAAAGATGATGATTGGTATGATTCTACTATCTTTATATTGTTGTAGTGAGTTTATTCCACAAACTATTTTCTCGTACATTCTAATTTCAGCATTGTTTGGCAGTGCCTTAAACTCAGCAATCAATAAGTTACCTGTTAAACTGATATGCAAGACACAAACTGCTTAGTAAGCTATGAATATGTGATGACTTTCCTCCTTTGGAAATAATGAAATAATTGAAAAAATATTTTTTTCTGTATTTTCTAAATTGTCTATTACAATAGGGAAAAAACCCTTAATTTTCAAAGTTTAGCAAGAAACTGTGGTCTAAGGTTCCTAGAGAGCCAAATATATATATTTCACATTTTTGGAAGAGGATCTGTGAGAGCTGCTATTACTCTGTTAGATCAATCCAAGAACAAATGACAGAGAATATGTGTTGTGTGGCTATGTACATACTATGATTAAACAGCAGTGTGTAGTTCACAACCAGCAACACAGAAGTAGAAAAACTCTTGATTTCTACCATTTTCCTATGTCTGTGGTATACTGTTCCCCCCAATGACCAATTTCCAGCTACCAAACTGATACCACTATATGTGGAGGTTGGAAGAAATATACAGCATCACAGCATTATTCAGTATTTTTACCATATAAGTCCAATAGATAGCCGCAAATATTCTTAAAAGCATAGATAAAATTAAAATGTAGCATAATAATTATAAAGTGACAAGTTTTGAGCATTGCATAATTTATTTAACTCTAAGTTCAAGTGATCTGACTGTTAATAATGCCCGAGTTTAACAATAGACTGTCAGAATTCCTGAATTTGCTTTAGCATACCACTGATTAGACTGCACTCTAGTGATGTACCCACACTGGTACAATGGATAGATAATAGAATTCACTGTAGAAATATGATTATACATGGATTCCTACATTCTTATGCCCGGTTCACAGGAGATAACTCCAAAATCCTCCTTTAAGGTAATTGCGTGGTAAACTAGACACACAATTCAATGTCAGCCATCCTAGAGGGATTATTTTTGCAGAAATACAGCCCTCATTTTCAGAATTTATCCACTAGTTCAGGCAGATTGGAAGAAATAATCCAACACATGATTTCTGGATTCCTAGGAAAGCCGTCCAGCAAGCCTAAGAACTTCAGTATCATCCCCAATCTATCTAGTCTGCATATGAAACACAAGGTAGAAAAAGGAAAGGGGGAAAAAGGAGACTCCCAAAGGATGCCTTCCACAATTAATTATGCAAATCACAAGTAAATTAGACACTAAAAATTTAAGATTGATTGAAAGGCTTGCCCAAATTGCTTTAACTGTGATTCATAAACCAATCACGCAAATTCATATGTTAGGTTGTGTAAAAAAAAAATTAGAAAGATGTAGAATGGAATAAGATTACCTTAATTTAAATGTAAAAGACATGGTTGCTGAAGTATGAGTCTCTTACACTGTTAGCACCAGCCCATCAGATGTTAACAAAATCTGATATGCAACAGTTTTACATATCCCCTTGTGGGAGAAAGATCAACTTGTGATCTGCTTTATAAATCAGCTACAGTGTTAGAGTTAGGCTACTGTAGCTAAATGGCTTTTAGATATGCTTCCTGTTTTAAGCTACCATATTTACAAATGAAAGCTTTTTCAAACCACGGCTTTTAATATAATTTGCATATTTAGTAATACATTGATTAAAATTAAACACGGATTATTGCAATTTATTTCAGAAACAGATGGGATGCATTAAGTGAAAAGCCAGAGCTTTTAAATAGAACAGACTCACTGGCTGACTACTGATGAATGATGAATACAAAAACTTTGTAAATTTGCAAAAAAGGGAAAGAGAATAAAAAAGCCCTTTGAGCCCATTTCCTTTCAAGGCTTTTCTGACTAGTGATTCCATGAAATTAGTAATGAAGTTAATTTAAAATGAATAATGTCTATCAAAGGTATACATCAGCTTAATGACAGTGGCTTTCTTAGAAGAAAAAATGCTTGCACAAACTGAATTTGCAGGATGCGATGTCCTTATATTTTCCTAATCATGGGATTGATAGGGTTCACCAGCAGATGGCATTCTCCCATTACATACACTCCTGTTGGACTACTTTGGTTTTCAGTTTCAAGAAACTTCACCAGCTAGTGTAAATTGACCATGAATTTACTCAATGGTACAGATAGTTGGATCCAAGCATTTGTTTCTAAAATGGCATATTTTCAAACTAGTCTTGATTGCTCTGAACCTGATGAGACTGTAAACGGTATTTCATTTTTACTGTTCTCTGTATCTGTTGCTTTGTTGGATGTCTCCTACTCTATCCCCTTTGTCAGTTGTTTCATCCAAGTTAGAAGAACTAAGCTTTCGCCTCATCACCACCACAGCAGTATGATACGATTCAATCAGATTATTATGTTAGTTGTGAAAATAATTTTTGCATCTATGTATTTCACTTTGCATTTTCCCCATTAATTTGGTAAAATCTAGCCTCGTGTGCTCGGCTGTCAAACACTTCCTATTTATCTAAACAATTACTTCAGAATGACATAAAAGAAAATCTGTGAAGTAGGTAGAGAATTTATTATTTAATGTAATGCTTTTTTTCTTCTGGATTTTTTTTTAAAGTTAGAAGTGAAAAGGGAATTGGATCTATAGCATTTAAATTATATTTATATTATTCAAAACCTTTATTGGACGGTACAGAAATTCTATTAATATAAACTCATCCACTTCAACTGAAGTGGATTGCTAAAGGTGAGCTTGTACTAAAGTCAGACTTAGTTCTAATATTTACTATTTAAGATCAATGCTAATAATAAATTCTCATAATAAACAAAAGTCGTCTGTTTAAAGCACAAATTGTTCATTTTGTGATCAATCAACAGCACATTTTTCAAGGCAAGAGATCAAATGAAGCTGTTTTTACACAAAAGCTTTTCATGATTTTGTTTTTAAAACATAAAATTGAAAAAAGAATTGTTTCGTCAAAATGTTCATTACAGTAACACCACTTGGTAGAGGTTTTATTTTCTCGTGCTTTGTTTTTAAATATGAAATATTACCAAAAATCTACCACCGGCTTTTTCAAAGTTTGATTAAATACTCAAAAGTACTTAAAAGGTCAGTTCCCAGTTTCACTGCCATGGATTACTCTAACATGAAATGTTTGTCACCTATTGTGAGTTGTGAAAATCCCCCTGTATCCAATGTGTTTTGTTTGGATTGAGATGGCATGCAGTTGATGGCTGTGACCTTCATGGTGGCTTAGATCCCTGGCTGGCACTGATTTTTGATTTAGTGCCGATCTGCTGCGCTTGTCACAGGCTGCAAGGTGCTTTCCATGCACTAATGGAACAGCTCAAGGGCAGAGGGGCCCTGTAAATGTCTATCTCTCACCAACCACGGGCTAAATAGAGAGGTGAGTTTTCTACATGTGAATGACAGAGTCTGAGATTCCATGCAGAAGGTAATGCAAAGTTTTAAAACCTGCACAGACTTGGTGAAAATAACAACCATTTGCAAAGTGCATACTCTAAGGTTATTCTGCCTGCTAATGAATATGTATCTGCACTGTTAAAACGGAATATTTAATACAAATACAGATAATATATCTTCATTTGGTGGCAGGGAACTAACAATCAGTTGATGTGTCCTTTGGTTCAATTGTAGTTGTTAATAAATTCTGCTCTTTAATGATGTCTTCAACAGAAAATTTCATGTGTCCAAACTTTTTCCTTCTAAGAAAACACAAAACAATATGGTAATTGTTATAGAAAGTGATAAATTTAGAGAAAAATTCTAACAATTTGGCCTATGTATCATCTTGGCTAGGCATGTTGACCACTGAGGGATAGTCTAGATATGCAGTAAAAGAGAAACACAGGTGAATTTTGCCTGCTCACCCCACACTGATTTAGGTGAAAGCAATCCTTATCAAGAAGTTAGTAAATATACTATTAGCACATCTATAAGCAACCAAATCATATTCATCCTTGAAGTCTCAGCTCAAATGCTGATTCTCCTTAGCTAAGAAGTAATTTCTTCTTCCTTGAACCTCTACACTATTTGTCCTGTGTGCATTTCTTACCATTATTATTGCTCTTTATTTTACATGATAGACATGCTTTATCAAAGTTCTTGCAATACAATGTAAACTCCTTAGGAATCAAGCACTGCATCTCTTTCATCTTTATAACTGTCACTTCAGCTAGCCCTATGCCTGATATACTATAGATGCTGAATATGTGTTTGTTGAATGAATGAATGATGAATAAATGAGTAAGAGATTGAAGCAATCTCCAGGTTGCTGAAAATTTAAAGCTATAAGTGTGTAGGGTGATTATATCATTAACAATTAGTATCTGACTGAATTCCTAAATCTCCACTTCTTCAAACACCACATACCAGTGATGCCCCTCTTAGATCCATAAGTCTCACTTGAGAGTTTCTGATGTCTCTCTGAATCTGCTTCCCACCAGCAAGACCACATGCTCATCTAAGGCAACTCTACAGCCAAGATCACCGAAACTATACATATATGCAAAACACACACTATTCAAATGTCTTCACTAAATAATATTGTTAGTGTGCCTCATCTAAGCACAGAGTAATTCACAGAATATGTGTCATTCATTTCTTAGAAATTTTTGAAATTACTCTGTGGGAAATTGCCTTCTCAGTACACTCAGCAACACTTTATGACCTTTTGATCCATACATTATTTCTCCAACTCTTTATTGAGAGCCTACTATACACAAGACACTAAAAGGAAATTATGATATAGTGTTGTGTACCTCCAGGGAATACCTGAAGCCACTGAAGAAATATGGAACATCTTCTTAAATGGGCAAATTAAGTAATTTAAAACACAATTTTACATGTATGGAAACATCACATGATATCCCATAAATATATATAATCTTATGTGTCAGTTTAAAATATTTTAATATTATGAAAACAAAAATCTCACTCTTACTATTTTTACATTAAGACAAAGTAAGGAGCAGAAAGCAAAATTTACATTGATTTCTAAAACATAAGAATTCAGAAAATTCTTATTTTCATAGACTGCTTTGAGTTCCCCGGAGGGAATTCTTTCTCTTTTACCATTCAAGATAAGTCAGTTGAAAATATTGCTAAGCTTCTGAAAGAACACATGTTTTGGATAAGGAAATCTTGATTGGAATGCCAGTTACTCTTCTTCTTAATTATGTATCTTTGGCTGAACTATTTAATCACCATATGCCTGAATTTTTTCATCTATACAATATGCATGATAATATCTACTTTTTAGGATAATTATAAAGATTGAATAAGTGACTAACAAAGTGCAAAGACCACAGTAGGTGGTCTTTTAGGAACTCAACCCTAAAATGTTACTACCTCCCAACTCCACCACTTCAACTCCTTGCACCTAAATCGCTGAATTACTACTGATGTAATCATTTAATCATCAAATTGTTTTATTTTCAATAAATTTATATTCTGCATGCACAAGACTTCATGGACACCTTTCAGATGATCTACATAGTTTTGTCATGACTTTCAAAACTCTAGTTCAACCATCTCACATTCTAAATGGCCTAATTCCTTTGTCTCCTTTGCTGCTGAAATCCTTTCACTTCCCAGTGGCCAGATACCATTTAAAGTTACACTCTTAGTACTCATCTTTTCTCTCACTAAACCTATAACCCTTGGGGAGTATATCACTCCAATGGCTTCAACTATCAACTCTATCCCTGTGACCCCCAAATCCTTTTCTCCTTCCCTGATCTTTTGATTGTGCTCCAGTATTCAGATTCACCTGACCACAGGATGTGTGCTATTAAATGAATTGCCATCTACTCAGATCCAACAGGCCCACAATTTATCTCAAACTATTTTTCCTTCTATCAGAGTAGAAATAAGAGAAGTAATTTTTGACCCTTTTCTCTTTTTAAACCCCCTATAATCATTCACCAAATTCTTTCTTTCCTCCCTCCATTCTTCCTTCCTAATGTCATTCAAATTCAGTCATTTCCACTCCCATTTCCATGACTATTCAAGCACCTTGTTACCTCAACCCTAGAATCATGCAATAGGAACAGTGCTTCGAAAATCCTGAATGCGAATCACATAGAAAATGTCACATAGAAAAGAACTATGTCAAAAATGTTTTTCATATTTTCCCTCATATTATTCCTAAACACAATGTAGGTGCTCAACAGATTGTAATTAATACCCATTGAATTCTTACTGCAGAGCAGACATCTGTATTAATTCAATTCTCACAACAACCCTATAATGATTTTAACATAAAACTCGTTTTCTATTTGAGACATTAAAAATTTAAAAAAGTGAAATAACTTACGAAACTTACACAGTTAACAAATAGAAGAATTGAAACTCGAACCTGGACAGTCTTCCCAAAGCTTATACTCTTAACCAACACACCATAGAGTCTTACAATATTAGTACCAGGATGGGCTTTATGGCCACCCCGTCATCTGCCTATTTTTCTATTTACTAATCTTTATGTGTTAATTTATTTAAAGGTTCCTGCTCTCTATTCACTTTACTGTTTGTCCTTTAGGTCTCTTTGTATCTTTATTTACATTGATTCTATATAACTTTTAAATGACTCAATATACGCATATTAGTTATAAATGATAACCAATGATAAATACCTAACACAATGATAAGACAAAAAAGATGCATATAAAAGTGTCCTCTGAACCAAACTTTCCACTTGAAAGGATATTAAAGAAGGCCTAGACACATATTTCATTTGAGGACTACCTTTGCAATATTTCTGGGTCTTTGCTGACATATTTTTAAAGAAAGGATTTATTAATTCAGTAAGTTGGGGGTGAGGGGTACATGCATGTGCTTACTTGGCAGTATTGGAGGATTATAGGGGTTAAAAGAATATGCTTTTGAATAAAGAATAGACATCAAAATTTGTTTGTGTCAGGGCGATAAGTGACTTGTTTTCTACCCTGTTTCTATGTGGTATACTTCTGACACACAGAACTGCTGCACCTCAGGGTGAGTGAATTGACTGCAATCAAAGTCTGTGCACGTGTCTAGGCCTGGGGGGTCTGGTTTTCCTGACAGTCAGCATGATCTGAGGGGCACCAGAAGTCACTGGAGTTAAATGGCACTCCATGTGATGGAATAAGACACTTCTATCAGCTCATGTCAATGGGAAAAAATAAGTTCCAGCATGCAGAGGAGAGTCCAATATGGTAGTACATGAACCAGATTTCATATCTTGGACTAGACACTTTGAAAATTTGAGGCCTATTAAAATGCTAAAAACAAATGAGGTAGAGCGACAGAGTCCATTGCTCTATTTACACTGATATTGGCTTCCACATACTTATTGGTGGCTCTACTAGAACAGGTAATAAGCAGGTCTGGATTTTTCATGCTTTGGAATTTTGGAATAGCATGAATAATTGAAAATTCACAGATAACACCAAAATTTAATTTTAGTCAAGATATTAAGCCATCTCCTCCTCAATGAAGATTTTATTATATTAGCTAACAAACAGTATTACTGGCTGGCTTGCATTTCAGCTTTTCATTTTTTTTCTGTGCACTTCTAGGGTTCTTGGGTAAGTGTTATTGAGCCACTAGAAAACGAGAGATCTGCACTCTTGCCTTGTCCACTGTGATCAACTGCTGTGTCTATATTTGCAAGATGGTTGGCTGATGCTGGGGTTGGATCAGGAGTACTATTTTCCATCCTTGTGGAAATATGTGGCTCATGCACATAGCAATATTATAGGGTTAGTACAAACCCCTCATTCCCAAGCGGTAGGGGCTGCATGCATGTGCTAACTTGGCAGTATTGAAGGATTACAGGGTTAAAAGAATATGCTTTTGAAGATAGAATTGACATTGCTAATAAGTGCTGTCTTTATATATTACAGGTACCCAAAATGAACTATCAAAAAAAATTGTTCTTCAAGACAAGGAAACTACCGCTGTTATGAATTATCCAAGTATCCTGTTTAAAATAAAATATTACTCTAGAAAGTCTGACTCAATAGATTGGGCTCCAAAATCTTCATTTTAATAAGTACCTGACCTTCTCTCTTTATTCACCCCCCTATCCTTCCCTTCTTACCCCAATTTCTCACCTGACCCACACAGGTGATTTAGGTATGGAGGACAGATGGAACACATTTTGAAAATTACTGCCTAGAGTATAAAAGAGAGTTTGATATTCCTGCAACTCGTTTCCTAAACAAGATATTATTTTGTTTTCTGGTTCTAAAACCCCCAGATAAGTAGTGTCTAAATCAGTTATACTGAATCAAAGACCATGTTAAAGGGCTGGGGTTGTAGCTCAATGGTAAAGTGCTTGCCTAGCATGTGTGAGGCACTGAATTCTATCCTCAGCACCACATAAAAATAAATAAATAAATCTTTAAAATTCTATCAACGACTAAAAAAAATTTTTTTTAAAAAAAGATCATGTTAAAGATCCCATGTACACTTCTAAAGGAAGAGATGATAAGAACGTTCACTTACAGGGTATGTGGAGCTTTACGGAGCCCTTGAGAGTTGCTTAAGGGCAGGATCGGGCTTACAGATAATGAAATGTACAAGATAGTGATACTGTCCAGCCAGAATACGATCCTGCTATGCTCTGATCCAGGCAGAACAAACAGCTGCTGAGGCCAAACCATGACAAGGGCTATTTTTGCCCGTGACATTGGAGAATTTATTCAAGAACAGTCTCCCTTTGAGCCAGGACTTCCACTGTGCAGCTGCAAAGGTTGCTTAGTCCTTGGATCATCTGTTGTTTAAATTTTCTCAAATGCCTACAGTAAAGCTAACCATTTTCCCTAAGATTATAAACCCATATGAGCTCTACTAGCTGGGGATGACACCCCCTTATCCCTATTTTGTCTGATCCACATACTTTGATGAGTGATTACTTTGCAGCACCTCTAAATTATACAAATAGCAACTCCTTGTACAGTGCTATGATTGTGTGTGTGTCGGGGGGGGGGGGGTAATTTCGCCTAAAGGTGACATAGTTCAGAAGGGTCTTTGTAAAAATTAAATAGTACAATTCCCATTATGGTATTCTGCATACCATAAGACACCATGAAAATCCTATAATTATAAGTAATATGTAGCAGAAAGGATTAAAACCATAAAAGTTTAACCAGGGGCTAGGATTGTGGCTCAGCGGTAGAGCGTCAACTTGCTCGAGCAGGACCCAGGTTCCATCCTCAGCACCAAATTAAAAAAAAAAAGGTATTGTGTTGTGTCCATCTACACCTAAAAAATAAATATTTTTTTTTAAAAAAGTTTAACCAGGATAGTTACTTTTTTTTTTTTTTTCAGTGCTTTGGACTGAACCCAGGGCTTTGCACAAGCTAGGAAAACAAGGGTTCTACCATACAGCTATACCCACAAGCCTCATGATGGATACTCTAAAATGGAATTCAATCAATGCTCTTCTGTGCATGCTTGGCTTCCCCATTTCTAGTCTGGAAATAAACAGTCTGTATTCTGTGTGCTAGATTTCTGTGGACTGCAGCAGAAAAGCCCTAAGAAAAAACATAGATTATTGTCTTCATTTCAGCAACAACAGACGGTACTGCCATAGAGCGTTCCCAGATCAGGGCACCTCAGCTGCCCTCCCCAACACCCAGGCCTGCCTCTTTCTGGCTCTTGCTCACCATTCAAGCTCTTTGACACTGTGGGTTATGCTTTCAGGTTCTTTCATCAATTTAAGATTAAAAGTCCTGTGAAATATTAATGAAATAATGTTTTAAAAAGAAGGAAAGAAAAATGTTCCTACAATACTGCAACATTTTAATGCCTCATTAAAATCATTAGCAATGCTAATACTAAAGAACTTACTTCATCTTTCAAGGAGTCAAAAAATAAATCATAATAAAATATTTGTTAATGTTACATGCAGAAAAATAAATTATACAATGCCTCTCCTCTATATGGGCTTTAGGTAGTTTTAAAATGACTCTTTAAGGTCATGCCATTAAGTACATGCAACTAGGTTTTTCCCATTGAAACTCATATTGTATTATTTTATAATATTCATTAAATGCTGAGAATATTGTTTGTGTTTTTCATTTATGAGAAAAATATATGGTGTGCCTATCAACCAGCCGGGGCTCTCATGGAACTCAGGTTGCAAACAATGACATGCTTCACTGACCTGGATGACTTACAAAAGCCATTTATATTCAGTACTCTCATTTATGCTATCTTTAAAAATGAGTAAGAGACATATATTAATAGAAGAAACTGGTAGGATGATTGCATCACTACCCATCCCCAGACTTATTGCAACCCTTCATTTTCCATCAGCTGAACTGACATGGGAATGTAAATGTCGTATATAACAGTCATGTAAAATTTTACTACAGAAGTAACGAAGGCAAGTGTGACAGTTTCCTTCTCTTTGTTGACCAACTTTCAATTGGAAAGCGAAGGGATTTAATGACATGGCAAAGTTCTAGCTAGCTTGTTGTCAAAGGAAACCTCTCACCGTTGTGGCAGAGGAGCGTGCTCCAACACGGAGCTACAACTCCTGTGGCAATTGCAGAGCACACTACAAACTCAGCCTATGGCACATCTAGATCATCTTGGGAAATTCTCTCATTAGAAAAACAAACAAGCCAGTCTTTAGTCATGTAGGTGGACAAAGAGTAAAACATAAATAAGGCTGGGGGTATAACTCCGTGGTAGAGTGCTTGCTTAGCATGTGCAAGGACCTGTGTTTGATCCCCAGCATGGTAAAAGTTAAAAATAATACATAAATAAAGAAAACAGAAAATTCACCCATAAAAATGTTCCCATGTTCCTAGATAAAAATAGCCACATCCAATCTCTCAGCTACAGCTATATGATAATTCACTCTGTTGAAAACTACCACGTTCCATGATTGTCACCAGGGTTTGATGTCTCTCAGGATCTCTATCATGGGTTGTACTATTTAAATGCTTCTTTAGAGGTCAATACATATTAACTGCAGATTTACATATTTTTTTATTAAAATAGATCATACAAATTCTTACTACTATTTGCTATTAATAATTATTATTACTCTAATCATTATATGACTATAAGATGATTGCTCTCATTCAGGGGGGACAATTGCTGGAGTTAGGGATAAAGTGCTTACAAATGAAGCCAGAGTAAATTCGACACTTATCAATAAGGAAGATGGGGAAGATTATAACTTATTATAATATGTCATGTAGTATGTAAAGCATCTCAGGTATTACTAATTTTCACATTAGCATTCTAAGCTATACTGTTGAAATTTTAGATTAGCATAGTTCAAACATTTTTAAAAATGTAATCCTAAATCTCCCAAATTCAAGGATTTGAAGGTGTGAGTTCCAAATTAGGTAACTTCATTTGGCACTTTCAATTCAAATTATCATTAGGTCTAGATAGATGGTTAATTAAGGTTTTTTTTAATAACATATTGAAAACATAGGCAGACTCTACAGATGATAAAATAATTTGTTAAAAGACTTCAGTTACATCTTCCTTAGTCATCTGTCTCTTCAGAGAGCAAATTAATTGTTCCAATCTAGTAAGCAATGAAAGAAATAGTCGACAAAGGGTGAAATATGAACATCAATGGTAAGTTTTGAATTTACCCTATTTATCTTGAATGTAAGATCTCATGACCCACTAAAACTCAGTTCACAGTGTTTTATGAAAAATAATGGCTGAAATTGAATGTCTTAATTTACATTTAATGCAATTAAGAATGGTTTAAATGATGACTGATGAACAGCACACACAGATGTCAGTCAGCTTCATCAGAATAAATTGAAGTCAGTGTCAATGAATGCTCCACTGACAAATCCCACTTTACGTTAAATTAATAAAAATAAGGAAATATAATCCTTAACTAATTGCAAAATGGTCTGGAATTCCCCTGAATTTTGGTGGGGAAATTCATGTAACTGAGAAAACCACAATGTTATTTGTAAAAAGGTTGGGTCTTTTTAAATAGTTAGCTAATACCCAAAGTGACTCCATCAACAATAACCCAAAAGAGTGAAAGGGTACGAACTTCTACATTGAGTGATTGCAAACAGTCATGATGGTAGATAAAGGAAAAAAAAAAGAATTCAAACAGAAGAAGAAAAATAGAAGGAGGAAGAAGGAGGAAGACAAAAATAAGTGGGGGAGGGGAAGGGGAAGTAGAGAAAGAAGAGGAAGAAGAAAAAAGAAAGAGAAGTGGGAGGACTGGAATAACATTTGCAGAATGAAAGCATTTATCATAACTCTTTCCAGGTTACTGCACTCCCAAGTTTTCTCAGCAAGTTTCAAGCATAATACATGGTTCACATCTTGCTTTATAAGACTGCTCCAAATCTTTTCTGGGAATGATGTGTTTCTTCAATGCTTTGATGCAAAGCTACGAAGACTGTGTTTTGCTGGCTGGATTCTTAGCTTACAGAGAGCACTCTCTTCTTCCATGGTAGACCCTGAAGCTTTGTGGATTGGAGCAGATGTTGCTGCTTTTGAAGTTAATAGAAACTTTATGGACCATTTTTCACTCTCTCGTCCAGGAGCAAATGTCAACTGTAGTTCTATTCAAAATCTGAATTCTTGGCTCAAGTACTAATTGCTGTTAATGTGTTTAAATCCCAATTCTCAGGGAAAGGGGGAAAGTGTTTTCCAATGGAAGAAACTGGGTTAATATTTGCATTCTTAGTGCCTGGATAAGCAAGAAAAAAAACAAAACGCTAGACTTCTGAGCCACACAATTCTGTAAGCAACCGTGGAAGGCCTAAAAACTAAATATCTGCAGGCTTAGTGGGTTAGTATGTTGGGGATAAAGTGAATATTGAAACTCCAAAGAATGTGGAAAACTTTTAAGGGAGACAGGCTAAAAAAGGAAAAAAGAGGTTTACTTTATAAACCTATTTTAATAATGACGACCACTATTCCTATTACTCCTTGTACGGTAATTAGAACTAACAGCGAACTTCCATTGTAAGATATGCTGCTTTTTAATATTAATCTACCCATTTCACACATGAGTGAAGTAATCAGAAATTAAGAGACATAGCTAGGAAGCAGCTAATGCTGAAACCTGAGTCCAGTTCTTTTGACTCCAAATCTTGTGTTCAAAAAAATTTGTACATGTATCTGCTCTAGCTTTGTGAGTTGACTACAATTTAAAAATCTCAGGAGTACTCAGTAATTGTTGCTGCTTTACAAAGGTTATAAATGTTAGCTTTAAAAAAAGCTTAGTTCAAAGGGATTTTGTTTTCTTGTTTCATATTGTAGACTTTTAACCCAATTAAAATTCTAACTATCTGGGCTGGGGTTGGCTCAGTGGTAGAGCACTTGCCTTGCTTGTGTGAGGCACTGGGTTCAATTGTCAGCACTGTGTATAAATAAATGAATAAGATAAAGGTCCATCGACAACTAAAAAAAAATTTTAAAACTGTCTAATAAATAATATTGAGTAATTATAGTCATTTCTTTATGATTATTTTTATCTAACCATTTCCTACTTTTCTATTTTAAAAATATTTTTAGTTGTACACGGACATAATACCTTTATTTTATTTATTTATTTTTATGTGGTCCTGAGGATGGAATTCAATGCCTCATCCGTGCAAGGTAAGCACTTCACCACTGAACTACAACCCCAGCCCCCATTTCCTACTTTTCTAACGTGAATTGAGAGCAAATGAAGACAAGACCAGTTTTAGGAAGAAGAAAGGATTAATAGATAGGAAGTCATCAAAAGTACTGAAAATTTTGCCTAGAAAAAAACATTTTATCCACTATCATGAAGTTTTATCTATTTATCATTTCAGAAAGAAACATTTATTTGCATCAAGGAAAAGTTTCCTAAAGCAGTAATTCATTAAGCAACTCTTCAAGTTAGTTGCTTCACATTATTTCATCAATATTTCATCAATTGAGTCTTTCAATAACTATGTAGGTTATTCATTGGGTATCTTTCATTAGCTCAGTCTAATCCCAAAACTGGTGTACAAAACAGGGTCTCTGAAGTTCCTTTTTATTCCTATGTATTTCCTATGCTTTCAATTACAATCTACTAATCTTTCTATTATACCAAAGAAAGAAAGAATTTACTCATAATTGTACATGGATGGTGCTACAGAGCCACCTATTCAGACCTTTCACTACCTTCAAAGAATTTACTACCAAAGACTCCTTTCTAATCAGGTCAGAGCTATTTTCACTACCATATCTCAGCTTCCTTCAAAGCTTAGGGAGCCCCAACTCTCCACTATGTTGGCTTAGGAACCAACTTCAAAGACTCCTAAAGTGCAAAAAGTAAAATCAAAAATCAATAAATAATATTGTATCAAACTAAAAAGCTTCTTCACAGAAAAGGAGACAATCAAGAACATAACCAGAGAGCCTACAGAATGGGAGTCAATCTTTACCACCTGCACCTCAGATACAGCAATAATCTCCAGGATATACAAAAAACTTAACACACACACACACACACACACAAAACAACAACAATAAATAAATGGGCTAATGAAGTGAACAGAAACTTCACAAAAGAAATACAAATGATCAACAAATATTTGCAAAAATGTTCAACATCTCTAGCAATTAAAGAAATGCAAATTAAAACTATACTGACACCCCAGTTCACTCCAGTCAGAATGACAATTATCAAGAAAACAAGTAACAGTAAATGTTGGTGAGGATGTGGGGGAAAAGGTACACTCATACGTTGCTGGTGGGACTGCAAATTGTTACAACCACTATGGAAAGCACTATGAAGATTCCTTAGAAAACTTGGAATGGAACCATCATTTGAATCAGTTATCCCACTCCTTGGTTTATACCCATAGGACTTAAAATCAGTGTACTTTAGTTATGAAGCCACATCATTGTTTATAGCAGCTTAATTCACAATAGCTAAGCTATGGAACCAACCTAGATGCTCTTCAACAGATAAATGGATAAAGAAATTGTGGTGTCTATACACAATGGAATTCTACTCAGCCATTAAGAAGAATGAAATTATGGTATTTGCCAGTAAATGGTTGGTACTGAAGAATACTGTGCTAAGTGAAATAAGCCAGTCCAAAAAACCAAAGCAGAATGCTCCCTCTAATATGTGGATGCTAACATATAATAACAGTGGAGGAGGGAAGAATAGAACTTCATTGGATTAGACAAATGGAAATGAAGGGAAGGAGCAGGGATGGGAATAGGAAATATAGTAGAATAAATCAGACATAATTTTCCTATCCTTATGTGTGAATACACAACCAGGGTAACTCCACATCCTGTACAACCACAAGAATGGAATCCTAATTAGAATAAGTTTACTCCATGTATGTATAATATGTCAAAATACACTCTACTGTCAAGTGTTTCTAAAAAAGGGGGGGAAAGCTTAGGGTCCCACAAAATAATGGAATCTTAAGAAACTAAACCAAGCACAAGTCAAGTGCTGGACCTACTCTGCAATATTCTCTTAATATAATGAGTTTCTCAGGACATTGCCAGAACATTCAGAGACTCCATTCAGCACAGAAAGTACAGGTTATTTAACTTCACCCCTATTCTCTAAACTTGCAGAAGGGACTCACAGCAGAATCCAGTATGTAGCTTATCCCAAGTTGCTAGATCTTCCACCTCCTAACTTCCTCCTTCTTGCCACAGGCTGAGGAACTATTCTGCTTACAGGTACAAAATTTCCAACTATAAACACCATTGCCTGCGCAGTATTGATCCAAACCTCAGAAGTGCATCACAGAAGTTTTAAAGGAACAGGGAGAGGTCAGAAGGGGGAAGAAAACTAAAGAGATTTGATTCAGAAATTTCCACCAGAACGCAATGTGGTCTGGACAGCATCAAACACACTACCCTTCTTCTTTCCAATAACTCTGCCTCATACTTCTCTGAGCAGCATTTGAGCAAGTTTATGGGAAGACATTACAATCTCTGCTAAATGACCAGATTTTCATGCCCCACCACAGGCAGTTTTTCTAAAAGAGACAACCATAGTCCCATTACTGCTTGCTTCTTCCCACTCACTCCCCATTTCTTTCTGGCTAAGAAGATATTTTGCAACAAAGTCCCCTTTCAGTTAAAATTCTATGTGGATAGTGATTATGTTTAGCAAACTGGTTTCTGATCTCATCTTTCTCCACCCCAAACTCCTGGAGACTCATCAGGTGCAGAGCCATAGCCTAGACTAAGTATTCAGTATAAGAGACGCATAAGCCAATAAACACTGTGTAGGGTTTTTATGTACATTTTTTTCATTTGACTTTAAGGGATCATTACTCAATGTTATTTCTCATATTGAAGAATCTAAGGCTAATGCTTTGACTTGATTTTAAAGACTGAATTTTTTCTGCTGGTATAAATAGTATGGACACAGTAAAAGTACTTGAGAGAGCCTAATGAACCATTTCTTACACCCCATTACCTTCAGTCTGATATGACTGAGAGTGCAGGCGCTAATTATCCTCTCTTTCACAGACAGCAACATAGATCTACAGTAGGTCTTAAAACAAGATTTCCCACGTACCTCAACACTTCCTAGAGTGTTAGTTCTGTATTTTTCTCCTAGTTGAAATTTTAATGAGAAAGGCCAAGTTATCTTCTTACAACCTTTTCTAAATACAAAAGATGTACCATTAATGATACTTTGTAACCTCCAGAGACCAAATGTCAAATTTACACACAATAGAAAAATGAGGATTTTTTAAAAATTACAAAAGTCACATTTCATTAAAGCTTCCATCCATAGGAAAGTGGCCTAAAATGCATTTAGGGAAATATATATAAATATATATATATGCATATGCAGGTATGCATATATATAATTAGGAAATATATGCATATATATGATAGTTCTTACTAGAATTTATTAATGATTTATTGCACTGTACTTTATTAGTGGCTTATTAAGTATACACTGCAGTATAGAATCTGGCACAAAAAATAGGCTTTCTTCTAGCATTTTACTCTAACTTGTGAAAGAAATATCTTTGTAGATTTTGGAATAAAAGGAATTGAAGAATAAGCTATCGCACATATCAGATTTGAGACAGTGTGAAAAGGAAAGAACTTCACAGTGAGATAATGTAGTAAATTGTAACATTTAGTTGAAAGTAAATGATTCTTTAAGATCATACACAGTTATGAAGGAGAGATGTAGGGGCACAGCAAGTCATCTGCTTTTTTTATTAAGTACCTTCCTAGATTACACAGTGAATAGTTTTGGTAAGGATTTCGATGGTAGGATGGAAATTTCTTTATCATATAGTAGAAACGAAAGAGAGACCAAAGAGTTGGGAAACACACCTTAGGGCAGAGATCCCATTCAGAATGCCATGGCACACGAGTAAGTCACAAGACTGCCCAGCTGTACCCATGCTATTGACACTCTCCTGGCAGTCGGGTCCAAGTCCCTGATACCAGTCATGAGCAGCTCGTTTACCGTAGTGTTCAGGGAAGATACTATTTTTTTTCCTGGTACCATGATGTAGAAACACATTAGGAAGCACTGCAAAAAAAGTTTCTCCATCCAAAAGTCATATGGCTGAAAAGCTGAGACTTTCCTCACCAAATCTATGTATGATGAGATGGACCAAGTGTAAAGTTAGCAAGATTTATTTTGTGCACCACTCACAATATTTGAATATAGATTGGGGAAAACAGACTAAGAACATATCATCTACAAAACCCAAAGAATCCTAAGGTATCTGCAAAGACAAAGCTCAGGTCTATGGTGAGGATGCAGGAGACCTCAGGGATGGTGTCCCCTGAGGATGCAGGTTATATTGGCAGGTAGGCAGGCAGAACTCTTCTTGATGCCACCCACAGATGCAGTAACTCTTTCCTGGATTACCTTCCATGTTGTGCGTATTTCAGGGCATGACTTATCCTGTCATCATTTTCCATGTGACAAAATACATCCTTATTCTATTTATTTCTTAGAGGAACCTTGTGCTCTGCACCATTCCCTTCTGATTCCTGGAAATCGTGTTCTTTTTTGCCTGTCTTTCTTGCTTCTCCTCTCACGAATCTCACACATCTCTAACTACCCAAATCAACACCCCCTCTAGATATCTTCCTGTTTCTCCGTTCATATCAAATTCCTCAAAATAATGCTCCATACTCACTCCCACTTCCTCACATCCCATTTATTTCTTGACTTTCTGTGGTCTGGTTTCCAGCCCCAAACACTGACCAAGCCAACATCATCTGTGGCTCCTCACTGCCAAATCTTACTTGACCTGAAATTAATCATTCTCTCCTTGAAACTTAGGTCTCACTCATTCATCGGTTTACTATTCCCTGTTCTTGAATCTTTCCTCATCCCTTCACGAGCTTTGGGTACCTCATCTCAGATCTCTTTACTGCCTCCTTTCTTCTTTTTATCCTTTAAGTCTAAAAATCAACCAGTTTTCTGTTGCTACTTCTTTTTCTTTACCACATCTCACACTCTTATGGGATGGTTCTACTTGGATTCTCCATAGGTAGCACAACTCCACAGGTTCCCTCAAACATTACTCCCTCTCTCTTATAATCCCAATTTTGGTTAATGGTTCCACTGTTGGACCAATTACCCAAGCCAAAAATTTTAGACCCATATGAAAGTTACTTTTAAAATTAGGATTTGTGGCTAGAAACATCAAGAAATTGACTCTAGATAACAATAATATTTTTGATAGGTGGGTATTGAAATATACTGAAATATCTCACAGAATTGAAGGAAGAATTGGCATTGGAAAATCAAGACATCACTGGGGACTTCGCAGGGGTCGGACCATGACATTTTTTCCAGAACCCAGTCATAAACATAACTCCCAGTCTCTAAGTTATTTGCTTATCTCCAGGGAAAGAACTGTATTGGCCCAATTTTCATCATGTGTCACATGCAGGTCAGTCAGCTATGACCCTGGAACTGGAAGAATAAAGTGCAACTCGTATAATCAACAAAACCTTGGTACCACAGGGCTGGGGCTGGTGCTTAGAGGGAGAAGGCTCGCCTAGCATGCATGAGGCACTGTGTTCGATCCTCAAGCACCACAAAAATAAAATAAAATAAAGATATTGTGTCCACCTATAACTAAAAATAAATATTAAGAAATAAGTAAATAAAAAGAATTGTCACTACAATATAAAAAGGTACCCTACCAATTAACACCATGCCACCGCATGCCCTTGACTCCTTCTCCCCAACGATAACAACCACAAAAAGATAATAATAGGTAAGTGAAATAGACAGTTTTTTCAAAGGAAACATGTATCACTATTGAGAGACTGCCCAATCTTGGCAGTAAAAAATGCAAACTAAAAAAAACAAAGAATAGTTTTATATTGATCAGAATTGCATACCTTATTAGGCCTGATAACACAAACCATTGTTGAGGTTGAAAGGAAAACACAAATCCATCTAAATGCTATACAGAATACTTTGTCAATACTTGGCAAAGTTGGCCATAATGAGGCACAAAGATTTAGAAATTTTTCTTCTAGGTATGTACCCTAGAGAAAGGGAGATACTTACATGAATGCATTTTGCAACACTGTTTCTAACGAAAGAATGGAAGCAAACTAATTATCCCTCAGTAGAAAAATAGCTAAATAAAATAAACGTCTTCACAGAATAAATCAGTATGCCATAGTGATAGAATAATATACAGTGGTGAAAGTGAATTAACTAGAACTATATTCACTAACAAGGATAATTTTTTAATGTTGGGAAATAAAAAGATTCCTGAGAGAGAGGCCTCTACCATGACAGCATGAATTGCTCCCTATTCCCCAATGAAACTGGCAAAAATTATTAAATATCAACCACTTATTAGAGCCTCTAAAATGGTCCTAAGGACATACAATCAATCAACAAGTACATGAAAAAATGCTCACCATCTCTAGCAGTCAGAGAAATGCAAATCAAAACCACCCTAAGATACCATCTCACTCCAGTAAGATTGGCAGCCATTATGAAGTCAAACAACAATAAGTGCTGGCGAGGATGTGGGGAAAAGGGTAATTTTGTACATTGCTGGTGGGACTGCAAATTGGTGCAGCCAATATGGAAAGCAGTATGGAGATTCCTGGGAAAGCTGGGAATGGAACCACCATTTGACCCAGCTATCGCCCTTCTCGGACTATTCCCTGAGGACCTTAAAAGAGCATACTATAGGGATACTGCCACATCAATGATCATAGCAGCACAGTTCACAATAGCTAAACTGTGGAATCAACCTAGATGCCCTTCAATAGATGAATGAATAAAAAAATGTGGCATTTATGCACAATGGAGTATTATGCAGCACTAAAAAACGACAAAATCATGGAATTTGCAGGGAAATGGATGGCATTAGAGCAGATTATGCTAAGTGAAGCTAGCCAATCCTTAAAAAACAAATGCCAAATGTCTTCTTTGATATAAGGAGAGCAACTAAGAACAGAGCAGGGAGGAAGAGCATGAGGAAAAGACTAACATTAAACAGAGACAAGTGATGGGAGGGAAAGGGAGAGAGAAGGGAAATTGTATGGAAATGGAAGGAGACCCTCATTGTTACACAAAATTACATAGAAGAGTTTGTGAGGGGAAAGGAGAAAAAAAACAAGGGAGAGAATTGAATAACAGCAGATGGGGTAGAGAGGGAAGATGGGAGGGGAGGGGAGGGGGGATAGTAGGGGATAGGAAAGGTAGCAGAATACAACAGTCACTAATATGCCATTATGTAAAAATGTGAGTGTGTAACCGATGGGATTCTGCAACTTGTATTTGGGGTAAAAATGGGAGTTCATAACCCACTTGAATCAAATGTATGAAAGATGATATGTCATGAGCTCTGTAATGTTTTGAACAACCAATAAAAAAATGGTCCTAAGGGAAAACAACAAATGAAGATATATCTATTAAGTAAAAATCTGTGAATTCACTAAGAAAGAAACATAGTCTACTATATGAACTCTGTTGGCATCCTCCCTCCTGCTCACAGCTCAGGGAGGCAGAGACTCCATTCAACATGGTTGCAGCTAAAAGCAGAGCTTCCTCTGCCCTCATCTCCACTGTAATAATAATGCCAAAAATGTATGTATCAGTGGTCTTAAACTAACAAATATGAAGCTGATTCTGATAAAGATGAATATGTTAAACACAAGAACAACCACCAAAAAGTTACAAGAAAATGTAGTGAAAAAAATCACCAAAGAAGTTCAAGCGCTACCTTAGAAATCATTCACTTAAAGCAAAAGAAAGCAGTCAGAGAGAAACAGAGGGAAAAATGTATGTGAAACGTATGGAAAACAAATAAAGCACAATGGCAGATGTAAATCCAACTATATGAAATAATAATAATATTAAGTGTAAGTGGATTAAGCAATCTAATCAAAAGGCAGAGATTGTAAGACTGGATAAAAACATGATCCACAAGAGACACGCTTTAAATTCAAAGACACAAGTAGATTGAAATAACTATTATGCAAATTGCAACCACTCGAAACCTGGAATAGCTATACTAATTTATTAAAAAGAAACTTTAAGACAAAAAATATTATTAGAGATAAAAGGGGCATTTATAAGGAAATGGTCAATTCATAAGAAATGATAATGATGAACATATAGGCCTCTAATAAAAGAATATCCTCTGGGCACAGTGGAGATGTGAAGAATCATTTGATTCTTCAGGGCCAGGAGTTCAGGGCCAGCCTAGGCAACATAATAAGACCCTGTCTCCAAAAAAAAAAGAAAGAAAAAGGCACTGAAATACATGAAACAAAAATTGACAGAAAAAAGAATAGATGACTAAAATATTATACTAGGAGGCTTTAATAACCCACTTTTTATAATACACAGAAAAATTAAACAGAACCTATAATGAAACAGAAGACTTGAGCAATACTATAAATCAATCAGATCTAACAGACACCTGGGACATCCCATCTGTTAGGGTTTGGATATGTGATGTTCCCCAAAAGCTCATAAAAGAATTTTCAGAGGTGAAATGATTGTTATGAGAGCCTTAACCAATTAATGGATTAAACCACTGATACTGATTAACTGGGTAGTAACCATAGGCAGATAGGGTATGGCTAGAGGGAGGTAGGGTCATTCAGGATGTGCCTTTGGAGTTTATATTTTGTCCCTTGTGAGAAGATCTCTGCTTCCTGATCACTACATCCTGAGCTGCTTTTCCTCCATCATACCTTCTGCCTCTCCTTGGGTCCAAAACAAGATAGAGTTGGCCATTTGTGGAATGAGCCTCAAATGAACATTTCCTCCTCTCTGCATTGTTCTTGTCAGCTCTTCTGGTCACAGCAGACTAAATCACCATTGAACAATAATAGAATATATGTTCCTCTAAAATGTAAGGGTTCTCCAGGATAGATCATATGCTGGGCCATAAAACAAACTTCAATAAATTTTAAAGGATAGAAATGATGCCAAGTATGTTCTCTGATCACAATAATATTGGGGGGGGGATTACAAAGTTAGCAGGAAAAAAATGAAAAACTCACTACCACATGAAAATTAAACAATCCATTCCTAAATAACCATGTCTCAAAGAAGAAATCAAAGGGAAACCACAAAATACTTTGAGATGAATGAAAATATTCATCATAACAAAATTTAGGGGCTGTAGCTAATGTAGTTGTTAGAAGCAAATATGGAACTTTAAAATCCTTTCTTAAAGAAGGACCTCAATCACTAACATGACCTCACACTGTAAGACATTAGAAAAAGAAGAGCAAGCTAAATCAAAAAAGAAGAAATAATAAAAATGGATACAAATAAAACAAAAGAAAACCAGAGAGAAAAAAAAAATAAAGCCAAAAGCCAGTTGTTTTAAAATGTTAACAAAATTAAGTTTTTAGCTAGAGATGGTTTGGATCCTGAATAACCCTGCTATGAGCATTCCTGTGCAAGTCTTTGTTTGAGTCCCTGTGTCAATTTTATTTCAGGTTCTCTTGAGTATATAAGTAGGAGTGGAATTGCTGGTTCTTATGGTAATTCTTTCATTTTAAAGAACTGCCAAATTGTTTTCCATAGAAGCCGAACCATTTTACACCTTCACCTGATGACTGGCATTGTTGGTGCACAAGCACCTTGTCATGTGCTTGTTGGTTACTCTCTTCTTTAGGGAAACATTGACTCAAGTTGTTTGCCCATTTTTAAACTGGATTGTCCTTGTGTTACGGAGTTGTAAAGGTTTTCGTATATTCTGGAATCTAAGATTGTTGTGATTTATTTAGTTTGCAAATATTCCCATTCTATGAGTTGGGCTTTCACTTTCTTAATAATGTCCTTTGATTCACAAAATTTATTCATTCAAAGCTCAATTTATTTTTCTTCCATTATTCATCATTTTGGTGCCATATCTAAGACTCCTTTGGCAAATCCAAGATTTACCCCCACATTTTCTTCCTAGAGAAAGAGCTAAACAAAATGTATCTGAATGTTCAATTAGCAGCACTATTCATAATCCCAAATATTTCCATATGCATAAACCTTGCAAATACTGGGCTAAATGTAATAAGACAGTCACAAAAGGCCACATAGTAAATGATTCTACTTATCTGAAAGATCCATTATGGGGAAATCTAAAGAGACAGAAAATAGATTAGTGATTTCTTAAAACTGAGGGTGGTAAAAAGGATGGTGTTGGTATTAGCTAAAGGGTAACAAGATTTCTTTTTGAGGTAAAGAAATGTTCTTAAAATGGTGGTGATAGTTGCACATATCTGGGAATATACCAAAGACAATTAAATTTTACACTTTATGTGGATGGATTATATGATATGCAGATTCTATGTTAATAAACTGTTTTTTAAATGTTGAGGGGAAATGAGGTAAGTTGCAAAGCAGTTTAATTTCTGTGATATTTTGAAACACATAGAACCATAGTAAATATTTTTATTTCTTACTATTAGTAAAACTTTTAAATTTAAAATTTCTGGTTGAAAAAATACCACTTACAGAGACTGGAGATATAGCTCAGTGGTACAGCACATGCTTCATGTGTGCAAGGCCCTGGGTTCACTTTACCTCTAAAGAAGGAAGTGATGGCAGGAAGGGCTCGGGGCAGTGGCCCCCATGCCTCTAACCCCAGCTGCTCAGAACACTGAGGCAGGAGGACTAAAAGTTCCAGGCCAGCCTCAGCAAGTTTACAAAACCCCATCTACAAAATAAATAAATAAATAAATAGACTGGAGATGTAGCTCAGTGGTAATAAAGCACCCAGAATTCCATTCCCAGTGCCATATGAAAAGAGGGAGGGAGGATGGAAGGAAGAGAGGGAGAGGTAGAAAGAAAGAAACAGGGGAATGGGAAAATGAAAAGAAAAAGAAATACCATTTACAGAAGGAAAATTACACAATCTTGAATTTTTTTATAAAATGGACATACTGATCGATACTTCACCCAGATCAAGATACTGAATATTACTGGCATCTCCCAAAGCCTCCCTGTGGCCCTTTCCCACAAATTATTCCCAAAGCTAATTCCTATTCTAAATTTTATCATCTGAGATTAGTTATGCCCATTTCTGTAGCTTACAAATGAAACATCCTTTTTTGTGCTATGTTTGTTCACTCAACACTGTGAGAATTACCTGTGATGTTATATGCAGCAATAGTTAACTGCTGTATAGAAATTTATGGCATGAAACCATACTACAATATATTTATCCACTTTTCCTGTAATATGATACTTAGGTTGTATTCAGTTTTAGGCTATTACTAATAATGCTTCTATGAAGAGTCTAGTTCATGTGTTTTTGGCATATATATCTATATCTGTATCTCCAACTATATCTTTTGGACATGTCCCTAGGAATAAAATTACTGAATTTCCAAATTCCACAATGATTTCAATCTGTATGATTTTCAATCCTTTGATACTTACTGAATCTTGCTTTAAGCCCTGAATCTTGTTTTGATCATTCTTAATAAATGCTCTAACAATTAAAATGCTCTACAATTAAGAATATGTGCATTCTTCAGTTGTTAAATGCTAATTTTAAATTATGTTTATTGAGTTCCAACTGTTCAAATCTTTTCTATTTCTACTTACTTTCCCTGCTTCTTATATTGGCGAATACAAGGTATATTACTCTCCAACTATGATTGTAGGATTATCTATTTGTCTTTATACATACATTTCATTTTATATATATGCAGGCTGTTATTAGGGACATCAAATTTAGGTCTGTTATCTTCATGCAGTATTGACCTTATGTCATCATTAAATGTCCCCTTATCTTAATAAAATATCCTAAGCTGGTGATATGGCTCAGTAGTAGAGTGCTTGCCTAGCATGCATGAGGCCCTGGGTTCAATCCTCAGCACCTACCCCACCAAAAAAAAAAAAAAAAAAGGTTAATGAAATTTCCTTCATCTGATATTACTATGGCTACACCAAGTTTCTTGCAAATTGTGGTTACTGGGAATATCTTTTCTTGTTCTTTCATTTTCAGTCTTCCGTGTCCTTATATTTAAGACATAGCAGTGTAAACAGCACATGGTCAGATTTTTAAAAATTGAGACGACAGTCTTCTAATTATTTATTCCATTAAATATAACTATGATAACATCTGGGTCTAAATCTCTGAGCTTAATTTACATTTTCTGCTTGACTCATTTGTTCTTTATCCCTTATTTTTTCTTTCTTGCCTCATTTTAAGTTAATCAAGAATTTATTATTATCCTATTTCAGCCCTCTATTGACTTGTTAGCAGACCCCAAGATCCCCTCAGGCTTGATGATACCTTAGAAGGACTCAGAACTCAGAAAGGCTGTTCTATTCACCATTACAGAAAAGTATGGGGTCCTGAATAGAATAAGTCATTCTCCATGTATGTCAAAATATATTCTACTGTCATGTATATCTAAAAAGAACAAAATTTAAAAAGTGTACAGATTGAAATAAGCAAAAGAAAAGGGTGCATAGAGTTGTCCAGGAGAAACTACCTTAAGTTGTCCCCTCCCAGTAGTCCCAGCAAGAGCACTTAATTTCCCAGAAATGATGCTAACAACAAATGCTAAGTATGACCAACAAGAAAAAGACCAGGGGAGCTCACCCAGGGCTTGATGTTCAGGGTTTTATTGAAGGGTCAGTCACATAGTCATGGAAAACCCTTGTGACTGACCTTAGCTAAAGAGTCTCTAACCCCTCTACTCCAGAAGTCAATCTAATGCAGTCTGGCCCCAGGCCAGAAGTGAACAAAAATAGGTTTTGCCATAAATTACATTGTTAACAATCCACTAGCTGGCATGGCCCACAGTCCCAGATACACACTGAGCAGACAGCATATTCCAAGGGCTCACAGGTTATCTCCCAGGAGCTGGTCAAAGGCCAGTACTGAGGACTTGGGATGTGAAGGGTTTGATCAGGCCAGGGCTGATGAGATTAACCCTTTGCTGCACATTAGTTACACATCAACTTATTATTCTCCTCATTTTCCCTAGAGATTACAACATGCATCCTTAATAATCTATTACGAATTAATACTTGAACCATTTTCTGTACTGCTATAGATTGAATATTTGTGTCCTCTCAGAATTCACGTATTGATGTCCTGACCCCTCATGTAATGGTGTTAGGAAGTGGGGACTTTGGAGATCATTAGGTCATGAGGGCTCTGCCTCATGGAATTAGTGCCATTATAAAAGAGGCACCAGGAGCTGCCTGGCCCTTCTACTTTGTGAGGGTATGGTGACAAGATAGGCAACTACAAACCTGGAGCAGACCCTGCCCAGACACCAGATACGCCAGTGCCTTGATCTTGAACTTTCTAGCCTTCAAAACTGTGAAAAATAAAGTTCTGTTGTTTACCAATGACCACATCTATGGCATTTTGTTATAGTTACCTGAAGGAACTAACACACAGGCCTAGAACTTCACAACATTTAAACACCATGCATCCCCTCCTCCATTTTGTCTAATTCTTTTGTGTATTTTAATTACACATATATTTTAATAATATATTATTTTGGATATATTTAATAATATATTATTTTGGATAATCAAAAGTTACTTAACTTTATTCATATACTTACCTTCTCCTGGGTTCTTTTTTTTTTTTTTTTAGTGTCTTTATTTTTATGTGGTGTTGGGGATCGAACCAAGAGCCTTGCCTATTCTAGGCAAATGTTCTACCTCTGTGCCACAACCCTAGCCCTTCTCCTGGGTTCTTAATTCCTTTCTGGATAACTGACCTTCCATGCATTGATCACTTGCTTCTGCATAGGTAATTCCCTTTAGTGTACTTCAGTACACTTCAGTGTATTTGTCATCTGCCAATGACAAATTCAATTTTGGGCAGAAAATATCTTTCTTTTGCCATCATTTCTGGAAAGTTTATATTGTGCATAGATTTTATGTGGGTAGTTATTTTTTTCAGCATTTTAAAGGTGTTATCTGTGTGCCTTCTATCATCTAGCTTTATGACTCCCAACTGGTAGTTTTTCCACTAGCCAACAGCCACTAGCACTTTGTAAAATCAAGGTAGCACATGATAGGGAAGTCAAACCTCGGTAGTTATTCTGTAATTCTTCCTTTTATTTTTACAGCTTTATTGTGATATAGTTCACATACCATATAATTAACCTATTTTAAAGTGTATGTCAATGTTTTTTTAAGAGTTATGCAACCATCACCACGATCTACTTTTAGAACACTTTACCTCCATTGAAGAAACCCCGTATCCACCAGTTGTCACTTTCCATCCTCCTTCTCCCCAGTCCTAAGCAACCACTAATCTATCTTCTGTCTCTGTAGGCATCATACAATATACAGACTTTTGTAACTGGTTTCTTTAATTTGGTTAATGTTTTTGAGGTTTATTCATGTTATAACATGTATAATATTTCATTTATTTTTACTCCTGATACTATTCCATTGTAAGAATATGTCACATTTTATTTAACAATTCTCTAGTAAATATTCAATTTGGGTAATAATGTCTATCTCATTCCACCATCCTTCCCACCCCCATCCTCTCCCCTCCACACAATCCAAAGTTCCTTCATTCTTCCTTATCTCTCCTTCCCCTATTATGTATTAACATCCACTTATCAGAGAAAACATTCAACCTTTGGGTTTGGGGGTTTGACTTATTTTGCTTAGCTTATTTCCATCCATTTATCAGCAAATTCCATAATTTCATTCTTCTTTAAGGCCTGAATAATATTCCATTGTGTATATGTACCACCTTTTCTTTATCCATTCATCTGTTGAAGGACACCTAGGTTGGTTCCATAGCTTTTATATTGTGAATTGAGCTGCTATAAACATTGATGTGGCTGCATCACTATAATATGCTGATGTTAATTAAGTCCTTTGCGTATAAACCAAGGAGTGGGATAACTGGGTCAAATGGTGGTTTCATTGCAAGTTCTCCGAGGAATCTCCAGGTGGAATGAGGATAGTGGAATGAGACAGATGTTATTACTCTATGTACATGAATGATTATGCTACCAGTGTGACTCCGAACCATGTTCAGCCAGAAGAAGAAGTTGTACTCCATTTGTGTTCAGTGTGTCAAAATGCATTCTACTATTGGCCAGGTGCAGTGGCGCACACCTGTAATCCCAGTGGCTCGGGAGCCTGAGGCAGGAGGATCTCGAGTTCAAATCAAACCTCAGCAATTTAGCTATGTGCTAAGCAACTCAGTGAGACCCTGTCTCTAATAAAATACAAAATAGGGCTAGAGATGTGGATCAGTGGTCAAGTGCCTCTGAGTTCAATCCCTGGCACACCCTCCCCGCAAAATGCATTCTACTGTCATGTATAACTAATTAGAGCAAATTAAGAAAAAAGAAAACCTTATAAAGAAACATCAATAGTGCCCAAGATTTTATGGCATTGAATTTGCTTCTTTGTGGTCTATGCCATTTACATTTTTGTTACTTTTATCAGCAATTTTGTGGCCACATTACAAACAACCTTCTGATGTCAAGAATCTTTGTTAAATATTTTCTCAGGTTGAAGTTTTAATGTTGTTTCCATGTTAGGGAAGAAAAGGTGCATTCAATTTAAAATAGCTGACCACATCTTAAGACTGCTTCTGCAATTGACTGCTGTATTATATTGATGATGGTGATGATGATGCTAATGATGATGATGTAGTAATAGCAGGAGTAGTCACCACTAGGTAATTATAAGCAATATTATTATTAATTATTAACATGATAATAATAAAGCTAATAGCAATTTCAAAGAATAGTACATTTGGAATGTTTCAACTTGGGGGCTACTATAAATAATGCTGCTATGAACATTTGTACATAAGTTTTTATGTAGACCTGTTTTTACTTCTCTTGGATGTATGCCTTAGAGTTGGATTGAACAACTGCCAAGCCATTTTTCAAAGCAGCTACACCATATTACATTCTCATCCATGTATTTGAGGGTCCCTGATGCTATTCATATTTTCCAAAACTTATTTTCTACCTTTTTTAAAGATTTTAGCCAGCATAGTACATCTATTTTATTTAAATAATTTGTGTTTCTATAAAATGTCTCCGATTTTAAATTGGTACCATTTTTTTTTTTCTGGAAGGCAAAATGTTCACATACCAGAAACCTTAAAATGCCAATACATTTTGATCTAGCAGTTCCACTTTTTAATTTTATGCTAAATAAATCATGCAGATTGTAAGAACTGGCTACAAAGATTTTTCTGCTGTGCTATTTCTCTATTTCAGGGATTAGAGGTAGCTAGGATCTACTTAATTCTTCTTCCTACTTCTTGTGAGCAACCTAATGGCTTCCATTCACTTCTTGTTTCATTTCTGATTCCTGTTGAACTCTCATTCTCATGTACACATTGCTCCTTTACCATCACTTGGACTCTGACTCAAACATGAGACCTGGCTCTTCTTGATCTTTCCCAACAAACACTGCCATTAGGTAGCTACGTATTGGGGAGATTCAGGAAGTATATTGGTTTATTTGGTGCTGCTCTAACAGAATACCACAGACTGTATAATTTATTAAAAAAAATATATTTCCCACAGCTATGGAGGTCAGGGAGTTAAGGTTAAGGGGCCGGCATCTGGTGAAGCCTCATGCCGCACCATGCCAGGGTAGATGGCAGAGGGGCAAGAGCTAGCAAGCAATAGGGAGCTAAAATCACCTTTTGTGACAAATCCATTCCCATGATAACTGACCCTCTCCCTTGAGAATCACGTTAATCCATGTCATAGGAGGGTAGAGACCTAGTCACCTCTTATCAGGCCTCCTTTCCAACACTGCTGCTTTGGGGTCAAGTTTCCAACACATGAACTTTGGAGGACACATGCAAATCACAGCAGGGAGAAATGAGAGAAAATGTCTATTGTAATGCAACGTAACTTAAAAATTAGTATGAAAAAATTGTTCTTTAATCATTTCCTCAGTCATTTCTGCATACCCCGCCATAGCCTTCTGCCCTGTTGTCCTCCCCTCCCTCTCCACATTCATTCCCCCACCCTTTTCATTCTTCTCTCTTCTATTCCCAAATGATTATTCATTTCTTTTTCAAGGTATTTTAGCTATGTCTTTGCTATTTTTATCCAACCCATGTCCTTAGGGTCACACACTCCATCTGCAGAGACTAATCATGGTATTTTTCCAGAGAAAACTGACCAAAAAAAAAAACAAAACTTTTTTTTCCTTCAACATTTATAACAGAAAAGTGTCGAATTGAACCTTGAGTCACTCAACAAATATTTTCAAGTGCCTTCTATGAGCCAGGCATAGCTTTTGTGCTGGGGATATAGCAATAAACAAAACAGATTTAGCTCTGCCCTCAGGAAATTTACATACTAATGATAAGAAGAAAAAAACTATAAAGAAAATGATGGAGGAATAATATTTTAGGAAGATACTCAGGGAAGAAATATTGAAGGAGGTGTCATTTAAGCAGAGTCCTGAAGGAAATAGAACGAATCATGAAAATGTCAGAATGAATAGTGTCTCCCATAGGCTGGGATGCAGCTCAATAGTGGAGAACCTTCCTAGCATGTGTGAGATCCTGGGTTCAATCCTCAGCACTACATAAATAAAAAGTAAATAAAAGAGTGTCCCAGGCAGAAAAAACACCAAGATCAAAGACTCTGAGGTGTAGACATGCTTAGAAAGTCAGCAAAGAGCCAGAATACTGATGGAATGCTATCCACATAATGCGTTTGGATTTTATTCTAAGTCATTAAAGTGTTTTGATCAGGGCAATGTTGTATCTTATTGCTATGAGACAGATGATAGATATAGACAAATAGATGATAGATGGGGGAGGCTCATTGCTTATATAGATTATAGGCTATAAGTGGCAAAAGTGGATGAAAGTGGGGGACAGTTAATAAACTATGGCAATGTTACAAGAGATATATTATTGTAATTTTGTTCCCAGTAACAGGGAAGTGGTTAAAAGAATCACAGCAAAACCATGCAATGGAATATGATACAGCCACTATAAACTATAAAAGAATACAAACTATACTAAACACTTAATATATACTATTTAATTTCTCAGAGCTGAACTATGACAAGGGTCTTATCATCCTCAATTTACTTATGAAAAAAACTAAGGTCAAGAATAGATAAGTAATTTATCTAATATTGGTAAACTTCTTCTCATTTTAGTTATAATCAAAGGTTTACCTTGACCGTTTAAAAAACCAAACCTAGCAGGGTACAATAGTGTGCATTTATACTTCCAGCTATTCAGGAAGCTGAGGCAGGAGGAGCACTTGAGCCCAGGAGTTTGAGATCAGCTTGGGCCACTTAGGGAGACCCTATCTCAAAAAACAAACAAAACCATCTCCACCACCAAACCAAACCACACCAAAAAACAAAACAAAATCCTCAATAAAAGAATCACCCACCTTTGACTAATTGTAATTCCTGGATTTTCCAATATAAACTGAAAACTATACAAAATTAGTTGCACAGAATTATTATTTATAACCTGTCTTTATAGATCAACTAACCTTATATCTCTACAACAAATATTACATATATTAAAATCTAAAAAGAAAAGAATACATAAGGACATAAAAGCATGTTTATATTATATGATGTGCAAACAAAGCAGATTATCAAAGATGATTATCTGAGTCATAAAGTTTATTCATCCATCTATAATATGATGCTGTTTTGTAAAAACACTATAGCATAGAATATTAAGGTGCAAAGGACTTAGAGCTTGTCTAGTCCATGACAATGAAAGGTTACATGATTAAGAACTGAGCAAGAACTAGAATTCACATCTGATTCTCAATCTAACATTCATTCCATTCACCCATGGCCTCTCTATTACACTGGATCTCATTAGTACTTAGACTACAGCTAATTTGGCATTCAAATAGGAAAGAGAGATAATGGAATCTTTCGTGTTATTCATAATATATTACAAATCTGCTTAAATCTATACTTTTTAATGAATATACAGTAGACTAGATCCCTGTCCAAATTTAAAAAGAAGAGGGGGAGCAGAATTATCTCAAAATAAGATATAGGGTAAGTAGATATACAGAAAATTTGCAGGACTATTCACAAGGATCAATCATTGCATATAAATAGTTAAATATACTTCATATCCGTGTACATTACAAAGAAAAAGTATGTGGCCCATGATTCTTTACAATGCTAACAATGGGACACAGAATTTCTCAAAGAAATAACATTCTTGAACAGCAAAACACTGTTTCTGTGATACCAGTAGCCATTTCTCCTTTGAATCTGCAGTTTCCCTGGCTATGATTTTAGACCTAGAGGGCCAGAAGGCTCCTGTAAGAAATCAAACTGCCCAATCTCCTCCTTTCATTGGTAATGTAACTGACTCCTTCACTGTCTGACAAAGGGGGAGGGAGATCTGCTTTTCAGTAAACATTAATTACTCGAATGCAGCTGTATTATGTGGGAAGATGTGCTACTTTCATCTTAATTTAAACAACAGTATCTGAGGTTCCAGATGACAAGACGAGACCCTTTATAAACACATTAATATCATCATTCTCTTTCAGAGTTTAGGAAAGAGACTCATGGCCTTGAATGAGACAGACTTCTGTGGTTCTGCAGGACTTGGAATGGCAAGAAAGGTGAGAGCTGAGGAAATGGGGTTTTCTTTCTGAGGCTTTTCACAGGACAGGAAAATATTACTTTAATTTGAGAGATTTTTTTAATTAACTATAAGTAGCTATCTGAATGTTGAAAAGTAAAATGAGGTCTGATGGAAGCTAATAATACATATTTGAAATTTTAGGTGTTTGTACTTATTTGCTCTAAATACTTTAAAGGCATTTGAATTTGTGTACTAAATTAGATCAAATAGAAAATAGAAAAGATTTGTCACAGGTATAGAGTGCATGACCAATAAAATCAAGTTCAGCTATAAGAAAGAATGTTTATAAATATGGGGGAGAGTTGCCTCAATATTTTTATAATTTTATGTGCATTATTTTTCACATCTTAAAGCTGCCCGAGTATAGAAAAACACGAGACTTCAATAACAGTTACCAGCATGATTTGCTTTTATTACCTTTCTGTTCAAGACCCTTGTTTCCCCTTGTAGCATGTCAAATTGCCCCCAAAACCATATTATACAGCAGAGAAATGTTGTTCACACTTCACTGGCTATTGATTTACTTTATTTATTGGCACAAAATCAGCCTGAGATAAACATTTTGTCCCCCATTTCCACTATTGTAAGCGGTATACTTCATTGCAAGATAGGTAAACCCAAATGTGCAGGGTCACAATTCGACATGGCTTTCTAATCAATGTGTGAAAAATTATCTAATGAATAATGGGTTGCACATTTCCACAAACAAATTAACCAGGGTGAGACTGAAACTAATGATTATATTTATCTAATGTAATTTCACATCTGTTACTAGTGGTAGTCATTTTTTTCTCTTTCATCCATGGTGTCCTCAAAATTACAACTTGGCTTTTCAGATACAGTGATAGGACATCAGTTTAACTAGAAAATAGGCAATTTTGTGGAATATTTTTTCTTTGAATGCCAGCATCCCTGAAAAATATGATGCTATTTTATAAAATTTGGGAATCCAGACATTTCTTGATCTTTACCTCTTTTGTGTTTGAAATACTGCCTGTGGGCTTAATTCCATAGCCTATGGGTCAAATTCCATCATTCAGTTTTATAAAGAGCAAAATGACACCATTTTATTGCTGTAAGATCATCTTTAATTTTACCTGTCCTAATAATAATAATATTTAACCCTGATTTAAAAATGTATAATTTTTCAAAGTAGAAGGAGGTCTCAACTTAAAAACAAAGTTAAATTAAATTTATTTTTTACCCTTGGGACACCTAGGCTCCTGGACAAGCCCTGAGGAGCCCATTCCATTGCAAGATACCTGATTCAGCACAGAAACTAACCATCATATCAATGAGAAAATGCTCACAATTTAAACTAAGAACATGTATCTTCCACTTATGGTCTCCCACCATCTTGCCACTTGCCAGGGAGTTCTGGGAGCTTTCTACTTTATGTCACTGAAGGTTGGCACCAATGGCCTAAAAGAAAGAGCCTTGGGTAAAAAGGAAATTTCATGCAGTAATGAAGTGAGGAGCTATAGAGGCAGGAGTCATCTGTTTAAGTACACACCAGCACTTTCTTGTTTGACTTTCTTGTCCAGATAGACTATCGCCTATTTCCAAAACCAGATCCTCTAATTTTAATAAAAAGCTCAATGATTTAATTTTTAGAAAACCTACAATATTTCAATGATTAAATGCCAACTGCCAATGTCTCGGCTTGGCACAGAATCACGAGCCACCACACAGCTTTGTAGGTTCAAACAGCAATTCTTTATTCCCCATCTCACACCGCCTCCACACAGGTTCAGGAGCAATCTAAAATCTCCTGCACAATTCACGTCCTAAATACTTTCTCTCCATGAGAACTCAGCAGGAACTCAGGCAGCAGGCACGCCCTACTCCCAGCAGCAATAATCTTCAACCTCCAACTTCCCTAAAACTCTTATTGTCTTAAACCGGGCACGCCCTAAACCCAAGGACTGGGATACTTCCTCAAACCTGCAGGATACACCCTAATCCTGGATCCACCCTGGTCATTGAGCAGGGTCACCTTTCTCAAACACACATGCAAGGTCACAGCGGATTTCCAAGGCAAGTCCATTTAACATGGGGTACGCTGGCAAGGATTACGATGCGTCATTCCTACTTGGCAATGGCCCTCAACAATTAAAGATCAGGTTCTGGGGGGTTGTGGTGTCATACACCTGTAATTCCAGTGACTCAGGAATCTGAGGCAGGAGGATCACAAGTTCAGGACCAGTCTCAGCAACTTAGTGAAGCCCTAAAGAATTTAGCAAGACCCTGTCTCAAAATAAAAAATAAAAAAGGGCTTGGGAATGTGGATCACTGGTTAAGCACCCTGGGTCCAATCTCCAGTATCAAAAAGAAAAAAGAAAAAGATTAGGTTCTGATCATCACCAGAGGACCTATAAATCTACCACTTGGCTGAAGAGTTTCCTTAAAAAGTTTATTTTTCTGGGGAACTCTGTGGTTAGGGTCAAGGAAAAATATAGAACTGAAACATACCTTTGCTCCTTGAAATTCAAAAGCTTTTCTGAAGGTGGTAGTCCTCAGTTTGAGGAGTTCTCAAACTTTCTTGTTCCCTTAAAAATTACTGAGAATCCTGTGTAAATCAAAACTACACCAAGATTTCATCTCACTCCTGTCAGAATGGTGATTATCAAGAACATGAATGATAATAAATGCTGGCGAGGATGTGAGGAAGAACAAATACTCTTATGTTGGTGAGATTGCAAATTAGTACAACCACTTTGGAAAGCCGTATGCAGGTTCCCCCCCCAAAATCAGAAATGGAACAACCAAATGACTCAGCTATCAAACTCTTTAGTATGTATCCAAAAGAACAAAAATCAGAGTGCTGTAGTGCCAAGGCCAATGTCTCGGCTTGGCACCAGAATCACGAGGCACTCACAGCTTTGTAGGTTCAAACAGCAATTCTTTATTCCAGCTCTCACACCACCTCCACACAGGTCCAGGGGCAAACGCGTTCTGCCGTCTTCCGCACCTCCCGCACAAACCACCTACTCCACGAGGCTCTCTCCAAATCCCATTTTAATCTCACGAGAACTCCATGGGAACAAGCAACAGGAACACCCTAATCCCAGCAATAATCTTCAACTTCCAACTTCCCTAAAACCCATTATCTTAAACTGGCAACGCCTTAAACTCAAGGAGCCGGTTACTTCCTCAAACCTGATCAGCTCTAAACCCGGATCTGCCTTGGTCCTTGAGCAAGGTCACCTCATTAAAGCATGCATGCAATGTTCCATCAAATGTCCTATAAGCAGCATGGGGTACGCTTGGCAAGGAAATTTCGATGCATCATTCCTACTTGGTAATGGCCCTCAGCACTGTAGTGATATAGCCACTTCAACATTTATAGCATCACAATTCACAATAACTAAATTATAGAATCAACACAGATGCCCATCAATAGATGAATGGATTAAGAAAATGTGGAACACATACACAATGGAGTTTTACTCAGCCTGCCTTTAATTTATCATAATATGTTGTTTTGTTAAAGTATGTAAAGAAAATTCAACACTATAAGTAAGAATGAAATAATGGTATTTGCTGGTGAATGGATAGAAACAGAGGAAATAAGGCCAAGTAAAATATGTCAGACTCCAAAAACCAACGTCAAATTTTTCTCTCATACTTGGAAGAACAAAATAAGGGAAAGAAGGCAGTTGGGAAGGGAAACTGGATATTATAAAGACATGGGGAAGATCAGTGAATTTGATGTATGAGAATGAGCGGGAGGAATGAAGGGAAAAGGGAAGATAAATTGAATGAATTTAACAAAATTATGTTACATTCATATATAAAGATACAAAGGGGATTTCACTTTTGGGTTTTTTTTTTTTTTGGTACTGGGGATTAAACCCAGGAGCACTTAACCACTGAACCACATCCCCAGCCATTTTTTATATTTTATTTTGAGACAAGGCCCTAAGCAACTCAGTGAGGTGCTTAGGGTTTTGCTGATGCTGATTATGAACTCACAATCCTTCTGCCTCAGCCTCCAAAGCCTTTGGGATTATAGGCTTGTGCCATCATGTGTGCCCAGTGAGAATTTCACATATATTTATGCAGAAGAAAGGAAGTTTAATACAGTAGAAGGGGCTGGGGATATAGTTCAGTTGGTAAAGTGCTTCCTTAGCATGCACAAGGCCCTGGGTTCAATCCCTAGCACACCCCCCACACAAAGAGAGTAGAGGAAGAATAATAGGGGGAGAGAAGAAAAGGAGGATGGAGCTTGAAATCAAATTCCTTGCATGTGTGACTTTGTCAAAATTAAACCAATTACTCTGTAAAATTATGATGCTCTAACAAAAAAAAATTATTGTAGATCCCAAAGAACTTTTGTTTATAGCTTATAGCGATGCTCATAGTATCAGGAATTAAAACTCACCATTCTCAAGTATTTTTGCTAATTTATTTAAAAATAACAAAACAAACCTATTACATATTAATATAATAACATTATTAAAAAATATTCATCTCCCTAAAGAAACCTTAGAAGTCTGTCTTAATAGAAGATGGTGGGTCTTCTCATAAATGAGCCTGGCTTTAATTTATTAATATGTTGTTTTGTTAAAGTATGTAAAGAAAATCCAACACCATTCAGATATGTAGTTGGAAGAAAGAGGTTATTTTAAAAGTCATTTTGGATGATTCTGCATATTCTGTTTTGATAATAAGCCCAAATGTTTCAAGATCCTTAGAGGTTAGTTGCAATATGGAATCTGAACTCAATTTTTCATAGTTTCTTGTACATGTGTGCGCGTGCACGTGTGCGCATGCTGCTGGGAATCAAACCCAGGGATTCATAAATGATAGTCAAGCACTATAGCACTGAGCTACAAACACCTTCAGTCCTTATCTTGTAATTTGTATCTTCTAGCCATGCATGATGTTGTACAATCATGTATTGGGTATTTGAGAAATAGTTCAATGATTTATGCAGATCTTTCAAATATTCACATCTCATTATATAGTGTTTTAAAAATCATTCATTGGTATGACTATCGATCTCAACAGAAAAGCCTAAATACTGGGCCACCATCAAGCTCACAGCCGCTTATACAAGCTTTCCAAATTTCTAGTTTTTCCTGAAGAGCTTGAATTTTAGCATTAGCAATAGACATTGCTGGTTGTTTTCCTTGAAATTTTCTTCAAAGACCACTTAGTTCATTTTTGAAAGATGTCTACTAGATATAACCATTGTCTGTCAGTTGCTCTCTCAAGTAAAAACAATATCCCATCACCAAAGCATCTCCATTAGCTCACTTGGACAATCACACAAGGGCCTTTCCTCAGAAGCTATCATAACTTGAAATGCAGGCAAAGGAGCTTTACATATACTTCCTTTTTCATCACCTAGAATCTTACAAAGAGATCTTCATAAAAGTTGAAATTTTTAAAATTATTATTATTTTTTTTTCTTCATCAAAAATGATCTTAAGAGGAGATCCAAGATGATGGGCTAGGGAGGCTGCATTCTGTGCCATTCTGTGACTTGGGATTCAAGTAGTGGGAATACTGTTTTTCTATGAGTGATAGAGGACCCCCTATAGCTGCTCCCATGCAGGAATCACAGCTTCCATGCCCACGCAGAACACCCTGCCACTACCCATGCTTAGGAACTCCACTGCCACTCCCATGTGGACCCCCATCTACCAATGTGAAGATCCCCTGGTGGCCTCCATCTTGGCACTCTGCAGCCATTTTGCCATAGTCCCCTACATGAGGTAGCCTGCCTGTACCTGGAGACATTGCACAGGGTCTGGAGACAGCCATCAGCCACAACAGCTGCATCTCTGAACATATTACCCAATGCCACCACCTGGCCCCACCCCACCGAAAACCCCATCACTGAAAGCAGCCGCCTCCATTTTGGGGGCACTTTTTTTGCCGTCTTTAGTTGGGGCAACTCCCAGCTTGGAACACTGGCTGGGCAGGAATTGATAGTGTTACTGCTGTTGACCGGTGACGAGTTCTTGCTTCCCTGATGTTGAAGAATAACACCAAAGAAGCACGCCGAGGCAAGGTCAGAGTAAAAATTAGAAGTTTATTAAAGGACAGCAGAAAAGACTTCTCCCGGAGGAAGAAGGGGACCCAAGAGGTGGAATCCGTGGAAGTGCGGTTGTCTCCCCTTTTTATAGTTCTTTCAGTGATGGAATGTAGGTGGGAAGGCCCAAGGGGTGGGACACAGGTGGGCCAAAGAAGTAATCTGGTCAGGAAGGACTTCATTATCACTTCTTTGAGGTGGACTTTGGCCTAGGACCTCTTCAGGACTTCATTAACATTCCATGAATTGTCCCGTGTTTTCCCTGAGTCATTCCCAGCACGGCCTCCATTTTAGATTTCACTCAATATTAGACTCGATTTACCTAACTACACTAACTACCTAACTTTAAATCTGGCTTCATTAGTCCCCAGCTCCCCTGTCTCCCCAGCAGCTGCTAACCTGGCACAGTGACTGCCCAATACAAACAGGCACACAGCCCCAGAGCACAGCCCATAAGACTTGTGGAGGGAACGGTTATGGATTGGGAAGTAGTAAAGGGAGAGGGTGAGTGAGATACAGTGTAGAGACTAAATTAGAAGCCAGGGATTGGTGAGGTCTACAGGTGATATAAGGAGATAAGACCAGGCACCCACATCACACTAGCCTGCAGGCCCCAAAGGAGATCCTTGGGGTGCAGGCTCCCATTAGAGACTGGCAGGTACTATACCCCACCTTCAGGAGCTCTGCCCCCAAGACCAACCCTCCCACCCTAATAACCTTCACTATCCTGAGGGTGGAGATACCAGCAAACAACAGACAACCCCACCTATTGGATGAGAAAGGAAGCAGGAAAGATACTGATCTCCAACAAAAACAATCCTGTATCTTCCTTTGAGATTCTTTTTTTTTTTCTCTTTTCTCTCTCTCTTCTCCCACCCTTATATCCCCAACATTTGTGAAACCAAATACTTTGCATGAATTAGGATACTGAGGACTGGGATGTCTGAATAGTAAATTATAGTTGTGTTGTAATTATTTTATCTCCTATTTTACATTTTTTAATTTTTCTTAATATTTATGTTTGGTTTTTGTACTCTCTCTGTTGTCTTCTCACTTTCTTGTCTCCCCTAAATCATTTTCTCTCTCTTTTCCTGCCACCAATCAACTTCTTTAGATTTCTCTTTCACACTTCCTAAGATCTAATAACTATATCCTCACCCCCCCTACCTCCTCAACATTCTCCCCTGTACCTCACCCCTGGGTTCTTTGTTCACCATCAGAAACTAAAGACCCTTTTGCAAACTTACTGTGTACATTGTAGATAATAATTGAGCTCACCATTTCTGTATATTGTGACAAAACTGTAAATGTCTTAATAGCAGCTATTTGGTTTAAGGTTGTATATTGTTAGAATAGGGATCTGTTTATATTGTTCTCCCCCTCAAAGGAGAGGTATTGGAACCCTGCAGGGGCACTATAAACCTATAGGGTAAAAATGGTTGCACCTTGAATCCACAGTGCTAGAAGGGAAGAAACACAAACAAAATGAAAAGACAAGGGAAGAGAGTGCCCCAAACAACCAAGAAACTACATTATTAGAATCCATGGGCAGCACAACAGAAGAAAAGACAGAGAAGGAGTTCAGGATGTATTTAATTAAAATGTTCTGTGAATTAAATGATAATATAAGACAGCAAATAGAGGCAGCAAAAGATCATTTTGATAAAGAGCTACATATGCAAATACAGGAAGCAAAAGATTATTTTAATAATGAGATAGAAGTTCTGAAAAAAAAAACAGAAATCCTTGAAATGAAAGAAAAAATAAACCAAATTAAAAGCTCAATAGAAAGCATCACCAACAGATTAGATCACTTGGAAAACAGGACCTCAAACAATGAAGACAAAATATATAATCTTGAAAAGAATGTTGACAACACAGTAAAGATGGTAAGAAACCATGGGCAGAACATTTAAGAATTATTTGGGTAGAGGAAGGCATAGAGTCCCAAACCAAAGGAATGAACAATCTATTCAATCATTCATATTATTATATAAGAACATTTTTGAAACAGTAAGAATGAATTTGAAAATCAAATATAAGAGGCTTATAGGACACCAAATACACAAAATCACAACAGATCCACAACAAAGCACATTATAATCAAAGTGCCTAGCATACAAAATAAGGAGAGAATTTTAAAAGCCCAAAGAGAAAGGAATCAGATTACATATAGGGGGAAACCAATTAGAATATCTGCAGATTTTTCAACCCAGACCCTGAAAGCTAGAAGATCCTGAAACAACATATACCAAGCTCTGAAAGAAAACGGATGTCAACCAAGAATCTTATATCTAGCAAAATTAAGCTTTGGATTTGATAATGAAATAAAAACCTTCCATGAGAAACAAAAATCAAAAGAATTTACAACTAGAAAACCTGCACTACAGAACATCTTCAGCAAAATATTCCATGAGGAGTAAATGAAAAACAATGAAAATCAGCAGAGGAAGGTATTACACTAAAGGAAAAAATAATCAAAGGAGAAACCAAGTCAAGCTAAATACTAAAAATTTAAACAAAATGTTAATGGCATAAACTTACCAATCAAAAAACATAGACTGGCAGATTGGATTAAAGAACCCCCAACAATATGATACCTTCAAGAGACTCATCTCACAGGAAAAGACATCCACAGATTGAAGGTGAAAGGTAAAAGGAAAAATCATACCACTCACACGGACTGCAGAAACAAGCAGGGGTTTCCATCCTCCTATCAAATACAGTCCACTTCAAGCCAAAGTTAATCAAAAGGGATAAAGAAGGGTGTTTCATACTGCTTAGGGGAACCATACATCAACAAGACATAGCAGTTAAAAATATATATGCCCCAAACAATGGAGCATCTATGTTCGTCAAACAAAGCTTTCTCAAGTTGAAGAGTCAAATAGACCACAACACAGGAATTCTGGGTGATTTTAACACACCTCTTTCACCACTAGATAGATCTTTCAAACAAAAGCTAAACAAACAAACTATAGAACTCAATAATACAATAACTTAGACTTAACTGAGATATATAGAATATTTCATCCATCAACAAATGAATACACTTTCTGCTCAACAGCACATGGATCCTTCTCTTAAAAATAGACCATATATTTTGCCACAAAACAACTCTTAGCAGGTATAAAAAAGTAGAAATACTACCCTGCATTCCATCAAATCATAATATAATGAAATAAAAATCAATGATAAAATAAAAACAAAAGCTACTACAACACCTGGAAACTAAATAATATGTCATTGAATGAAAAATGAGTTGAAAAATACATCAAAGAGGAGATTAAAAATTCTTAGAGGTAAATGAGAACACTGATACAACATATCAAAATCTCTGGGACACTATGAAAACAGTACTAAGAGGAAAGTTCATTGCATAAAGTTTATTCCTTCAAAGAAGAAAAAGTCACCAAATACAAGACCTAACATTACATCTCAAAGCCCTAGAAAAAGAACAGATCAACACCAAAAGCAGAAGAAGATAGGAAATAATTAAAATCAGAGATGAAATCAATGAAATTGAAACAAAAGAAACAATTGAAAAAATTGACAGAACAAAAAGTTGGTTCTTTGAAAAAATAGATAAAATTGATAAACCATTAGCCAGGCTAATGAAGAGAAAGAGAGGAAACTCAAATTACTAATATCCAGGATGAAAAAGGAAATATTACAACAGACACTACAGAAATACAGAAGATAATTAGAAATTATTTTGAAAATTTGTACTTCAATAAAATAGAAAATATCAAAGGCACTGACAAATTTCTAGAGGCGTATGATATATCCAAACTAAATCAGGATGATATACACAATTTAAACAGATCCATTTCAAGTAAGGAAATAGAGGACGCCATCAGAAGCCTACCAACCAAGAAAAGCCCAGGACCGGGTGGATACACAGCTGAGTTCTACAAGACCTTTAAAGAAGAACTAATACCAATACTTCTCAAACTATTTTATGAAATAGAAAAGAAGGAACACTTCCAAACACATTGTGTGAGGCCAATAGCATTCTGATTCCAAAACCAGACAAAGACACATCAAAGAAAGAAAACTTCAGAACAATATCTCTAATAAGTATATATGCAAAAATTCTCAATAAAATTCTGGCAAGTCAAATGCAAAAACGTATCAAAAGATAGTGCACCATGATCAAGGTGGGTTCATCCCAGGGATGCAAGGTTGGTTCAATATACAGAAATCAATAAATGTAATTCATCCCATCAATAGACTCAAATATAAAAATCATATGATCATCTCAATAGATGCAGAAAATGCATTCAACAAAATACAACACCCCTTCATGTTCAAAACACTAGAAAAACTAGGGATAACAGGAACATATCCTACCATTGTAAAAGCTATCTATGTTAAACCCCAGGCATTCTAAATGGAGAAAAATTGAAAGCATTCTCTCTAAAAACTGGAACAAGACAGGGATGCCCTCTTTCACCACTTCTATATAACATAGTTCTTGAAACTCTGTTCAGAGAAATTAGACAGGTGAAAGAAATTAAATGGATATGAATAGATAAAAAAGAACTCACATTAGCACTATTTGCAGATGATATAATTCTATATACCTAGAAGACCCAGAAAAATTCCACTAGAAAACTTCTAGAACTAGTAAATGAATTCAGCAAAGTATCAGGATACAAAATTAACACCCCAAAATCAAAGGCACTTCTGTATGTCAGTGATAAATCCTCTGAAGGGAAACAAGGAAAATTACCCCATTTACAAGAGCATCAAAAATAAATAAATAAACACTTGGGAATCAACTTAATGAAAGAGGTGAAAGATCTCTGCAATGAAAAATACAGAACCTTAAAGAAAGAAATTAAAGAAGACCTTAGAAGATGGAAATATCTACCTTGTTCTTGGATAGGCAGAATTAATATTATAAAAATGACCATACTACCAAAAGCACTATACAGATTTAATGCAATCCCAATCAAAATCCCAATGACATTTCTCATAGAAATAGAAAAGGCAATCATGAAATTCATCTTGAAAAATAAGAGACCCAGAATAGCCATAGCAATCCTTAGCAAGAAGAGTGAAGCTAGCGGCATTACTATTCCAGACCTTAAATTATACTATAGAGCAATAGTAACAAAAACAGCATGGTATTGGCACCAAAACAGACCTGTAGACCAATGGTACAGAATAGAAGAGACAAAGTCTAACCCACATAACTATAGTTATCTTACATTAGATAAAGGCACCAAAAACATATACTGGAGAAAAGATAGCCTCTTCAACAAATGGTGCTGGGAAAACTGGAAATCCACATATAACAAAATGAAATTAAGCCCCTAGCTCTCAATTCAAAGTGGATCAAGGAACTAGGAATTAAACCAAAGACCTTGAGTCTAATGAAAGAAAAATTAGGCCTGAATCTCCATCATGTTGGATTAGGCCCCAACTTCCTTAATAAGACTCCTCTAGCACAAGAACTAAATCCAAGAATCAATAAATGGGGTAGATTCAAACTAAAAAGCTTCTTCTCAGCAAAAGAAACAATCAGGTAAATAGATACCCTACAGAATGGGAGCAAATCTTTACCACAAGCACATCAGGAAGAGCACTAATCTCTAGGATATATAAAGCACTCAAAAATCTTAATTCAAAAAAAAAAGATAACCCAGTGAATAAATGTGCCAAGGAACTGAATAGACACTTCTCAGAAGAGGATACACAATCGATCAACAAACATATGAAAAAATGTTCAACATCTCTAGCAATTAGAGAAATGCAAATCAAAACTACTTAAGATTTCATCTCACTCCAGTCAGAATGTCAGCTAGCAAGAATATAAACAATAAGTGCTGTAAAGGATGTGGGAGAAAAGGCACACTCATACATTGCTGGTGGGACTGCAAATTGGTGCAGCCAATCTGGAAAGCAATATAGAGATTCCTTGGAAAACTTGGAATAGAACCACCATTTTACCCAGCTATCTCACTCCTCAGTTTATACACAAAGGCTTAAAAAGAGCATACTACAGGGACACAGCTGTATCAATGTTTATAGCAGCACAATTCACAATAGCTAAATTGTGGAACCAACCTACATGCCCTTCAGTAGATGAATGGATAAAGAAAATGTGGTATATATACACAATGGCATATTACTCAGCATTAAAAGAGAATAATATCATGGAATTTGCAGGTAAATGGATGGAGTTAGTTGGAGAATATTATGCTAAGTGAAGTAAGCTAATCTCAAGAAAACAAATGCTGAATTTTTTTTTTTTTGATATGAGGATGCTGATCCATAATGGTGATGGGGGTAGCGGAGCATGGGAAGAATGGACAAACTTTATATAAGACAAAGGGGAGAGAGGGAAAGGGAGAAGGCATGGGAGTAGGAAAGATGGTGGAATGAGTTGAACATCATTACCTTATGTATATGCATGAAGACATGAATGCTGTGACTCTACTTTGTGTATAACGAGAGACATGAAAAATTGTGCTCTATATGTGTAATAAGAATTGAAATGCATTCTGCTGTTATGTATAACGAATTAGAATAAATAATTTTTTAAAAAAGATCTTAAATGAAACATTTTGTCTTTTTCTTTCTTCTTTTAAAACTGTAAGTGAGAATACAACAACTACTAGCACAGTTTGGTAGCATTGTGCTGATCCTCTCTAAAAGATGAGAAGTTTTACTCACCATTGGTTTGTAACCATCAGAGAAAATGTCAACTCAGTAAAAAATAACATTTTGTCTTATGATGAAAATGATTTTACCTTCCCAGATCTCCTGAAAGGGGACCACAGGTATCTGCAGACCATCCTTTGGGAACCATTGCTCTAAAGAGTCTACACTTCTGTGTATCTGGAGAGAAGGTACTAATTGGAGGATTGTGGAGAGACCACTCTTTCTAAAAGCGATTCCATAAAATTGAGGAAAAGGCATTTTGAACACTAATGAATATTTAATACATTTGGCCTCAATGAGCAGTGTTTTCAGAGTCAATACCAGGCAAATTATGAATGAAATTTCATAGTTCTGCCTAGACCAGTAAATACCCAGAAGGGATTGAGCTCACTCAATAATCTCAATTAGAAGGGAAGACTCATGATCATCTGATTTTATACCTCCTTCAAGTGTTTTCTCTACACTAGCATGTTAGCTCCTTGAGAGAGGGACTTGTTTTGTTCACGGCTTTACCCTCAGTTCATAGAAAAGTACCCAGCTCACAATAAACCCTCGACAAATATTATTGAATGAACAAATAAATCTCATGTAAGCCTGTGCAAGGAATAGGCTCAAAGTAACGTAACATATCATTTTACAAACACATCCATATGAGTACCTCAATCTTTAAAATAATTAGACTACAATCATTTTCTAGTAATGCTGTAGCTATTGATCAGGATGGTTTTTGAACTTTAAAGAGGAGATGATAGGAAATGCACTGTACTTGGATTCAGAAATACTAAAATTCTGGTTCCAGTCATTACAACTGGCTAGGATGAAATTAAACAATGACTTAAACTCTCTGAGATTATCTCCTTGAGTGTAAAACAAAGAGAAATAACTAGTCATAGAGATATTGAGAGAATAAAGTTAAATAAACTATACCTGTTAAAAGTGTCTCGCCCAGTGCCTTGCAAATAACAACAGCACAGGTCAAGTGCTGATTTATAGATATTTGGTCTTGTGCTACCATACATCTATTCCTCCTTCCTTTAATAGAATCCCAAGGTAGCTAAGTGGTAGAGCACTTGCCTGGCATGTGCAAGACCTTGGGTTCAATTCTCAGTATTACTTAAGTATCTCAGTAATATATATTGGTAGCATTGTGCTGATTATATCCCAAGTGGTCCTTGCACAATGTCCCTCTACAGTTCTCAGTCCATATGATTTGAATGGAACTTTGGACCTAGGTTTATTGACCTGAGACTAAACAGTCAGTACATTTTTTCCCTGGGCATAGTCACTTGTACAGATGACCATATATCTCAACAAGAGTCAATGAGATCAGGAAAATTCTTACTGGAAATCCTGGGGGGAAACTCTTTTCCACTGAACTGACAGCTGGAAAGATGCAAATGGAAACTGTGAAAGCCATCCTAGAACCATGGAGGGAAACCTGCCTATGAACAGAACCCAGACAGCAGAAATTAGAGCTGAAAGATAAGGGAAGGAGAAACTAGGTTTTGTGAATAATGCTTGGACTTCAATCAAGTAATGTCTGAAGCCAGCCTGGCCTGGTGAGTTATGTGAATCAACAAGTTTCCTTTTTACTAGGTTAGCTTCTGTGAAGTATCCTGACATTAAGCATAGGAAGAATTCAGTCTGTTGAAGCACTTTTTTTAATATATAGCTCAATCTAGATTTGCACAGACACTTATGGTTCAGTGTTAAAGCTGCTGATGAGAGCTGAAATACAATGCCAAAGTCTGTCCTTAGATTCCTGGAATTTCTCTGGCCTTACATGAGCCACAAGTCCAGGTTCTCAAAACACTGAGATATCTAGATCAGGCATTCCTGAAAAAAGAAACCACTTGGTAATCCCAAACCTGGAGTCTCCTGACCTTTAGGGATATGCAAAATGTAATAATGAGGCACTTAAAAGCTATTGGAAACATTTCTAAAAAGCCTAACTCTAGTTGCATATGTTCCCTTAGTGAGGTTAACTCAAATCTAAGTTTGTTATTGATAAAATTCATGTCTAGAATTGATAGAATTATGTCTATTCCATGCAGTTCCTAACTCAATATCAGATACATAGATAGATGGAGATAGATAGCCTTGATTGATTTCCAAAGGAGAAAATTATTTATTTAATAAATGCTACATCATAAGGTAAACTCTTCCAAAATATAAGGTTCCATAGTGAGAGAAGGGATGAAGAATAAAAAGGGTCTTTGGCATTTGGTGGATAAGAGAACAGAAAACACTCATGTATGAGAATGTTAAGAGGCTAGCCCTCTTTCTTTACAGCCATTTGTGGGGAACAGCAGGGAAAAACCACAAGTAAACAAAGTGCACAATAGTTTTTAGGGCACTATGCTTTAGGGTCAAGATATATTAAATTCACAGGCAGATAAATGGCATTCTGGTATGACTTCTGCTTATTCAACAAATAGCTGTTGAGGGCTTTAAGTAGCGTTGGAGAGTGGAAGGTATTATAGAAAAGAACAAGACCAGTTCCTGAGGAACTCAGAGCTTAGTGGCTATTCTCACTTATTGTTCTGTGACATTCTCCTGTGGATCATGACATTCTTTTTCCTCATGCCTCCAGATATAACCAAGGGATACCTTCTACATGGCCTGTTCCTAAATAAAATTTATGATTCTAATGCCAGAATGTACTTCTGAATTTTCACAGGGTAACTTGGGTCTGACCATGAATGAATCGAAATCATGCATCTATGTACGCAAACCTTACCAATATGCTCGACTCTCTTTTTAGAATCATGCACTAAAAGTAATGGCTCTTGTTGCTCCATACAATGGAACCCTACTTAGCACTAAAAAACAAGAATATACTAATACTGATTAAAATGTGGATGAAACTCAAAACCTCCCTGCTAAGTGAAAGAAGCCAAAGTCAAAGATTATATAAACTTCATGATCCTACTTATCTGACATTCTGGAAAAGACAAAAATCTTTAAAGACAATAAACAGATCAGGGGTTAGGGGTGTGGGGACAGTGACTACAAAGAGGAAAGAGGAGGATTCTGGAAGTGATGGAAATATTCTATATTTTGATTATGTTCTGTATATTTGTCAAAACCCAGAACCTTACATTTTAAAGAGTGAATTGTACCATGTTAATTTTTCTCAACATATTTTATATATATATATATATATATATTGTGCTGGGGTTTTGTTATTGTTGTTAAGAAACAGGGTCTTGCTATGTTGCCTAGGCTGGTCTTGAAATCCTGGCTCAAGTAATCCTCCAGTCTTAACCTCCCAAGTACTGAACTATAGGCACAGGATCCCATACTTGGTATGCATGTGTGTGTGTGTGTGTGTGTGTGTGTGTGTGTATAATGAAAATCTATATGAATAAACATAATACATATAAATACATATTTTAAAGGCCTTACACAATGTTTTTCTAGTATTCATGTAAGTCAAGTAAGTTTAAAAAGGACATTCAGAAAGGGGTTCAAGCAAAACTCAAATGCCAGAGTTCTGGAAGTTCCTAAGCATAGCCAGGGAATATGCTTCTTTTAAAACCACGGGAATTATACATGAAGGATAAGAGGGAGGTGTGGAACTGGTAACAGGGTGAGAATAGTACTACTCCCTGAAATACTTTTAAAAATTAACAGAAAGATAATGTTAGAGGAATAACTTGTCCCTTCATTAAATTTTTATTTCTTCAAGCCGTACTACCTGAGGTAAGATGAACCCCAAACTAAAGTGGATCTGAAAGTTGAAAATCATTTATTTTGGCTGCTGGGAACCAGTAAGTTGCTTTTGACTTTCCAAGAAGAAAAATTACACAATGTTATAGTATATTCTCAAAATCCTCATAAGAAAGAGTCTCAAGAATGTGACTAGAACAGAGAACTGCATAATATTAAATTAACTTCAAAGTAACTTTTCATGAGTGAAACATTTAGATTGCAAGGAGTTTAGGAGAATGGGAGGGGACAACCTGAAGACACATTGATTAAATCTGTACTACAATGTGCTAATCATTTGGCACTTAAAGATTCAGGAGGAAAGTCTGCTGCTTTAATATGAAGGTATTTCTCTAAATGTAGCTAAACCTTCATCTCAAGTTCATTGCCCAATGTCTCATCTCCCCTTGTCCCTGATGTCTTTCTCAGAGACTTAGAATAGAAAAAAAATTTTTTTAAAATTCCTTTTTCAACTTATTTTTCTACTCTTAAGCTTCAAGGGTGAATCTTTAAAAAATCATCCTCAGAGGCAAACTAGAATTCTCATAACTTTCTGTTGAGACTGTAAGTGGTTAAACCTTCATGGAAGCAAATTTGGTATTATCCACAAAATTAAAAATGCAGACTTCTGACCTAGCAATTCTACTTTCATAAATTATTCATTGGATATTCTTAGATACATGAAATGATAAATGTTCAAGATTGTTCACTACAGAATAATTATAATAGAAAAAGACCAAAAATAACATAAATGTCCATCAATAGTGGACTTAAATAATTACATTACATCCATAGGATGAAATACTATGCAACTGTAAAAAAAATGAGAGTTCTTTATGACTGCTATGGAAATCTTTCCAATATACCTTATATAAAAAGAAGGAAATGTACAGAATGGTGAAACAGAATGTTACTATCTCTGTACAAAAAGGTGGGAAGAATTTATAATCACATTTGTTTCTAGTGCACTTTTTTAAAAAAAAAACTAGGCTGCACAGGAAACTACTAATAATAACTACATGTTAAGAAGAATAATTTTGGTGTATGACAGAGATAGAGAAGGAAGGCTTCTTAAGACTCCTTTATGTTTTAATTCTTAACCATTTTGACATATTTCCTGTTTAAAAGGAAGCTTTTTTAAAAAGAAACTAACCTCTCCGATTTGATGAGCCATCTCATCTCCTGAAGAAACCATCAAAGACATGGTACTGACCAGAATCAGCTTCCTCTGTTTGCTGTGTAATCTATAAAGAAAAGTGGTTTGGGCTCATGATCTGGAGGCTGGGAAGTCCAGGAGCATGGTACGGGCACTTTCTTCCCAGCTGCTGGGTAAGGCCTTCTTGCTGCATCACAACATGGCAGAGGGTGTTGCGTGTTGAGACAGAACAGGCAAGCCCAAGAGAGGCTGTTCTTGTCACAAAGCCACCCTCTGAGTAACCCATTAATTCACAAGTTCATTAATCCATGAATGGATGAATCCATTCATGAAGACAGAGCCCTCATAAACCAATCCCCTCCTTAAGGTCTCACCTTCTCAAACACCATTCACATGACCTGGGATTAAGTTTCTAGCATGCAAAAATAATGGTACACATCCCATTAAACCATAGCACAGCTCTAAGGGAAGTGATGAGGATTGTCTTTAGAATCCTCATCCTACATGTCCTGTTTTCTGCTTCCCGCCATGTTAGGTACACACTGCTCCTTTCTGTTATATACCCTAAGATCTCCCTATGTGCCCAAAGAACCTTGCAATAGATCACTTCTCTGCCATATCCTCTCCCCAGATTTCTGAAAGTAAATGTTACACACATTGTTCATTCATTAGTGGTATGTGTGTGTGGGGGCGGGGGTACTCAGCATCAAATCTTCCTCCTGTTTAGGGAAATCTATTTAGTGAATAGTCTAGTAAGAGGCTTTGCTCTGAGGGTCCCTAGGGAACAGATTCTTTCTTTCTCTACTCCCTGAAAGGCAGAGCTGCTTAGAACTCTGAAGGTTGAGAGAATGACCCAAGGCAAAGGCTCAGATGGGACTGCTTTATGGAGGCAGGCAGTAGAGATGACATCACCAGCTGACCACACCTGTAAGGTTGCTTGGGTCCTCTTCCTGACCATTGTCCACCTGCTCTATAAGCCTCCTGTAATTTCTGTGAATCTCCATGATCCTGCCAATGAAACTGCTTAAAACAGCAAGATGACTTTCTGATTGGTATAAAAAAAATGACTTATATAATTTAAACAAAAATGTGAGTAGCTATTATGAGAAGGAAAAGATCGACATTTATAAGATACGAATATGATTGCTGTTCTCAAAGAGGTTGTCATTTAATTTGGGAGACATAAAGAACTAAAAAGGAGAGTGTTAGGAAATGGTATGGTCAAAGGACAAAGAATGAAGTCAGTGATTTGAAGCAATCAAGGAAAGCTGAAGACGTGGCCCTCCCAGGCAGAGTTCATCATTCCTGTCCTCCTAAGCAGAACTCGTCACTCTTTACAAGTATCTATAAATATTGTAGATGAACACAATATCTTTATTTTATTTATTTATTTTTATTTGGTGCTGAGGATTAAACCCAGAGCCTCATGCGTGCCAGGCAAGTGCTCTACCACTGAGCTACAACCTCAGTCCCCCTTTTTAAATTTACTATTAAATTTATCTGTTTACATACTTTCCTACAGTCTCTCTACAGTCTATGAGTTCCTTGAAGATAGATTTTTATGAGCCCATCCAGTGCCAGAAAAACTCATTCATCCATTAATTTCACGCACAGTACCAGAAACAGATCTTAAGTATAAGATTAGTTTATTTTCCTGGTTTTTGGATGAGGGTAAGAGAGAAGAAAAGGAGAAACAGGATAACAAAATTGATGAAGCTTAACTATGGGGGAGCAATAGGAAATAAAGTTGAGAAAATGGAGTGCAGGAATTATCGAGGGCATTGAATGAATATCAGGCTAACTGTCAAGAAAGGTGGCAATTTCAAATGGCTAAACAAGCAGGAAATGTGAATGGGTAGAGTGAGTGAGCTGGATACAAACAATAGAAAGTCAAGCAGGCTGGGGTGAGGCCATGCCTTGTATCAAAGCAGTTAAATTTAAAACAAAAAGGCACTTTGTTAAAATAAGTTTTCAGGCCACATATTATCAAATTATGACTTCTGTGAGGTCATGAGAAGTCTTTGATTAAGACGGAAATAAGCTGGGCATGGTAGTGCATGACTGTGATCCCAGAGACTCTGGAGGCTGAGGCAGGAGGATCACAAATTCAAAGCCAGCTTCAGCAACTTAGTGGGACCCCATCTCAACAAATAAAAAGGAGTGGGGATGTGGCCCAGTGGTTAAGTGCCCCTGGGTTAAATCCCCATTACCAAAACAAACAAACAAACAAACAGAAACAAGATTGAAAGAACATATTAAGAAGACAGACACCTGGCCTCTCCTGAGCTGAGCTGAGCGGCTTTGCTCCACCACATGCTCCCCACTCCCAAGCTGTTCTGCCTTGCCACAGACAATGGAGCCAGCCAACAATGGATGGGAATCTCTGAAACCATTGAACCAAAATAAACCTCTCCTCCTTTAAAGAAGAAGAAGGGGGAAAAGAGGAGGAGGAGGAGAAGGCAGCAACAAATCAAACAGCCATGCACCTGGAGAGAACCCTAAAAACTCAGGGGGATAAGCAAGAAGGAATAGGGGTCTAAATTAAGATTATAGCCAGTGGATGAAACTGAAATCAAAAAATTGATATGGACCTGGCTGGACAAGGAAAGCAAAGGGGTTAATGCTGGAATCCAATTATCACTTACAGCATCACTAAAAGTGAGGGAATGGGAGAAGGTGTGATGAATGCTACAAGGAAGAATTCCACATCTGGGCACAGTGGTGCTCATCTGTAATCCCAGGGGTTTGTGAGGCTGGGGCGGGAGGGTCACGAGTTCAAAGGCAGCCTCAGCAATGGCAAGGCACTAAAAGCAACTCAGTGAGACCCTGTCTCCAAAAGAAATACAAAATAGGGCTAGGGTTGAGTGCCTCTGAGTTCAATCCCCAATACCAAACTAATAACAACAACAACAACAACAACAGTAACAATAATACCACAAGACTTAAATTCTTAGATACCAGACAGATGGAAAGGAGAGAATAGGTACTATTCTTCCCTATTGTAAGCCTAGTAGCTAGAGCAATAATGCTGTCAATGAAAAAGACAGGTAAATAAAGAGGTAGAACTAACTCCAGAGCAACACTAGAAGTTACTGGGTGCAAGGAAAAGAGCATCAGGCTGGGGAGGTACTCTGCCATCTTCACCATGACTTACCTTGAGCAAACACAAAGTCCTGGACTCCATGTCTTCTTTTTAAAAATTAGATCAATCTAATCACATAGATGTTCTATATGATCCTTCCAGATCAGATATTATAGGATATGTGGTTCAATCATGTTTAAAGTACCTCAGGATAATGAAGGGGAAAAAAGATTCCCATGACTTTTCCCCCAGAAGCACTGGGGATTGAACCCAGGGGCTCTCACATGTTATGCTAGCACTTTACCATTGAGCCCCCAGCCACCTATGGATTTTTTAAGGATACAAATTTCTTTAATAATATATGCATACATGATGAAAATTAAAAATTACTATATTTTAAAGTGGCATATAATGGATTTTAAAATACTTTGATTTTTTATGTATTTTAAGTTTTCAGATAATTGCCTTTATTTAGATTCTCCAATTCTATTACTTCCACTTTCACTTAAATGCATTCTATTATGGCCTTTGCCCACACAAAACTATTTTTAAAAACAAGCTGGTAAAATACACATAAAAACAAGTTATCACTTTACCATTTTTAAGTGTCTAGTTTGGTGGCATTGATCCTCAGAATTCTCTTCACCTTGCAAAACTGAAATTCAATACCCATGAAACAATAATTCTCATTCTCCCATTAATCCCTGATAATCACCATTCTGCTTTCTGTCTCTATGAATTTGGCTAGTCTAGGTGCCTAACATAAGAAGACTCATATAGTATTTGTTCTTTTGTGACGGGCTTTTTTCATTGAGCACAATGTTCTCAAGGCTCATTCATATTGTAGCATAGATCAGAATTTCCTTCTTAGCCTGAATAATATTCCGTTTCGTGTGGGGGGGGATGGGGGGGGTTTACCCTTTCATCCATTGATGAACTCTTGGTTTGCTTCTTCCTTTTGTCTATTGTGAATATTGTTGCTATAAACAAGGGTATTCAAATACTTCATCAAGTCCTTGTTTTCAATCTCTTTAGGTATATATGCGCAAGCAGAATTGCTGGATCATATGGTAATTCTATTTTTAATTTTTTCAGAAATCACCATGCTTTTAAACATAGTGGCTGTACTATTTTATATTTCTACCAACAATATATAAGTGTTCCAATTCCTCCATATCCTTGTCAATATTAGTTACTTTCTTTTTTTTTTCATACTTACCATTCTAATGGTTATGAGGTGGAGCCCTTACTGTGGTTGTGGTTTGCATTTTCCAAATGTGTAGTGTTCCTAATGGTTTTATATGAAGAACATACAAGCAAATATAAAAAGCTCCTACTGACCAAATATAAGATACACTGAGCATAAAAAAGAAAAATAAGCCGAGTGTGGTGGCACACACCTGTAATCCCAGTGGCACAGGAAGCTGAGGCAGGAGGATGGCGAGTTCAAAGCCAGCCTCAGCAATTTACTGAAGCCCTGAGCAACTCAGTGAGACCCTGTCCCTAATTAAAACACACACAAAAAAAGGGCTGAGGAATATGGCTCAGTGGTTAAGTTCCCCTGTGTTCAAACCCCAGTACCAAAAAAAAAAAGAAGAGAAAAAGATATGAAACTGATTAAAAGATACTGAATATGTAAATGCTCTTGAGTTCATAATAACACTAAAAAGAAACATCTTCTCATTGAATATGACTCTGAAAATAACAATTAAAAGGCAAAAATCTGATGCTTATCCTAACTTTGCTGTAACAATAAATATTTTAGGATAGGCAAAATAACTCCAGTTGATGAAGGAAAGTTCTTAACCATAGAATAACAGCTAATAAAGGAGGGAGGTAATGATAGGAATAGGAAATCACTATTTTGTGAGCCCTAGTAAAATAATTACTTCAGGCAATATTCATAAATGGATGAACTATTAGATAAAATATTGATAGGGAATTATTCCAATGGAGATCAGGCTATCACCACCAGAACCTACTGGTTACATTGGATGGCATTGCAGAAAGTTCTATTGGATAATGCTGACTCAGAACATCCTAGTTTTGCATCTCTTTAAGTAGTACAAGCAAACATTATATGCTTCTTAATATAACACAGTATAAAGGACATAGCACTATCTAGAAATATTCATGGACAAAACACTGGACCAGACCTGAGGAAGCTCTACTACCACTGCCACAAATAGCTATTTAAACTTAAAACGTGTACTTCAGCTTTTTCATCACGATAGCTACTTTTCCAGGGCTCAAAAGCCACATGCAGTCAGTAGACAATGCAGATACAGAACATTTCCATCATTGCAGAAGTTCTATTGAAGTGTGCTGCTCTGTATCTAAATTCATTTACAAGAAATAGGAGGGGGCAAGGAATCAAGTGACAGGTTAAAGACACCAGAAAGAAGCAATTAGGTAAGTACAGAATACTGGGCATTCTACAGAAGAATAAGTAAATAACAGTGAGGAAAAGGAAGAAAGAGGAAACTCCTTTAGATTTTAAAGACTTAAGACATACAATGAGCAGAAAAAGAAAATGTATACAAATAGCCCCCTAGTGATTGCTTAGGTCTGGAGGAGGGAGCAGGGATTGGCTGTAAATGGGCTAGAGGGAGTTTTAGGGAGTAGTGTTGTTCCAAAACTGGATTGTGTTAATGGTTGCCCAACATGACAAAGTTACTAAATATATGGGCCCTGTTTGGACCTGACTCTGGTAAACTGACTCTAAAAAGACATTTTTGAGATAGACAAAATTGAATATGAATTAGATGATATCTTAAAATTGTTTTTTATTGGGAATAAATGGTATATTTATTAATATTTTTAGAAATTTTTATTGAAATGTAGAATGTTTGTGATATGCTTTAATATACTACAGCAGAAAAAAAGGATGGAAAAATGAATGAAGTAAATTAAATAAAATTCTGACAATTGTTGCACCTGGGTGATGGTTGAGTGAGAGTTCATTGTACTCTTTGTATTTGTATATGCTTGAAATTTTTATAATAAAAAAATTACTAACTAATATGCTGTCATGGTCAATGCCATGAACCAGGGCAACAACTAAGATGCCAGGTTATCATTTTAAGTAAGTTTCAGTTTTTAAAATTAGTGTATATCTCCAAAGTCACAACAAGTTGATTGCCATTTGAAACTTCAAAACATTTTATAAACCCACTCTACATATTTCTCTATACTTGCTCCGTTTAGTCTCTGTTCATTATATATATTTCATACCACACAAGTGAGGAAATAGATCCATCAGCGTTTTCAGTAACTAACCCATGATAAATATGGCTGGCACTAGTGCAATGTATTCAAGCCTTTTCAATAGCTGTTTCTTTGTGCACATCTGCATAGAGAATCCACAACTATGACCTGCATCATAATTAATTCAGCAGCACATCTGACTGGGTCCACAGGTTTTGATGTATATCCCATTTTGATATTTGCAGGAAAATAAGGATACCCAGGGGAGAAAGTGAGGCTAATTTCAGATCAGGCTTGAGCAAGCTGAAAGTGATAGGACAGTTGTTTTCCTAAAACAGCTGACATTGTTGGAGGAAAATCTTAGTATGAATATATATGTATGTGTGCTACAAACACGTTTACCTCAAATCATAGTTGCTTTCCCATTACGTTCCTTGGTACATCTCTCATACATCCAGTCTAAGTGACCAAGGTATAGCCCCAATGTTTATGTACAGACACATGTAAAATCTTGTATTAAAAGGTTTTTTAGTTACTACTGACAGAAAATCATTGAAATGTGGATTTGGGCAGTGGTATGCAGCAAGTACAGAAATACTAGACCTGAACTATACATTCTTCTCATTCTACACCCTTGGTAGTTAAAACCATCTTCTTCATGTCCCCTATGCCCATTAAATTTTTTTACATTAAAATCTAGAAAGAAATCTTATGGCTAGATAAGTTCCTATTTGTGTACATTTATTCAAAAGACCTCAGGGACACTCAGTGTTTGCTTACATTATCTGGTTCCATAATGAAAGCCCAGAATGAAGTCCCATAAAACTCAGCAAGCAGAGCAACTTGATTCATATCTTTCTAGCCTAGAATATTCTGAGTCAGCATTGTCCAATAGAACTTTCTGCAATGCTATCCAAATGTAGCTACTAACCATATGTAGGTTTTCAGCACTTAAATAGTGACTATTGTAACTGAGGAAATAAACTCTTAATTTTATGTAACTTAAATTTGTTTATTTATTTTACTTGAAATCTTGTTTATTTTTTCCATATTTTTATTAGTACCTTATAATTATACTTAATGGTGGAATTCACTGTTACATATTCATTCATATACATGATATTACAATATGATTGGGCTAATGTCATTCCCCAGAATTTCCCTGTTCTCTCCCCTCCTCCCTCCCCTTGGTTATTTATCTTAAATTTAAATAGTCACTCATAGTTAGTAGCTACCATGTTGAACAGGGTTGACAATAAGTGAAAAATCTTTCATGTGTTTTCACTCATGAGACTTGTTATTCACAAAGATTCTTTAAAATATTTTTCTCTCTCATACATAGACACACACACACACACACAATCTCAATAGTACTTAACTCTGGGTAAGGGGGCAATGGAATCAGAAATATTTTGAATGAATAAATACAGATTTATATTTGACGATTTTTACAATAAACAAGTAATATTCTATAACCAGAAAAAGCTATAGATAAATACTATTGTCATTATAACTATGCATTTGAAGATATAAACCACTATGACAAAATGTACAGAAGCAAAATACAAAATAGCACTTGTATTTTGGATACAAACATTAAAAATTAGGTACATGGATAAGTATTGGAAGGAAACAATCAATAAAAATAATCAGTTGGAGGAATAGTTTAAAGTAGTTTTAGTAGGGTTAGTTGCATTAAAATTTGAATATAAATTAGGTTGTAGAACAAATAAAATAAAGTTAAAGAATAATGAGATCTAAAGGATTGAGCACAGAAATGTTCTCATAAAAATTGAATGTTGAGAGTGGGTAACTATCTTACACGGGACAACAACCTGAGGATATGAAGACTAAAAAGAATTCAAGTTGTAATTTTTCAGGGAGAGGTTATAACTGCAATTGAGAAAAAGAAGGGGGAGAGTTTGTAAATGAGAATACAGGTTGGTGTCAATATTCAATCCATAACAGACTCAAGGTTGTTCCAAGGCTGTTAGTTGAGAAGTCAGAAAGTCTCAACATTGTTTTCTAGGTGGCCCATTTCTGAGATTAGCATCAATTGAATACCTGAACTGCTTATGCAATTGAAATAGTGGTTCTCAGGCTTTAAAATAAGATTCTTAAGCCCCATTCTCTGGGAATGAGAAATCTGAATTCAAAATAACAACTTGCTTTAAACATCTGGGTAGGGGGCTGGGGCTGGGACTCAGTGGTAGAGTCCTTTCCTAGCCCACTTGAAGCTTTGGGTTGGATCCTCAGCACCACATAAAAATAAAGTAAAGGTATTGTGTCCACCTACAACTGAAAAAATACATATTAAAAAATAATTTAGGACAGGAATAAATGTCCAGACACCCTGATGTTCCTTACAGATAAAATCTGTCTTCTATTTAATAAAGATGACTAAATTGGTTTTTTGATGATTTGAGGAAACTTAGCACCTCACCATTATCTTTTCTCAGATTTTAAGGAAATCAAACGGAAATCTGTCATTAAACATGTGAGAACCCATTAAGCAATAGAAAATGCCAACTCATTCTGTAGGACATCAAGCCAGAGGGAAAGGTTTTCAGTTTGATATAAGAATGTTGTAGATGAAATGGAATTCCTTAAAATGTCAGGAGCTTTCTGTGTTTTGGAGACATCTAAGCTATATTAAATGATCATTTAGTCTATAATTTTTGTGAATAATTTAACTAGCAACAATAAGATTAGATGACCAGATATCTCCCTTTCTACCTTGATACATCCTTCGTAACACCTAGTTGAATTTACTACTGTTACAAAATAGAACTCAAAGTTCATTTGAATGTATTTTATTTTACATATAATTGCTTCAGTGCCTCATGGCCATTAGATAAGCAGCTCAAATTGATATTTTTACTTTTACACACACAAAAAAAATCATTTAATCCTTCTCTCTCTTTTCTGGTACCTGAAATCAAAGTCAATTTTGGATTTCTCTTATGCTTTTATAGTATCATTCATTGAACAAATTATTTCTTTCTAATCAGTATCAGATATTGTGCATTCAGGCCAGAAAGTAGCTAACCTAAATAATTAATACACATAAGTTGGGACAAAAGTTCTGGATCTGATTCTCCAAAAACTCGGGTTTCATTGTCTCAATCTAGCCCTATGTTTTGGGGCAAACCTTCCTTGTTTCACCTCCATTTCCCCTCTCCCCCTCACTCCAGTTACCTGAGTGCTTGAGCAACATGGCCAGCTGCTGCTTCTTCCCAGCCCTGACCCCAGCTCCAGTTGTCTCTGATATAGCAGGAATTTGGGGTCAGGAGGATGAGCATTGTCTGTCTAGAGGGAACAATGATATTCACTTAGGGAAGGAAAAAGTTAATGCAGAGCAGTATGTTATGAATAGGGATACATCCTGGGAATTTCAAAACAAAGGAATAGAGAGTGGCATAAAAAAAGTGAGGGTTGTTTGTTTGTGATAGGGGATGGGGAAGAGGACTTCCAGAAATCCAGGAAGTAAGTGGAGGCAACTCTAGAATCCTGGGAATCCCCTAGAAGACAACAATGCCAAAAGGTACCTATGTATACTATATTTGGTAGCTTTGAGGCAAGCAACTCTTAAGGGAATCTAAAGTCTTGTTACTCTAGAAAACCTGATGATTGATGATGGGAGACTAAAGCAAGGAGGAAATTACTGCTGGTAATATGCCCAACAAAGAGTATATGTAATTTACAATTTAAAGGATAATAAAAACAAACACCTATATTTCCACTTCCCAAATAAAGAATATTTTTCTCTCTCCCCCTTTTTCTCCAGTTCCTTGAGCATTCCCAAACAACTAAGAAAGACTCATCACAGGTGTGTATAATTTTCTTGCTCTGCAGAATGGTCCTATGCAAACACTCTACTCCTAACAAAAGATAAAGGCATTCTTTCTACACTAAAAGGGTTTAAAATGGGTAAGTAAGCTTGTAGTTGTAAATCCGTTCAGTCTAAATACAAATTATCTAGCTAATCTCCAGTTTTGATTGGGGGAAATAATTTGAAAGATAAATTCCTATGACCAGACAAGAAAGAGAGCTGAAGGCTCCCCCAAACCTTCACATACTTTATCAGTTTGCCCTGGACTTGAACTGTTAGCCTTCATGCACACATAAGGAGAGAGTATGAGCAGAGGTACTTCCTGGCCTGTGTACTGTGCTCACCTAACAGTCACCAATCGCCCGTTCTTTTCATTCTCCCATGTGGTCACAAACACCTGGCATTGCCTTGGCAACTGAATACATATGCTGGCACTCCCCTACCCAGCTTCTAAGTGGTTGGCCAATTGCTAAGGTAACTTTACAGAAGGAACTTGGTACTAAATTTAATTAATCTAACCAAAATTTACTGAATGCTTCCCATATGAGTGTATCTCTAGGTTGTCTTTTGGCTGTAATTTCTCCCTTTCAGTTAACTCCATAAGTACATGATTTATTAGATGAAGTATTAACCCATGTCACTAATTGTATAAGGATAGAGATTAGGATTCATTGCATGGCAATATTTGTCTATGAAAGTTATATTCTTGAATGTTCCAAATCTTCAGTTTTAACTCTGGGAAAATAATTCCTATGTAGTTCCAACCCCTTCCCTGGATCCTATCCCAAGGAGGCTAGAGATGTTGCCAATGGCAACAACTTTTCAGCAGGACATGGATGTCATGAGCTCACCTTTTTATCTCCTTAACATGATGCTGACCAGACTCAGAATCAGATCCCCTCACTATAGACAAAAAGGACAATGTCTTTAGAAGAAACATATTAAGGCTAAAGGTATAATTCAGTGGTAGAGTACATGCCTGGCATGTACTCTGGGGGCCCTACATTTGAAACCCAGAACCTCAAAAAGGTTTTTTAAATAACTAACAACAGATAAGGATAAGGACCAACCCAGATAACTGATCAACAGGTATTTTAAAACTGAATTGCCTTAGACTAGTCAGCAATGTAGAGTTCTATCATTATTGGAAATGATTATCACTGGGGAAGAAATTCATATATTGTAGGAGAAATGGAAGCTCATAGCTTCTAAGTGACTTGTCCAGGATCACACAGTCATGTAATGGCTGATTAAGGGCTACAACTGTGTTTGCCAAACCATGCTACATTTTTTTTCTGGGCCCCCAACTTTGCAGAGTAATGAAAGGCAGGATTGTCCTATAACTAAAAGACAGATCTAACTCTCTGAAATTTCCTATCCTGTACCCAAAGCAACCCTACCAGAACCTTAAGGTTATCATATTGGAGTTCTTCTGCCTAAAGGGAAAATTTTCATCATGACTCTTCAAATCTAAAATGTCTCACAGCATACAACCAGTTCTCAGAGAAGCCACTAGTTTTAAAATGAAAATGAAGCTCTTAAGTCTTCCAACTGGGAAATCTAAGATAGCTGGTTTCCTGGCAAGTGTGTGCTCCTCCCTCTATTGTGGAAAACAATCTAGTCACTGGAGTTTCTAAGAGTGGCATATTAGCTCTTCCAAGATACCGGGGCATCATTTACTAAATTACCTTTTTGAACATACTACATGGTTCCCCAGTTCTCTGGAAAAGGTAATTAACCTCCCCTGTGTAACTATTTTACTCCAAGCGAGCACTGTGCTCACCACAGGAAGAGGATGGTCTCTTTTTGTGGGAATGAAAACATTATCTTGCTTGTTATAGGGAGTGATTTGTTTATTTTTCACCTTAATAATCATATATGCTCTTTAATATATACATATACTTAATTGTTAACGACCTCCTCTAGACATTATAATAGATCAGTAGCAAGTGCAATATGCTGGGAGTTTTAATACCAAAAATTAGGGATACTATGCCTGACACTGTATCAGAATACAAAGCATTATTAAACTGAGTCTTAAAAATGGACAAACGTGCCATGCCCTGGTCAGCAGAGATCTGGATCTGATTCATTGTTCCACATTTAAGAAGATGGTGGAGAATTTAGTAAGGACTGCCTAAACACACAAAAGGTACAATTCTAAAAATAAGACCCACAAGGAAAGTTCCCAAAGAATTCCAACAAGTAGAGAGGAGATTCTGAAGAGTGACCATGCTATCCTATAAGGACCAGTTCTTCCAGGAGGCCTTGCCTAGGAATTCTATCCCCAATGATTTCCTGCTTCTTTAAATTCCCATTAAATTTATGATTTCTATCAGAGTATTTAACACTTGATCAATCCATTTAAAACCGCCTGGTGGGATTTTTTTTTTAAATGCACTTTTGAACACCTATAATCCCAGTTACTCAGGAGACTGAGGCAGGAAGATCACAATTTCAAGGTCAGCCTTGGAATCTTAGTGAAACCCTGTCTCAAAATAAAAATTTTGAGGGTTCACATGTAGATCAGTGGTAGAGCAATTTGCAGAGCATGTGCAAAGCCCTGGGCTCAATCCTCAGTACTGCAATAAGTAAATTAAATATATTTGTCTTATCTCCTCAATTAAATGGTAAGTTCCTCAAGAGCCAACCTGAAGGTCATACTTTCTCTGGTATCTCTGTGCTTGCCAACAAGCACCAAAAAAAAAAAAAAAAAAAAAAAGTTGCTGACCTAAAAGTATGCAAAACATGTTAAATGGGAAAACTCAAAGTGTATATCACAGAGAAAACAGCAGAGATGTTTTCTACTCACTGACTATCCATGGGCTCCTTCTCAACTAAGAGAATCCATGTAATTAGTTCTTATTTATTATACTAGGAGCAGAAATGTCTTAGACAAAGCATTAAGAGCCAGTCCACAACCTTCCAGCTTTCTCCTCCTGCCACAAAGACCACTGAAACCCTAAAAGGTGGGTAATCCATAAAGTGAAAGAAGCTTGGGCCACAAAGTAAGCACATAAAGGGGAGCTGTCCTGGAGAGTTACCTCACTCACAGTGGAATTCATGGAAGCAAGAAATAAACCTTGACTATGCCAAGTCTTAGGTGTGAAGTTTACCTGGTAGCATAACAAGTCAAGTGTTATGCCAACTGATAAAAAATATTAATAAAAGAAGACTAGAAATACCATGCATCATTAAGAGATGTGATTGAAAGTTCTTATTAAAGCAGTAACTATAGAAGGAAGACTTGGGAGGCAAACTAGGCGTAATAAAAGGAAGACCACTATCCTTGCAATTGGGCAAAAAAATAGAGACCTACCTTGTATTCAACCAGAGTCTATTAGACCACTTTTAAAAATGAAAAGAAAATAGATGACCATTGTCAGGAAATTTTAACTAGATGATTTAAAACATTCCTTCCAATGCTAAGATTTTTATGATTTATGATTGACAATGAATCTCTAATATGTATGAGAGGAAAAAAGAAGATGCAGCTTATCTTGAATTGTGACTGTTTAATATTATGTAGAAGCTATATCAAAAGATCCCTCCCTCCGTAGAATCTTGCAGGAATGGACAGAAACACAAAAGGATTCAGGGATTCTCCTCTCTGTGTTTACCATGGCACCTCAAGCACTCACAGAGCTATCTCACCAATTCTTGCCACCTCAGTCATAAGGAGACAACCTGATAGATAAAGACTTTTCATGCAATAAGGAGGCTACTTAGTGGCAAAGTCGAATTACCTTTGAAATAACCTCCAGGTGAAGTTCAGGAGGAAAGGAGTGCTTCCAAACTCTTTATTTTATTTATTTATTTGGTTATTTATTTATTTATTTATTTTTGCAGCTTTCATGTCCCATCATGAAAAAAAGCATCTCTTGTTTAAATTACAAGGATTAATTGCTCAACTTCAAAGTTAGGAGAGTTATCTAGTTTTCTTCCCTGAAATATTTTAAGAAAAGCAGCGTTTACATGGTAAATACACACAATGATATTGCTGACAATCTGAAGACCTGTCTTAAAGAATGATCTCTGTTATTTATAAGGTTTGTGACCTTTGGCAGGTTACTTAGCCTGAATGAGTCTCATCTGTAAAAGAGGGATTATAATATCTACTTCACAAAGATTCTATGACTTAAATGAGATATGTACTCTGTAAATTGAAAATGAGGTTCAAATGTTAAAAACTGGAGGGAAAGTAATAAAATCAATACCCTCTGAAAATGCATTTTCTGAATTCACAGTTGAAATACCTATAAGGCAGACTAAGGATATGATAATTAATAAAGCAAGAACAGCAAAGAAAAAGACCAGTTCAGCTTTATTGAACTCATTCAGAATTTTAAAATTAGAATACCTACAAAAAAACTTACTTTAATTCCAATATATCTATGTTTTGTGTTTTATAATTGATCTTGATTTCATAAGAATCACGTACAATCTTTTTAGTGCTAAGGGTTGCTACAGTCCTTAATCTGACTTTGAGTTTATCTTAAGTAGATTAAATAAGTACTGTGAGCAAAAACATAAAGCCCCGTGACATTTCAGTGAAAGATATAAAGAACATACATATGTCATGTGGGTTAAGTACACATTTCCTGGTACTTATCCGGTATTTCAACACTGAGAACTGAGAGAGATTGCGGCAACATAAGTAACTGCAACAAGTGTATCTCAAATTCAACATGACCTTCAAGATGGAAACTTGGATAGGTAGAGTATTTGATCATGGACATGGAAACTGCATTTAATTACACAAACAACTGATTGTGCATCCTTAAAGACTGATTATGGTATGACATCAAAGTCAAAAGTGGGCCCTCTGTATAGCTCATACCTAAAATTCCTTAATATTATTTTCTAGTAAATCTCATAAATCCATGTCTTGTTTTGACAGAGAATGCATGAGAAAAAGCCAAAGGCATTGTTCTGTTTTTCTCTGTAATGGCCACATGCTAAATAGGCCATGGTTCCTATCCTGAAAGCTCTGCACTGATGAGAGTTAGCAGAGAGCCAGGCAGGGGGTGCCCCCCTTTGTTGCTGCTTTCATTTTTAAAATGAATCATAATTTCTGCACTGGATACGAAGATGGGTTTACAGCTATTAGCCATCGTATTAATAATTTAGAAAATACATGCCCAATCACTTGTGTTCCTTCAATTCCCTATGAACACAGCTGCAACCCATATTAGAAGCGAGGGTGAATGGATATTTTTCAGATGAGATATTTGGGCTGAATTATTAGGGTAGCCTGTACTACAAAATTACTAATAAACATTGCTTCTGGCTCAATTTAGCCTGAACTCAGTGAACCTAGCCAATGGTGACAAATCAAAAACTCTGAAATACCCGATGAATGAATCTAACTAATCAAGGAACCCTGTAGGAAGTAGATGCCAGGATTAATGAGCCAGTCGTTTCACCATGCCATGCTGTTATTTCTTCACATAAATGCCCTCAGATGAGATTATCTTTATGTCATGAAAGGGAGAAAAGGAAGGTTACATTCTTTCAACTGACAGGTTAACTACTGCCATTACTAGAATACACGTCTTTGTGGACGAAGTTTTTTTTTTTTCTTTATCCCCAAATTAAAATGTACAGTCTGCAATATAAATTAAAACCACAGCTTCACTTTCATGGAACAAGATCATTGGGGGCATCAAACGTAAGTTGCCCCAAAGTTAGAATTTTATCTGTATTTCCTTTGTGTATTGACACCTTGATTTACCCAAATTGCTCTGCATCCTCTTTAGTATTCCATATCTGACACCATCTTTAGCAGTTTCCATTCTACATCATATTTCTTCCACCATCTACAAAAGGTAAGATAAGTACACCATTACTGCACCATCACTTGCATACCATGTATGGTATTTAGTACCAATGTTGAGAAGAAACTAAAGATACCAGGATAAATGTATGTATTAAAATAAACCAATCACATAGTTATAACATTATGGACTTTGACTTTTTCTGGCCAGTATGTGGTGACCGGATTCAGAATATGCCAAATCGACTGCTCTGCAAAAAAATGCAATTCCTCAGAAGCAGGACATACAGCGTGTTGTACTTATTTACCTACCTTGTATTCTGATATCACTCATCATAATTTATTCTGTATTAAATTTAATTAGCCATTATTATAACTAACAGTTTTACAATCAGTTATTATTATTACTAATAAATAAACAATAACATGAAACACTATTCTGTTATTAGACTTTTTTTCCTCCCCCTCAAAAAGCAGATTCACGTTCACATTCCCTGCTTTTTAGCTTCGCTAAACTGTCAACCTTAACCATTTAGACCAGGTTGCCTTCTGTTATCCTATTGGCATACAGGACTTTTAAATGTTCAAGATTCTTAATACAAAAATCTATTGCCATAGAAACAAATGTTATTCTAGAATCAGGTCAAGTGAAAAACTCTGTACACTTTCATTTTAATATTGAAAAATAACCACTATATCATGAAATATAAGCATCTTTGAAAGCATCTATCACTTCAGTTGATTTGTAACTTCTCATCAGTGTTCTGAGTTGGCCCATTTTTTTAAAAATGAAAGATCCCATTTCCCTTGCCTTTGAGAAATACAATTTTTAAAGATTCCATTTAGCATCCTTTATTGCGTTCCTACATCATAAAGTTATGCTTTATAGCAGCATAAAAAAGCTGTAAAATTAGCATCCTTGTAAACAACCTTCCATGCTCATTGGTGAAGCAATCTGTGATTTGTACTGATTTCTTAAATGTGACTTAAGATTACTGTATCCACAATTTCAAAGTTTTTTTTTTAAGGCACTAACAAGACAAGGGAGAAAATGATGTAATATGAAAACAGTGAAAAGCAATCATTTACTGATACTTTTGAAATTTGGACATTGTGCTGCCAAGTTCTAGAATGAATTCTAAAATTACAGAAATGTCTCATTTTATATGAAACCCCAAATTAGTATATTTTCCTCTTCTTTAATACTTTAATGTTATATCGATAAGTATTCTTTAGAAAATGTAGAATTGAAATATTCTGTAAATTCACTCACCAACTGACCTCTAATTAAAATTCCTAGGGTAACATGAACATATGGGTTTTTTAATCATAGAAAATCCTGCCTTTTTATCCTCACCTTTGAGGAGATTCCATTGCATTCTCTTAGTTGAGTAATAATCACCATACATATGGTTCCTAAAATGCACAAGTAGCCCAGTGATACAAAACTGTATTTTATGACAAGGGTGTTTTTAGGGTTTACACTCCGTAGCAACCAAATGAGAAATCATCCCATGGGGAAAAGGGGTGCCTTTCTCAATGCCTAGAAAGACCATTAAATTTCAAACCACGAGATTGATCTTGGTTAGTTTTCCAAAGCAAGCCTGTGCTATCGATTTGACTCCAAGTTTAAAACACACTGGCAACCTTCCCCATCAGACTATCAAAGAAACTGCAATTTTTACTACTAGTTGGAGGAAATCCCCTGGGCACGTGGCTAACTTCGAGCCTAGCTGGCTCCAAGCCTAGACCCTGAGAGAAAATCGGAGGAGCCCAGCGGGGGAAGCCCTGACAGGTGCGACCTGCACCGGTGGTCCTGGACACTCCTCTTCTTTCCCTCTTTGCCCCCACTTGTAAGGTCCTGGGGTGTCTGAAGCCTGGGTCCGGGGACTCGGAAGGACGCGGCTGCCTGTTTGGGAAGGCTGGGACGAGGCGTAGGCCCTGGGCGGAGAAAGAACCGCGGCCTGGGACCAGTGGCGACCCTGGGCGGCGCGGGAAGGCAGAACTCCCGGCTCTGAAGGCCCAGGGTTCCACCCGCGGTCTCCTCCGGCCCACAGCACCGCGAGGGGCGCCTTCTGCTCCATCGTCGGAGAGAAACCCTAGAAGCCTATCAACCCTCGGGCTCTGCGTGGGCGCCGGCAGCTGCGGGCTTCTAAGCCCAGGGTGGCCCCGGAGCCTCTCCAGCCTCGGCTGGCCTGGGGCGCCTCCCGCCTGGCCTCCGCCCTTGTGGCCTTCGAACCGCGACTGGCGGCCTGTGGCCTTCCTGGCCTAATGCTGTTCCCCAACACCGCCTCCCTGCAGAGGTGCCGGCCATAAACTGAACCTAAGTCTGGAGAAGGTCCAAGGGCCCACGCGTCCCAAACGCCGCATGCGGTCAATGGAGAGCGAATATGAGAATCCCCCAAACTCTCTTTTCTCCCAAGAGATTCCCTCCCCCTTTCAATGTCACACCAAAGCCCATCATTCTCCATATCACATACTGAAAATGATTTTATTTTATCCATTTACATTTAACTTGATATAAACTTGTCCGGAAAAGTCAAATAATATGCTTTATATTAGCTCAAACATTTATTAAGAAAACCAAATTCCATAAATAAGCACAGACAATAAGTTAAAACATATCACAAATTGACCAGTATGTAACAAGAATGCTTTATCTACACAAAACATCCTATTTCACATGTTTGTTCATTCTTAGAAAGCGCTTCTGTTCTCTGGGTTTGGATTTGACCAGCACATGCAGAAAGAGCTGATTGTGTTTCTCTGTACAAAGTTGCAGGGTTGTAGATGTCCTAGCGCACCCATCGGCGGCCGGCAGGTGGCCGAGGGGCACAAGAGACGACAGGACGACCACAAAACAACCAAGGGCACAGAGCAGCGAGAAGAGAGAAACGGAAAAGGAAGCAAACAAACCCCAGTCCTGAAGGATCCAGAAAAGAGATGTGGCTTTTACTTTTACAAAAGGAAAATTTTGCTTGCATGTTTATTTTATTCTTCCTTATAAAGGCTTATCAAAATGGGTAAGATCACCTCGTCTTCGTCACATAACTGCGTTAGTCTACTCCAGCCACCCGGTCCACTGGCATGTTCCTCCTGAGAAGCCTCCCCTCTGTACCCTCACACACTTGTGCTTAAGAAAATAGAAGTAAGATAAAACGAAAGCCTTCTTTTGCAAGCCAATAGAGGGTTGCATGAGTGTGACTAGATAGGGCAAGGGTAGTGTGGTGGGAGAGGAAAGAAAGGAGTTTTGAGAAAGAATACAAGCACAAATCAAATTATGTCAGTTTGGGCCCTCAGATGAGACGGTTGGTAGCAGATGCTTGTCCTCCTTTAAGACCCAAATCCCTAACATTGTGCTGTCCCTTGAACACGTCCGTGTATGACCTAGGAACACTGGTGTATGTGTGTGTGTGTGCGTGTGAGTGTGCGCGCGCGCGTGAAGTGTCTGAGCGTGAGCGAGAGCGGAGTGTGTGTGTTTCTGCCCACAAACCAGTCCATTGGTGTCTGATTTCAGATCCTGAGTCGACTCCCTGGTAAGTAAAATGGCGGGAAGGATGCTTTCTGCCAGGCGCGGGAGGGGCGTGAGGCGTGGGGAAAGGAGCCAGAGGGTAGGCACGGGGGAGCGGGGTCATAGGCGTCGTGTCCTAGGTGTCGCTGGGAACGCCGCCGGTCGGAAGGCCGGGAGGAGGGCGCGAGCACGGCCGGAGCGGGGCGGGAGGCGGGGGTAGCGGGAAGGGCGGGATGAGGCGCTCCAGACCCGGCCGAGGGAGGAGTTGGATGGGAAGGGACGGGGACTCTGGGAGGTGGGGGGCCGCGAGCGAGCAAAATCAGGCGGAGGGGAGGCCTCGCAGGCTGGGGCTTGGGGAGAACCCGAGCGAGTGGAGGTGAGAGGCAAGGACTTAACAGACCTGGTGAAGGCCAGGGCGGGACGGGACAGGATAGGGCGCCGGGCAGAGACCCGGACAGGGAGCTGGGGTCCCCGCGCGCGCCGAAAGGGCCTCGGGGCGGCCCTGGGGACGGCGCTGGGGCAGAGCGGGCTGGGGCACGGCTGCATTAAGTGAAGCTCATGGAGACTGTGTGCTCTAGCGCCTTGCGGCGGAGGGAGGCGATGCTTGTGCCCCGCCACACATCGCTGCTGTCCGGGGAGCTGCAGAGCTGGGGCGAACCGGAGACATTGCTGGGGCCAGGGAGGGAGGCGGGCACCATGCCGGGGAAGGCGGGCTGGTAGAGGTGCGACTGCAGCCCAGCGCCGTTGGAGCCCGCCAGGCTGTTGGACAGGCCCATGGAGTTGGGCGGCGGCCCGGCCGCCAGGCTACACTGGGACAGCGACTGCGCCATGGCCTGCTGCCTACCCAGAGCCGGTGGCAGCGGCAGCTGTGACACGCCCGGCATGGCGGCCGCCGCCCAGCGGGTGTCGTTGGCATGGAAAGAGCAAAGGCTGTCGCCCATGGCAGCGGCGGCAGCGGCGGCGGCTGACGGGAACTGAGGCAGGCCTGGGGTGGGCAGCAGGGTGCCGGGTGCGCGGAACACATTGGTTGTCTTCTTGCGCTTCTTCCACTTGGCGCGCCGGTTCTGGAACCAGACCTGGAGCAGGCGAAGAGGGAGAGAGACAGGGGACTGTTAGCGAGCCCCGCGGTCGTAGGGTTGTGGGGGCAGGGGCTTAAACGACGGAGTCTTTGTCAATACAGCCACTTAGCCACAGGCCAAACAACTGCAAACGCACCACATCGGCTTGACACGCCCAATACCTAGCCAAAGATCCTGGTTCTCCACCATCTCGTGGCAACTGGAGCCCCTTCTACCCACCAGGCGCAGAATCACGCGTCTTCGAGTGATCATGCCCCAGAGCGTTTACGCGCAGTGCAAACACACCACAATGTGTAGTGTTCACCACGCCCCTGCACGCTGGTACATTCCGTGCAATGCACAGGTCTGCAGGCAGGCATGTGTCAAGGCTCGACCCACAGGTGTACAAATGAAGATAAACATATGTTCCCATGTGGCTTAATAGCATGTCTTATAACTCTGATGGGGTATAGAATTTTCAGAAATGCTGGAAATTTGGAAATTGATGAAGGGCCATGGATGACATAGACAGTTTCAAAATCGAAAGACAAAGGAAGCCCCTAACACCACAGTTGACAGAGCAGAGAGGTTAATATAGTGATCCGTGTGGGAAAGCGAGTGCCACTGAGCTACAGTGTTGTTTGGGTTGCCACAGTGACTTCTGTTTCCTCCCACAGCTCTTAGTGCCATAACCACAAATCTCCTGCCCCATTCCCAAACCATTTTTAAGGACACATTTGTCTGGGCAGAATCCTAAGCTGGAACCTGCCACTCCAGGGCTTTCAAGTCTATTTTTTTTTTTAAAGTAACTTGCTGAGGATAACAAGGCCTCTGATAACCTCAAGTTGTCCTCTTTTCATTTATAAACTGAAAGTAAATTTTCTGACCAATACAAGTGAAAGCAGATTAGATTTGAAACCCACACTAGTAATGAACAAATTTAATTTTTCTAAGGCAAACACAGATGTCTTTTTTCAGGAAGATGAGTTTGATGAAATGCATTCCAGATGAAAACGAGCCTCCTTCTTTTTCTTTACAGTAGCCCAGAAAAATCTTTCTACTAGCCAAATCTGTCCACAGATGTCCAATTCACTACCATAGGGAAAGAGTTCTATGTGGAAGATATTAAGTAAGCTGCCTGGCTAAGATAACTTCCCATCTCCATCTATTTCAATTTGATCTTTAAGAAAAAAAAATGCCAGCATTCCTATTTGGCAGGTTTGGAGTCTAAAATCTAGTCAACTGGAGATTTGCTTTGCCTAAATGTAAATGATGTGGGACACAGCTCAGGTACTGAGTTTCCTTTTAGAATTTAGCCAGCAGAGTGTGACCACCATACTTGTGGCCCAAAAGGAGGTTCAACCCATTAATCCAATCTATGTAGTGTTTATTCTGCAATCTCTAATATCAGGAGTACCAAGGCATACCTACCCCCATTCTCAGTAAACCAACCAGGCACAATCTTGTATTGATACCCTTGCAAGCAAAGACATACTCTCCGCTTACTAGAGTAAACCACATTGCAATCTAGAATTATCTTTGAGTGGGCCTTGGCCTTCCTATCCTAACTAGTCATGGCCCACTACTGTCTTTCTATCACATTTTCTACGTTGCTGCCTATTTCAGCATCAGCAATGGGCAAACAAGCTGCTTCCCTTCCTCCTTGCAGCCCTTGAGCTGTGGTGCAGTGGATTAATGAGGCAGCAGGACCCTCGATGGTGGATGGGATCAATGTGGTTGAATTGAGCTGTTAGAGGCCTTAGCTGGAGAGCAACCCTCAGATGACCAGGAGAGACTTGCAGTGTCAAATCCCTTTGCAGCACCCACCCAACACTGAATTGGGGTGAATTGGACAGGACAAGAGCTCTTAACAGAGACTGTCCAAATGGTTCCCACGCCTCACAGGCAGCACCTAGATATATTTTGAAAGGTATCTTACAAAGTCAAAACCAGTTCCTAACACCCTACAAGTGCCAGTGAGTTCTGAAGTGTTTGGTTGTTTGAAGGGTGTAAAGTAGATGAAGGAGTGGAGAGAGAAGCAGAAGAAAGAAGGTGGGGGTGGAATTGCCCAGTACAGATTTAATAGCAAATATCATTGCCAGAAAGGTTTCTGAATCTAGGATCTGCTCAGGCACAAGCGGAAAAGAACAGCTATTAAAGAACTAAATATTGTAGGAATAATAAAAAATTGTGCTCAATTATGTTTGAGGGTTAGTAGTCAAATGATGGCTACAAATTTTTTTATGTTTCATGGCTTACTGGGGTTGAGAAAAAAAATCTGCATGGGATCTGAGCACCTCCGTTCCAAGCTATGATGCATATGTTTTTAAAATGTGAATGTTTCCACTTGAAAACTAGAGCATGACGGATTAAAATGCAGGCAAAACCTGAGGGAGATTTTCAGAATGCACAGATGACAACTGCAGGAAATATATTAACCGCAACCACGGGACAACTTTGTACTCAGTTTGAATTGCAGCTCTTCTCAGAAAATGCTTAATACAACAGTGAGAATCTAATGGAGGTTGGAATCTAAAAATCCACTTTCATGATATCTGCTGTTACAGTAATATAGACATACTGTAAATGTATTTTAAAATATATAGCCCGTTTAATTCCCCAGCTATAAATGGCTCAGAAATAGAGAAAGAGTGGGAGAAAGAAAGAATATTACTTTTTTCCCCCCTCGAAGCAAACGCTTTATGAAGATCTCATTGGAATCCAGCAAGTGATTAATGTGAAGATTTGGGAGGAAATCTGGGGAGCTGTATTAAAGCCTAGATCTCAGGTTCATTTCGATCAGCCAGCCGTGAACTCTGGGCCGAATTCATTACACTTTAATAGTGCTGGGAGAGGAAGAAAATGCAATTTCTCATTCCATTAGAAAACTAGAAAATACTCTCAGCTTGTCCCCCTATTAAGATGTGGCAGGTGACAGGGCCATTCTGGGGGACACGGTCAATGGAATTACAGCACATTATTTTTGTTCATATAAAATATTGAAAGGCAAGCCTGACTGTGCAGAAGTTATTTCACTGATTTGGTTTTTATGTAAATAAAATATTGAAAGTTAATTAATCCGTGCTAGAGACTAATGATTATGCTTATTATATTGCATTTGATCGCATAATTTGCATGATTCTCGCATTGCTGCTTAATAAGCCATTCCAGGTTATAAATAATTCTGAAATTGGTTTCTAATAATGGCATGCTATAAAAGGAATGGTTTTATTACACTAGCCAGAAAAGGGGAGCAATATCAGACATGGAATTGGCCTCCATGTGAGTAGAGGTGCTTTAATAAATACTTAGAAGTGTGATATATACCAAGTATAGATAAAAATAAGTATATTGGGTAATTTAGCCTAGAATCAAAAAGCATCTCTGAAAACATACAATTGCAATAAATTAAATGTTTAGATCATTTTTAATCAGTGCAGTGGCCCACATGCTGAAAAGAATGTGTGGCAATCTGTTAACTATAAAGAAAACTATGAAGTACTCATCATATAAGAACATAAACCAATTACTATTTAATTTGAATTTGGTCAAGGAGCAATGGTACAGTGAGTTGTGAAGTAAATACATTTTCCATAAATTATTTTGCATTACATTACATAATGTTAATCATTTTGAAATGTTAATTAAGAAGGTTATGTTGATCTGATTACTTTTTAAACTATGAAACATTATTTTTAAAAATATTGAAATTACCATTCTATTAAATTGTTTCTATCAACAGCCTCAAGCTATTATCTTTGGTTGAACATTATGCTAAAACAATTAAAGTACTTTGTCTCTTTCTTCTTGCATATTCTTTTGTGTACTCTTAAAAAATAACTTTCTATCACATAGTTTGTATTTTATTTCATTTACAACTTTTTCTATTAAAAGAATCACTGTCATTAACCTTTGGAAGACCTAATAAAGTTTAATAGACCTCGTTTTCTTTTTTCATAAAATCAGTTGTCCAATTATATTTTATTTGTGATTCTAAGTTCTATTTTAATTTGAACTAATTACCAGTATGTCTGGGTCAAAACACAGCATTTTTCTCTTTTAAACAACAATTAACCACTAACATTTCTCTTGAGGAACAAAATAGCAAATTTGTGAATTTTGAACCTGCAGAATGACCTACAATCAAGAATTATAATGAGCATAGTTTTCTAATTTTGTATTTTGCAAAGTTGAATTCAGTTTCAGATTTTTAAAAAGGTGAAAGTAAAAGATTTAAAGGATACTAGTAACAGATATATGCACAATATAATTAGCAGTCTTTTGATGTGTAATTTTAGTGGCCCATAGTTCAGGCCTTTTGAAGTTCACTAACAAAAACACTCAGACTTATATTAAATAAAAATGCTAATTATTATGTTATATCCTGAACATTGCTTTATTAATTTGACCATTTAAATCCCTGATGACATTCATTACTACTAGAACAGAAGCATGTACTACTTTTCCCGTTTAGACTCTTAAAAATGCCAAATGGAAACAAACATTTAACACGGGAACACCTTCATTGCTCATTTATTGGATGATATACAAATTATTTGAGATATTTAAGATCAATCTATAAAAGCAGGTAGCACAGCTTTAACAAGTTAGGTTAACACCCAGGACACCGGACAGAGGACAGAAAATACCAATGTCCAAGATAGCAAGATGATTTTCAGCACCCTGGATAGCTCAAGACTAAGTGCCTGTCTTGAAATTTCTCCTCCAGGCACCTGCCATAAAATATTTGGTATTATTTTCATGCTTTTTTAAAAGTAGAAAAGAAATTTGGGATTCATTAGGCTTGTGCTTTTGTACCTCAATTTTCAAAACAGTTATAGGTGTGATATCTAGATTACATATAATTTACAACTTGGGTGGCTGGATAACAACAAGGGGTCAACAATGATTGCGTTTACTTCCGATCAAGCTTTTTCCCCCTATGTGTGCCTTCTTCGGGTCGGGTATCTACAATGGAAAGCCTTCATTTCTCATCCAAACCCCAATTTCCTTAGGGGAACGTTGAAAAACAGACAAACCAAAACCCAGTGCCCACAAGCGGTTGGAGGATCTCCTGGCTACTTCCGGGGAATTGGTAGAACCTCTTGCAAACATCAAAGGTTTGGGTGTTTGGCCGGAGAGCTGCAAGAGTGTGATTTTAAGAGAATAAAGCCACACCGTGAAATCCGAGGGGGGGGGTCTGTCTCTCTCTCTCTCTCTCTCTCTCTCTCTCTCTCTCTCTCTCTCTCTCTCTCTTAAAAAAAAAAAGCTTTATTTCCTCTCTTTTTATGCGTTCTGTATAATTGTTGCATTCCCCGTTTTATCCAAAAGCTTAACACAAATTCATTAGGGTGTAATGAAATACTTGTCAATAATAGGAGCTGGAGTGGAGGTGCACGCTGGGTTTTACCGCGTGAGAGACGCGGGCTTGCCTTCTCAGAAGGCTGCCCAACAAAATGGAACTTCACTTTTGAGGAATTTCAGGTGGGATGCGGCTATACTGTTGGGAGATAGGCCTTGCGTGTTCTTTGGAGGATGGCGATCTGGGCCAGTTTTGGGCGAGAAGAGGCTAACTAACCCAGGATCGTTTAGGCAGCTGGAGCAGAGCCCAGGAACTCAACAGGGAAAGGAAAGGCCCAGCTCCCCTTGCCCCAATCCTCCCGTCCCCTCCTTGCCTTCTGTCGGAGCGCCCAAACTCCGCATACCTGCACTCGGGATTCGGTCAACCCGATACGCAGCGCCAGCTCCTCACGCATGAAGATGTCCGGGTAGTGAGTCTTAGCGAAGCTCCTCTCCAACTCGTTGAGCTGTGCAGGAGTGAAGCGCGTCCGGTGGCGCTTCTGTTTCTGTTGGCCCTGCTGCTGACCGGCTTGGCTGGGGTTCGGGCCGCCCTGGGGCCCGGGCTGCTTGTCCGGGTCTTTGGCGCTCACCGCCAGCGAAGCCGGGGTAGAGCCCACTGTGGTGATATCCTCCCCAGGTAGCAGAGTTGCTCCCTCGACTGGGTCGGAGTTGGGCGCCAGGTCCCCTGGATGGCCCCCGGGGTCCGAGCCCCCCACGCCCAGCCTACACTTCACCGCCTCCCGGTGGCCCAGCAGCTCGGCGGCATCTTTCATACCTGAGAAGGCAAGGGGATCGTGGTCACTACTCTCCTGGCGACGCCAGGAAGGACTATCTTCCCGGTGCGGTGATTCCTCGGCCCCATCTTCGGTACCCTCGGCGTTTAAGCTCGCCCTATGGACGAAACTCCCAGAGCGCTCAGCTGGGTTCCCCAGGATTTGGCCAATTACGTTGGAATAACATCTGGCCCTTTCCCCTCTCTCTGCAGCTGACCCCAGTAGCAAACAGCACATGCTTTCGTTTCTCCCACAATAAAACGCTCCCAGGCCCGTCAATAAAACATGCCTCCTAGTCCCTTTCATAAACCCTATCCCGGGCGCCCCAGGAAATCGAGAGTAAATCCTTGGACATGGGAGGTAAAGGGGAGAGATAAAGAAAATTAAATGATTCTTGGTTCTTCGGTTGCTGCCTCACCTAAGCTAAGGCAAACTGACGGACTCTACCTCCTGCAGGATTCCCTCTCACTTTCGGAAGATGGATAAGTCTTCAAGACTTCCACCCCCAGAAATCAACCCAAATCAGCTCCGCCTCCCCCCTCAAATCTGAGAAAGTGTTTGGAAAATGGAATCACATCCATCACTAAAGAATCCCAAACCGGAAACCCAGAGCCCAGCGACCCAGATGGCTTAAAAGAAACTCGAGTAAACTCTACAGACATAACAGTGAATCAAACTTCAGAGAATTCAACTTTTCTTTCCAGAGAAATAAAAGGTTCCTTTCAGCCATTGGCAACGCTGGATCCTTTTTTAGAAGGTAGAGATGCCTGTGAAGATGAATTTGGCTTCTCTCCTTCTCAACCAGCACACTTAGCAAATCCACCTCGATGACAGCAATTTCTCCTTTTAGGCCAAATTTTTTATTTTATTTTATTTTTTTTTTAAGAAAACAAATTCAACCATACTTAGAGGAGGAGGAGGAAAAGAGGTGGTGGGAGAGAGGAGAAAAGAGAAAGAAATCCCAAGTCAAAGCTAACAGGAAAGAAAAAAGAGAAACACCTCCAAACAAATTATCACGGGATAGATCGCCTTTGGAAAAAAAAATAAAGGGGTGGGGGTAAGCAAAAATAAGAAAAACAAAAAGTAACACCATTCCCCAATTCCTTTTCTAGATCTACATATTCCATAGATTTTTTTAAAAGACGATGTTAAATCAAATTAAACTTTAATACTGCACAATTACTTTTAAAGAAATTAGTCCATTTAGGGCGCATTAAGGTAAAATAAGGAACAAATTGACAATTTCCTGCCCCGGCTTCTCCTGGCTGCCGGGGCCAGAGGCGCACACTCACCTAGCCTGGCGTCCAGGAGGTCGGCGTGAGACAGCATCGCGCACCGCTCCAGGGCGAAAGCTGTTCCCCCCCAAATTTTAGCGGCTTTAAGTTATTTAAAATAGATATAAGCTATAAGCTATACGATATAGATATATATAGATCACCTAAATGAAAGAAAATTCGGTTTGTGGTTAAAAAGGGGGCTTCTTGCATTATAATGTCCTTTAGAGAGACGGGGAGGTGCTTAACAGTTGAATGAACCCGTGAGCAGCTTGGCGAGGGGACCAATCAGGAGGGCAGCCTGCAAATGTCAGCGCCCGGAGAGTCCCCCACTCCGCCCGCCCGCCCGCCCGCGCCCGCCCGGAGGAGGCGGCGGCGGCGGCAACCCTGGCAGCTCCAGCCCGAGCAGCAGCTAAGGCAGCGGCGGATGCCTCGGTCTCACCCTGGGCTTCTGGGCCCGGCCTCCGTTAGTTCTTTCCCTGAGATTTTTCTCCCAGACACATCTTTTTCTTCCCCCTGTCCTGATCTGCTTGCTTCACTGGCGCAGCCGTGTCTCTGAGCTAGTAACTTCCTGGAGCAGGGGCAGGGAAGAGACCAGAGCAGGGCATGACCCCCGCGTGACCCAAGAGTCGCCCCGCCCGCGCGTTCTAGGCAACATTGGCCTGCTCTGGTCAAGCCCAGGGCCCAACACGGGCACGCGGCGGCCTCCAGACGATGCCTAGACTTTTCCGCTGCTCAGCAGGCCTGCACCAGAGATCCTGCCTAAGCCACGGGGCCTACCGACCACCAACCCTACCGCCGGCCTAGAGCGCCAAGAGGAGTCGGCTCCCCGGGCGCTGCGGGTGCCCGGTGTCGGCTTCCAGGACCTGAGTCAGGGTGCATTGGTGCGCTCTACACTCTTCCCACGAGGCTCAATCCTAGGTTCCGCTCCTCGGCCCAATCCACTCTAGATCCTGGCCCCTGACCCACTCTTCTGGTCAAAGTTTCTAAGTTCAGCTCGGCTCCCAACTCCACTTAAGGCTGTAAATAAAGTTAAATGCTCTTTATTTTCCTCTTGAATATGTTAAACTACGTGAACAATTTAAAGTGCTTTGCACAAGTGAAGCGAACCATTTCTAATGTTCTGATTTTTCAGAGCCAGCCAACAACAAAGTTTAGATTAGTAATATATTTCTAACCAGAGTAATTTTCAAGATCATTAGGCATTTATGTAATTAGTGCCAAATCTATAAGCTTTTATTACGATTATTAGAGTAAAATCAGTATAAATTTGTACTAATTTACTACTGTTTAGACTTGGCTGTCAAGCCCAGAGGTTCTTATTGTAAATGATAACTGAGGAAATTAAGTGCAAAATTCTGTACCATTTCTGATCTGCTCCTAAACAATCCGTTTCAATTGTATTTGTAGCAGAACATAATGCCCTTTTAAAGTTATTTGACTTGTATTTTTATTTGCATCACAAGAAAAATGCCCTCTACCCAGTCACAATGAAAACTGATATTTACTACTCCCATCTTGATTAACATTGATTTTTAATTCGAGAGTGATGCAATTAAGATTATTCATTTAGTGCAAATAAAGCTTCCACAAAAGGGTGGCCCTATGAAGTCTGTTTTAAATAATACAGAGCAAATGGCTTTTTTTGTTCGCCGTCCAATTGACTTACACAAAACACTGGAAATGCTGCCCGAGAGCAGATGCGAGAGAGGAATTGTGTGTGTGTGTGTGTGTGTGTGTGTGTGTGTGTGTGTGTGTGTGTGTGTGTCCCTTCAGCTGTGTGTGACAGGGAGCAAGCAAGGAGACAAAGGAGGCGGCAAAAGCGAACTCTAGGGCAGTTTTGTTTGCTCTGTCCCTCCTGCAGCCCGTTCAACCTCCTCTCGTGCACACCAGTGTGTGCGTGCTCACACAAGCGCACACACGTGTGAATGCAGGGCAAAAACTATACCCGGTCCTTCCGAGCTGTGGAGACGGCTCACCCAGAAGCTCCGGGCCCGACCGGGCTTCAGAGGCCGTTGCAGATGCTGCCAACGCGGCCTAGGTGGAGCTGGGGCGCCGAGACTGGGAATTTCGGTTCCGCGGAGCCCGGTGGCTGCAGCAGATCTGCGAGCCGAAAGGGCACCCGGCAGGCGCGCGGTGCCCTTTCCAGAAAGGTTTTGCTGGGAGGAGAATTTGGAGACCTAAAGTAAACAGAGTCCTTCCAATAAAATCTTTCTTTCCTCCAACAATCCCCCAAACCCAAAAGCTAAAGCGCCAGGCGCGCGCAGCAGAAGTAGACCAGACAGCAGACCTGGGCGGGGCGGCGTTTGCTCAGCACGCGGCTGGGAGTGCGCACCTGGCTGCGTCTGTCCAGGGACTCGCAAGGGGTTTGTGCCCAACGTGTGGCTTGGGTAGTTTCCTGGCCGGAATGCAAAAGCAGGGGTGAGGAGAAGTGCTAAGGAAGGGACTGGGAAACCGAGCAGCCGCACCCTGCTCCCCCAAAGAAGCAGGTCTGCGGAGGCCCGCACCGCAGGGGCTCTACACCCTGCGGGGAGGGAGGAGAGGTGGTGACTTGGGAAAAGAAGGGCACAGAGCCTTGAGTTGACACGTGTGTGCCCATCAGCGCTCGGGTCCCCATCCCACAGCAGCCCCAGATCAGCCTCCAGCCACGCCGCGTCCTCCCACACGCACTCGCTCGTATATTCTGTTTTGTTGTATCTTTCAGGTCGATAAATAAATGTGTAATAGTTAATGTGAAGACACATCAGAGTAATAACAATGGGACGAAATCAAAGGATTATCCATCTCTGTTAGTAACCGCTGAATAACAATGTTGCGGCGTGATTGATAGCCCGCTTCATTTTATGACTTTTCTATTGGTCTTGATTTTTATAGCAGTATAAACAAACTAAATCATTTCTTCCAAGACTTCAGAGCATAAGCACCTCGGGGTGGGGGAGGAAAGGGGGGTTGAAAGAAAGGGAAATCAGAGTGGGTGGGGGTGACCCGGGTGGGTGTGGGGGCGTTGGTGTGGGGAGGGCGCTAGTAGGAGCTGGAGCAGGAGCTTGGAAACTGCAGCCCGCAGGCGAGGGAAAACAATAGTCTCGGTGTAAAATGCCCCCGCGCCTGGTTTCCTCTCGGCAGCTCGTTTTGGCCAATGTCTGAATCCACCTGGGCAGCGGCTGAGATGTATTTACCAGAGTTTTATCCCCGTCATCTTCCCACGTTCCTGGGGCAGCCGGGAAAGTGCCGGTCAGGCCCATTGCTGTTGATAATTTAAGGCATTTCCCACATGATCATGGGAACTGAAGTCCCTAACAAGGCGAGGCTTTAGCGCAATGGCCCCCAAATCTTCGGAATGACAAGAATGTCTTCAGAAATCACTTCAAAGCAAAGTAAAAGGATTTTCTATGACGGATCCAGTGATTTTTCCTCAATAAATAGGTTTTAGATTGTTACACACACGTAGAAGTGGAACAAAGGGAACTACCAGAAAATATATTGGTTGCCCCTAATAAAATTTATTTAGACAGTTTACTTCTCATAAAAAATAGAGATTGAATTTTGTACAAGAGCCTGCCAAGGGGCGATGCACAGGGAAATCATTTTTTTCTTTCTCCTTTCCCCCCCTTCTCCTTTTTAACGAAGCACAAAGAGCGTTTAAAGGCCAGGGAACCGTCTCCTGACACAGGAGAGCCTAGACCTAGCAAGAGAACTCAGTAGTTTGGGGAGAGATCAGCTTCCGGGGAGAGGTATATATTTTAAAACCAGAATCTTAATGAACAATTATGTAAATTACAAACACAACAACTACACAATAGGTATTTTTTCTTCTGCTTTGCCATCCCATTTCACAGCAGGACAGTGTGGCTGGATGAGGAGATGGGATGAGGTGGAATAGGGTAGGACATGGGACAGTAAGTACTTTAAAGATGAATTTATGCTTATTAGGTTTGCAATTCTGAGTTTCTCTCTAATTGCATTTCTGCATTCATTGTGAATCCTTTATAGAGAAACAGAAAGGATGAAAATATATACAGGGTGCTCTGGGAAGAATTGGGTAGTGTGCCCAGAACCCTAATTGCTTTTTCCACTTACAGAAACCTTGGGTGTTTATTAAATGTAACTTTCGGTTGCTTAGGTTGCTTGTAAACTGCTCTCTTTTCTTTGCAGATACTGGGCTGAAATATGGCGCGTTATTATTCACATTCCTGCTATTAAATGCTGAATTGTAACATTGTTCCCTTTAATGAGGAGCGCCTCCCTCAATAATTAACGATCTCACATTTTCCTATTTTCTTGCCTGATGAAAAGAATCAATTTTAATTCGTGGTAAATTACAGCCATGCTTTTGGGTATTATTTGCTTACAGAAAACAAATCAAGTGACTTGAACACTCCTGTTTACTTTTCCAGATATGCAATAACCCAAATGCAATGGCAAATCAGGTCGTGTTCTTCAGGCCTACCTTAGAAACGGAAAAAAGATGAAAGGTTGGGAAGCAAACACAGGAGGAAAGTAGAAGAAGCTCCCAATTCTACTGCGTTTGGATAAACACACATCCTGCCTAGGGTGCCAGAACCAGCTTTCCCCTAGTCCCTACCACAGGCGCCCCACCCCTCTTCCTGGGCAGGGGTCGATAGATCACCTCTGGCCACCCTAGAGTTTGGACTGCTCCATGGATGGCTTATTGTGGGGGTCGATCTGAGGGTGGGGTGAATGGAAGGAAGGAGATCTGGGAGGGCGGCCAAGTCTCTGCGAAGGGGTGCCGGGTGCTTCCACACTTATTCTCTACACAAAAGAACTCTCTCTCTCTTTCAAGGTTTCCAGCCAAAGCGACCACAGTTAAAGCGCTCTTGCACGTTCACAGCGAAATCTCCCGCAACTCGCATTGGGGCGTAGTCTTTCCCGGACACCTAGAAAAACGTCTTAAACTCCTAGCCAAACAAGCCTGGACTCAGCCCAAATATGCGTCCTCTAGGCTTGCCTGGGACCAGGAGAGCAGGGACTCCAGGCCTCACTCAGCTAGAGTAGTTGGCTTGATAATAGCCGGCCCGAAGCTGTGGCCACAAGGACACAAGTTTCCAGCCTCGAAGTAAAATGCCAAGGGCCGGTATGCTAGACTTGCTTTCTTTTTCTTTTTCTTGTTTTCCCTTTAGCGTAAGAAGCAGGGCTGCATGTGCACGACACGTGTACTTGTGTGTGCGCTTGAGTGAACAGTGCGTGTCCACTGCCTGCTCCCACACATGGCAGGGCGTGCCAGCGGTTGCTCAGGAGCAAAAAGCTTGCCCCAAACTCTGATTTGGAACCCACCAACCAAACCCTTTGGCAATATAGGAGATGAACGTATTTTTTTCTGGAATGAACGCTTTCCCAGACATGTAAGTTTGCAAATACAACCAGACAATTCACCTGCGTGACTCTTTGTGGGCTCAGGGGCCAGACCCTTGCTTATTTTTTTTTTTTCTCTGAACTTTCTCTTCTAACTAGCAGGGCCCTCAATGCAGAAACCTCAACACAAAACAATGAGGGATAATCTACCCCCTGACTGTGTATATTGCTTTTTCTCCCCTTTCGCCCAGTAGTTTTAACGGCCCCAATTAGCCACACGGAATACAACAAGTAACATAGAAATTTTGTTTGTATGTGTTAAGTTCGTTGCTTTTTCTGATTTCTATTTACTCAGGATAAATAATCATATATCAGTTATTCAGTTAGGTGACAAGGCTAGTAATTGGAATAAAAAGAAAAAAAATCTCATCCTTATCTCTTTCTGTAACTAGATATAGCGCTAATAAGACTGCATCAATCTTATCTAGCAAATAAATAAAATAGACAAACAAACAAATTCGCCTCCAACAAGTTAATGCGGTGTATCTGAGTGGAAAGTAGATATTTTCACGCATTCTGGAGATGAGGAGTGACTTTTAATAAAATCACAAGAAAAACAAATGTAATTCTGTAAGCCATTTCTTGGAGCTGCAAGCGTTCCCCCCTCCCCCCTCTCTTCCCTCCAGGCTCCCCCGTCTCCACCGCATTTGGTACTAGGTTTAAGACTGACACTGGCTCGGCTTCTCCATCCACTTTCCACTTGTAGTGTGGGGTAGAGGAGAGTAAGTAAGACGATTCTATATAGGTCATGAACCTTCCCCAAGTAGGATTTTCTCTCTTTCCCTATCTTTCCCTCCATTCTTCGCCTTCCAGCCTGTGGTGCGCTGCCTCTTGCTTCCTTTCCCTCCTTTGCTTTCACTCCTTTTTCCTCTTGCCTTTATTCTCTTTCTTGCATTTCATCCTGCTCTTTCCAATTACTCTTTCCACTCACCCTCTTTCTCTATTCTCCCGTCTCTCCTCCTCCTCCCTCTCCTTTTCTCTCTCCTTTCTTCCCTTCTTTCTTCTCCCTCTCCCCCCTCCTCTCTCTGCCCCCCTTCCTTGTCCCTTGTCCCCTCCCCGCAGCCCGAGTGCGGCTAATTCCGGGCGTCTATATTCACTCAATTAGAGAAATCTACAGAGAAGATCGATCTTCCATCTGCAGACATGCCAGCTTAACAAATTAGATTCTTGTTTCGTGCAGGTGATTTGGTGACAGTTGGGGAATTAGAAGTAATAAGTTGTTGTGTTTGAGCCTGGGCCCCCGCCCCCCGCCGGCGCCCCTCCCCGCCCGCAGGCCCCTCGGCCGCGCCCGCCGCCCGGGCACCCCCTACCGCCCCCCCAGCCGGCCCGCGCCCGCCGCCGCCGCCGCCGCATCCCCCGCCGTAATTAGTGCTGCTGCCCTCCATGTGGGCTCGATTAAACCGTGATTTAGCCGAAAGAAATATAATTATGGCTGCAAATAAAATAATCAGCATTGAAGAGCGATTTCCTTAATGAGATGGAGCGGTTGCACGTCACGGAGTAAAGGGGTCTCATTAAGAGGTGGTAATGAGGCTTGGGTGGATGGTGCAGTCACAAAATAGCCCAACTCCTCTGCAGGCCCGGCCCGCCCTCCCGAAGTGGCGCCGGTGTCTCCTTCTAGAGGTCCGGAGATGCAGCAGTCCTGGAGGTGCACCTGGGCACTCCCGGACTGGCCCCCAGGGGGCGCAGCGCCAGCCCTGCGGCCTCCTCCCTCCGGCCTGCAGCGCCTTGGCGCTTGGAGGGACGAACCCAGGCGGCAGCTCAAGGTGATGGGGCGGCGGGGGCTTCTCCAAGCTCTCACCTGCAGGTCTGCTTCGCGTCACAGCCAAGTTTGCACAAACTTAAAGGACGCTTACACTGGAGGACCTAGGAGGGTGTGGCCCCTGCTTGGTGCTGAGGAGCAATCCAAGGAACTTCTGGGAGCAGGTGGAAGCTCTACAGGAGGACATGAGTTCAATTTGGAAATGTCACAAATCAGGTGCTCAGAGTAGGCATAGGCCACACTTTTAGGACACCTGCTCTGGAAGGGCTTTGGGTTTCTCATTCTCTCCAAGGCATTTCCCAAACTTTATTCAAGTATTTAAAAAACCACAATTGTTCATTTTAACCACCTCATTAATAAAATCAAATTAATACAAAACTTTCTTAACTAGGTTCTTCTGAACTCTCTGGTTTATAGCTCAGGAGGGCCCATGAATTCCTTCTTTACATCAAGGTGCTTTCATACCCATACTCCCAATGTCCAGATGTGGTGATACCTCAGTATTTATACCTTATTAGATTGTTAGCCTTTTCCTTGATTCAGTTTCATCATTTGAAACCATTCCCAACTGGACGAGGGAACATACAGTATCCACACAACGTGAGTAAGAGAAGCTGACACACTTTCCCTTATTCATCCATCCAATACTTCCTGAACACCCACATGTGCTAGGCACTGTGCTGGGTGGAGAGTGAGGTGAATGGACAGATCCTTGGCCTGGTACCGCTGACAGTCCAGTGTGGCCATGTTTAAGCTAGTTTTTGGTTTGTTTGATTGTTTTGGTTTTGGTTTTAGCCACTGCAACTAAAAGATCTAACAAGAACAATTTTAGAGGAGGAAAAGTTTATTTGGCACTCACAGTTTCAAAGGTCTCAGTCCATAGACAGCCAGTTCCATTGCTCTAGGATTCCCCCCAAAACATCAGGGGGAAAATATGGTGGAGGAAAGCAGCTCAGAACATGGCACCAGGAAGTACGTGTCCTAGAGAGAAAGAGAGAAAGCTTGGTTCATCTGTGACAAAATATATACCTCAAAGACCCACCCCCAATGATCTCCCTCCAACCACACCCTACCTGCCTAGAGTTGCCATTCAAGAGTTAATCCGTTCAAGTGGAGTAATGCATGGATTAGGTCAAGGTTCTCATAACTCAATCATTTCACTTCTAAACTTTCTTGCATTAACTCACCTTTGAACTCACACATCACCTCATATCTAAACTATAACATAACAGGCCTGCATTGAATTTTTCATCCATGATGAACTGTGGCCATTAGGCATTTGCACCCTGTGGCAGACAGAGATGATAGCTTAGTCTTTTATTTTTATCATTTTTTTGTGGTGTTGGGGATCTGTGTTAGCTTTTCATCACTATGAGAAAATACCTGAAATAAATAACTTAAAATGAGGAAAGATTTATTTTGGTTCATGGCTTCATTCCTTGATCACTTGGCTCCATTGTTTTGGACCTCGTGGCAAGCCAGAACATCATCGTGGAACATACAAGGTGGAGCAAACCTACTCGCCTCACAGTGGCCTGGAAATAAGAAGGGAGATAGGAGGGGCTGGGGTTCCAATATATCCTCAAGGGTAATACCCCATATGACCTAACTTCCTTCCTCTAGGCCTCACTGCCTAAAGCCCCCCACCAATTGCACCACAGGCTGGTGATCAAGCCTTCAACACATGGCCTTTGGGGTACATTGAAGATCCAAACTATAACAGGATCAAACCTGGGTGTCATATGTACTCAATACATACATTACCACTGAGCTAAGTCCCTTCCCCTCAGTTTGTGTTAGTGTGCTCTGACTCTCTTTCATCTTCTCCATCAGTATTTACTTGCCATTCAGAAACCAAGGGTCCCAAGAAAGAGAATATCTTTCTTGAATCTTAAGAGTTGATGAGGGGCTGGGGTTGTGACCCAGTGGTAGAGCGCTTGCCTAGCATGTGTGAGGCACCGGGTTCAATTCTCAGCACCACATGTAAATAAATAGAGGTCCCTCAACAACTAATGAAATGTTTTTTTAAAAAAAGAGTTAATGAAATACCCTTTGTGGGATGCTCTCATTTCTTTTTTTTTTTTGTTGTTGTTGTTGTTTTGTTTTGTTTTGAAAATTTATTTATTTTACAGCTCCATTGACAAGTAGAGGCTGAATATAATCACCATGTACAATGTGATGTTTTGATGTACATATACATTGTAAATGATTACAACAAACAGGCTGTAATACTCTCATTTTAAAAGAAGACTGTAAGAGGAGGCATTTTGCCTAGAGAAATGACTTTCATATCCATCTAGTGGTGAGAAGTTTGAAAGATTATTTCTCAAAATAACTACCATCTAAATTACTGGTTTCTGAACCAGCCTCACCAGCTGATGGAAACTCTTGGATATTTTAAGAAATAACTTTTGGTGAGGGGTTACAGATCTCTTGGAAAATCTGTTGAAAGCTACAGATCTTTTCCTAGTAAAGTGTCTAAATTGCAAACAACTTTAGGGAATTCAGGTCCCTTATGAGCCCATCGGTGGGCCCCAGGTTATGAAAGAGCAATATCTGGGTAAACCTTTAATATTTATGATTGTGACCTTCAGAGAAGAACTAATGCAAATCTCCAGAGGGGTTTCTATTAATAAGTCTGAATCTAGGGAAGAGTCAGGTGATAATCGGAAAGAAATTGTCAAACCAGTAAGTTCCAAGAAAATAACTGGTTGGAAGATGCATACAGCTTAATAAATTCATCTTCCATCTGACTTAAATATAGGTTGATATTAATCTAAATTTGCATTAAAATTTTCCACATGGCAGAGAATTATAAGGAAACCTGTGTTGATAGCAGGCAACTCTTGCCCCAAAATGCAGGCCCTGGGCAGCGGAGGAGAGCAGCTCACACAAATGGTGGATTTTAAATAAGCAAACCTTGCCCTGAGTGGAGGTACAAGTGAATGTGATTAACATTCACAAACTGGGACCACAAGGAGTGAAGGGTGATTGAAAGTCTGTCTTAAGCCCCCTAAAGCCCCCAAATCCAGAGCTTAAGCTAATTCTCTCATTCACTGCCCAAAGGCATTTTACACTTTAGGACCTGAAAGCCTGCCACAGGGCTGCCTTCGCCACCCTCCCACGCTTTCCCAAGTTGCTAACATATGGAATTGGAGAGTGTTTTCTGCACAGGAGAATATTCTTTCCTGGATGCTTTACAACATGGATTTACTCCCCACTCCCTTAATTTTCAAGAGGTCCCCAAGTTACCATTAGGAAAGATGTTGACTTACCCATATATATTCTTCTGGCACAACCTTTTTTACTCCTGTGGAGCTGCTGCTGTAGGTATGGAAATGGGTATTAGCTAGGATACATGTTTGGGCTATTGGAACAGAGAACCTAAGTTAGAGAGGCTTAGAACAGACAGAATTTTATTATTCTCTCACATAACAGCCTATGCAAAACATTCTAAGACTGCTGATGGGACAGCTTTAAAATGTTGGGAACCAGCCTTCCTCATTGTTTCCCTGCTTTCCTTAACATTTGCCATCCATCTTGTGGCCTAAGGTGGCTGTTCCTGCTCCTGCCATCACCTCTGCATTTTGGGCAGCTGGAAAAGGAGATGAAGAGGAAAGTTTATTCCTTTTTTTTTTAAGGGCATGGCTCAAAAATGCTTTTATTACTTCCTCTCACAATGCATTGATCAGATTTAGTCAGAGGGCCACACCGAACTCAACAGAAACTGAGAACTGAAGTCTTTGCTTGTACTAGTTAAAACATGAGAGGGGAGGCTCCCAGCTCTCCTGCTCTGGGGTGGACAAAGCTACTATCTTCAATCTTCAGCATGGCCTCTACTTATGATTGGCCCCGTCCTTACTCTTCAGCAGTATTTGTACTGAAAGATTCATGTGTGTGGAGTAGAGAAGGGGTAGAGGGCAGAAAGTGGAAGTAGAAAGGCCAGTTAGGAGCCAACACAATAATCAAAGGGAGACATGGTACTTGCTTGGATAAGAATAAGAGTAGTGGAGGAAGTGCTAAGTGGTTAGAATCCAGAAGTATTTCTTGGCAAGTCTAGGATTTGCTTCTAAAGTGTGGAGTATGAGAGGAGTCAAGCTTCATACAATCCATTGCTGATTTATTGACCACTCATTCATTCACCAATTGGTTACTGAGCACTGGCTGTGTGTGAGTCAGCACCAGACAGGAACCAATGGATATGACAGGTATAGTCATTCCAAAGAATTAACAAAGGTAGACAGCAGATAAATAAATCAAATATGATGTGTGGTGTAAAAAGTGAGTACAAGAGGCTTTGTCATAATAACTTGAGGAAACTTATCTAGTCTGGAGTCTGGGAAGTGATGTCATAGCCAAGATAGGAAGGATGCATAGAAAATGCCAGGACATTGAGACCTGATGGGGACAAAGGGCAATGGCAGTCTTGTAAAGGAATTGCTGCAGTCCAGATTTCCTCCATGGTTTCATGTTGTCTACTGGGGATAGCAGATGAAAGCTTAGGCCATGAAGTCAAGAACCCTGGACTTAGTTCATGCTGTCTCTTTGAAGATAAAATGCCTTTTAAAGTTCAAGCTAATTCAATTCAACCATTTGTAGGTTCTGAGCCAGGTTCCCAGCCCCGAAAATCATTGTCCATGGTACAATTTAACTGAGAGCAGAAATAAAATCAAAGTTGCTGACTTTTAGGAAATACAAAGTCATTCTCCAAGAGGACAGTCTAAAACTAAGAGGATTTCAACAGAAAAAGATAGGTGATGAGAGGTGATGTTATCAAAATCTACACAACTCAAGGAAATGATAAGAGAGTAAATATGGATTAGGAGACAAACTACAACCTTCAATGAAGACAAAAGAAAAAAAAAAGTCCTTTCCACAGGAAAGGTCACATCCATGGGTTGTGTAGTCCATTCTCTCTAAGAGGTGGTAAAAGTACAACAGTTATAACGGCGATTTAAAAAATAGCAATGAAACCAACTATGGTTTAAATAAGGTAGAGGTTTATCTTTCTCTCATTTCATGATCCATAGGTCAGAAATCAGAACTGTATGGTAGTTCTATGGTGTCAGGGCTCCAGCCCCTTCTATCTTGCTATTCTATCTGCCAGGATGTCCACCTTGTTCATGTTATCGAGGAAGGGTCACCATCATGTCACACTCCAGTCAGCACAAAGGAAAAGGGGGCAGAGTAGTGTGTCCACCTTTCTTTAAAACTGTAGCCCAGAAGTTTCACATATCACTTCTGCTAGTCCCATTGACCAGAGCTTGGTCACCCAGCTATAAAAGAAGGTTGGGAAATAGCCTGTATCTTGGATGGTTGTGTTCTAGGTAGGAAATAATAGGGGATTCTAGTAATAAGAGAGAGAAAGTGAGAACAGGTTACCAGGGGTTCCTTTTCTGACCTTTTCAGAACTTCCAAGGTTAGTTCTTGAAAGGCCATTTCCAGGAGCGTATGTGGACATGGACATCTGAATCATAAGTTTCCCTTCCTTCTTTGGGTTCTTTCACTTTAGTTCCTGCTGGTACCCAGTTGCTCTTACCTCCTGGCTGGAGCAAAGATCAACATCTTTCCCTGGGATTCCCTTAGCCAAGGCTGAACAGTGCTTTCCAGGAATTTACTATAGATATGAAGAGGACACAGATCAACACAGGAAATATAGGTCACTCAGGAGCTTCCCTGGTCCAAAAATCCAAGACATCAACTACTCCTCCCTCTTGTCTAGCAGATATAATCCAACTTCTTCAGCATCTTGATCATAGCTCTCATTCCTGGTTTCCAGTCTGTCTCTGCAGGAAGGGTACTTGCTTTAATATCTATCCCTCAGGAACTTTCTGCAGTATGGCCTTCATCCCTGTGTAAGAAGCCCCTGGCTGTAGATGGTCACAGTTAGACTTTCTCTAGCTGCAACCTGCACAGAGACTGTTCTTGCCCCTACAGAACACCTGGAGCTTCAGAATTTCTTACCCAACAGTTCTGTTTCTGCTTCCTGGGTATCTTTGGGTGTCTCCTACATTTGTCCTCCTGCATACCTTTAGCCTTAAGAGGAAGCTATTTGTGGTGAGATGTGGGTTGATCCTGGACAAGTGGGCAAGGATGATCACTTGTGCATGTGGTAGGTCCCTTGCTCAGCTTGAATAACAGCAGGTGGGCAAGTCTGGAGCTGGGGTCTGGGACTTCCAAAATAATAAATTTAAACTCGAACTTCCAGATTATTATAAAGATATATTTGTCAAGATAAAATTATAGGACATATTTCATTTAGCAGTTTCTCAGCTTGATTTATAATTGGAAAATAGTTCAACATATAGCATGCAGACTTCTATTTGTACTCTTGCTTCAGATCCTGACTGATTGGCTACCTGTTTTGTTATCTTTGAAGTCACTTTATGTGAGACTCCTCTACAGCCCACATGTGTCATTTCCAACCTGTGGCCAGTGAGGTTGTGAAGGAAGGTCACCACCAATATGCATACTCACCAGCCTTTTGCTTTTTCTTAGACTCACAGTTCTTGTTCTCACCTCACTTGGGACCATTGTTCCTTGTTCTTTGTTTCTTTTTCTTGAAATACTCCAGACTTTTACATGGTTACTTCTTTCCATTCAGGTCTCTGCTCCAATGTTAGCTCTATGGAGGGTCTCACCCTAATGTCCTCACCCAAACCTAAAAGAGCATCTGAACATGTCAGATAGATCAGTAGTTCTTCATCCCTCACCTTACTTTGTTCTTTCAGCATAGCACTTACTGCCATCTGAAAGTGTGCTTATTTGTTAATGGATTTTTCTCTGAGTAGACTGCAAATTCTACAGGGTTGAAACTTTGTGTCTCATTATCTCCAGAGCCTTTTACAGTGGCTGATGTATAATCATGTTCAAAAGTGTTTGCTGAATAAAAGAAAGAATGAAGTAATGGTCTAGTTGTGTAACAGCAGATGGGGATCAGAATTCCTGATTTAAATTCAGCTTAGTAAGCAACTGAAATTTGAAGCAAGTTCATTATCACTGGAATTTACAGCATCCATTCAGGATGGGGCCATCTTGACCTGCTCACATGTGTAGCAGTCCATAGGAGACTGAACATTTGCCTGGTTGTGAGGGGTTAAAATGGTCCTGTTGCTAAAGAGTCCAGTGTAACGTTTGTGAATGAAGTTGGGTTTTCTCCTTTCTTTCTCCAGCTCTGTGCTCAAGTTTTAGCCCTGGAAGGTAGCTGAATACAGAGACTGTCTTGTGACTCATTGGTGATGAGAGACTCAGTGTTTGAACAGGGGACTGAGTTGAAATTTGCTATAGTCAAAATCAAGGATGCTAAGTGAAGGGCCCTCTACTGTCAGAGCCAGAAGATTCCTTAAAGATTATTGCCTAACGTTTCCAGTTTTCAAGATGAGAACCTGAGATCCAGAGCGACCAAGGTGCCATAATAGCTTATGGAAATAAGAGCTGGGGCTCAGGCTCTGTTTCCATGCAGAACAACCCTGCTCGATTTCATAAAAACCTTCATGATTGGTATGAAATTTCTGTTGCATATTAAGTATAGTAAACACTTATTTTAAAAGTCCCTACTTGCAGATTTTCTCTAAATGATCTGTAATATGGGGATAATCCTAGTACCCACCTCATATGGTGAGGTGATATTTTTAAAAAATATTTATTAGTTGTCAATGGACCTTTATTTTATTCATTTTATATGCATTGCTGAGAATCAAACCCAGTGCCTCACATATGCTAGACAAGTGCTCTACCATTGAGCCACAACCTCAACCCTGTGAGGTGAGATTTAACAGCTTTATGTGCATCAGTCATATGGTAAGGGATATTTGAGTGACAGTCATTGCTACAATTGTTATTTCTTTTAATTAGCATCCATTCCGGTACAAATTGTCCTTGCTGAGAAGTTGTTTTCCTGGTTATAGTTATTCTGATAACAAGAGAACTAGCCCCTGAAGCTTGTTCTAACCCATGGTGCACAAGAGTCATATTTCAACCAGACCTGTTGTCCCTGGTACCAAAAATAGCTTCCACAAATCTGTAAGTGACCAACCAGCAGGAGCACCCTGCTTTCCTAGGCAGGTGTGGGGAAGGCTCTGAGGTGCTATTGGCATGAAGCAGCTGCTTCTCAGGGTCAGGGATGTGCCATGGCCCTGAGATTCTCACAGTCCTGTTTTCAATTTGGGCCTTGTGGCTAAAAAGGTAAATTAAGAATATTGATCACCTCATCACTTCACAATTAAGTTGTTCTTTTTCCCCTTCTAAAATTTGGTGCAGTGCTTGAGATAGAGGGAGGTGTGGCCACCCCACATGGCAAAAGCGCATGGGCTGTCACTCATGGCCAAGTCATGGTTGGGAACTCTTGATTTCAATATTTTTGTTGTCACCCTTTTTTGGATTGTTCGCATGATGGGATGGTGCAGAGTGGACAGAGCTGCAAATGAGAAGGGAACAAGTACACTTACTGGCTGGGAGAAGGTGGCCCAGATTTTGAGCTGTCCAAATACTCTTAAGTTCTCTGTCTTCCTGGAGAGCCACATGATTAGGAAAAAAAATGGAACAGTGTTCATCTCAGGAAAAGATGGAGAGCCCAATTTCAGGAAGGTGGTGGGGAGGAGGGAAGCAGGTGGAATAAATAAAAGCAAGAATGCCAAAATGTTTAGGCCGCATCTTGGCAGAATGCTAAGCTTATCCCTTTGTTTCCAGAATTTTGAGACCAGACAACATAACACACAACTTTAAATCCTATTACTGTTAAGAGATAAATACACACACTAAAGCTCCTCACCTGGCCTATAAGCACCAACATTACTCTCCATCTCTCTATTTCTACACCTTGGCCAGCCACTTAGCCTCTTGAAAACTCACAAAATAATTACTTTCCTCTGGTTCAAGGACCTTACACATGCTGTTATCTTCCCCCAAATGCTCTTCCCCTACTCCTCACATAGCAGGATTCTTCCCAGCTTTCAGAACCCAGTTTCCGTATGGCAAGGCCTTGCTCCTGCCTTATCCTCTCTGTGGTTCCCTTCCATATGAGTACTCTGCTGTTGCTCACACAACCCCCTCCCAGAGTTAATGTTAATTGAGTGCTTATTTACTGTCTGTTTCTCCTATTACATGGTGAGTTCCCCAAGGGCAGGACATGTCTGTTTTGTGCCTTTACAATAGATTCTTAATAAGTATCCCCCAGTTGTTCAAACCCAAAGAATTAAAGTCATCCTCAGATCATCCCTTGTTCCCACCCCAATATCTGAAACAAAAGCAAGCTTTCTTGGTTTTACTTTTGAAATATATGCCAGGATCTGCCCACTTTTCTCTTTCTTCACTGCTGTGCATTTAATGTGTTTAGTTACAAACACATTTATGACTTATTTTTGGCACATCTCAAAGTTTAATTTTGTGAATAAATAATGATATTGTTCAGATTTCTCAAATTAGAGAAAGGTATAGAGTAAAAAGTTCTCCTTTTGCTCCTGTTACAAAGCATCCAGTTCCTTTCCTAATGGGCAACAAAAATTTTTGCATTATATATATATATCAGGGAACACATTTTATATGTGTTCCCTGATATAGTTTCAGCATGTGCAAATAAGTATGCATATTATTTTAAAATCTTTTTACACTCTTTTTAACTCACTATTTACTTAGTTGTCAAATAATAACATATTTCTATACACTCTCATTTTGAATTTTTTTACTTATTATACTTAACACAACTTAGATATAACTTAGATATACTTAACATAACTTAGATATCTTTCTACACCAGTATATCATTTTCTCATTCTTTCCTATAGTTGTAAAATATTCCCTTGCACCCCCTACTGATGAACCTGAAGGTTGTTTCCCATCTTTTGCTATTAAAAACAATGTTGTGGGCTGTGAGTACAACCTCAGTGGTATTGTGCTTACTTAGCATGCAGAAGTCCCTGAGTTTGATGCCCAACATGGGAAAAAACAAAAAACACAGCATCAGTTCACATATATACATTAACCCAGTGTATTATCAAACTCTTGGATCTTTGCCAATTGGATGAATGAAAAATATTGCAGTATAGTTTATACACACACACACACATATACACTGGGGAATATATATATATATACACACATACGTATATACATAATATACATGGTATTAAACCCAGGGACCACTTAACCACTGAGTCACATACCCAGCCTTTATAAAAATTTTAAATTTAGAGACAGAGTCTTGCTAAGTTGCTTAGGGCTTTGCTAAGTTGCTGAGGTGGCTTTGAATTCATGATCCTCCTGCTTCAGCCTCCTGAGCCATGGGGGTTACAGGCATGAACCACCACTCCCAGCAGTATATAGTTTTTTGGTTTGTATTTTTAAAAAATCTTTTAGTTTTCAATGGGGTTTTATTTTATTTATTTATATGCAGTGCTGAGAATTGAACCCAGTGCCTCACACATGCTAGGCAAGCGCCTACCCTTGAGCCACAACCCCAGCCCCCACCATATAGTTTTAATGTGTGAGATGGAGCATTTTTTCTTATGTTTAAGAATCACTAATGTTTCCTTTTTCTGTAAACTATGTATTCATTTTTCTATTTTGTTGTTGACCTTATTCTTATTGATTTGCTGAAATCAATAAACAATGGGGAAAAGAACTGAGGCATATGGAAGGTGAAGTGGAACCAAACTATGTTCACACAGAATGAAAAAGTAAAAATTGGGGCGCTACTCAGGGATTGAAATGTAAGAAGTTAAACTATAGAATTCAGTGTAGTGTCCAATTTACAAGTAATAATACAACAGTTCATTCCACGGAGAGGGGAGAATTCCCTGTTGAATGATTCAAAGCTCCTAAATATTAAGGACTTACAGAAGGTTCATATCAGAATAATATATATTAAGGAGAAAATTGACATTTTCTTGTTAGGTTATTTGCAATTTTTAGAAGAATCCTGCAGAGCTGGCCCAAGGTCATCTAATGCTGTGACAAATCTTCCTTTTTAGGAGAAAAGATGAGATTAAAAGACGATGAGGACCTATCTATTGTTCTTTGGCCAGGTAGTGCCCAGGCTCTGGGACTTCTCCCCTAAACACGAGCTGCATTCATAAAACCCTGTCAGATGCTTCTTGGAGGTAATAGATCAAAAGATTGACTTCTCTCGTTGTTACCCAGGTAAGGAAAAGAAATTTATGATTGAATGTTACATGAAAGTCATAATTTCTGTTTCAAGGAACAGAATCAGAACTCTTCCTCCTCTTCATTGGAAGTCACTTGGTTGTCTCATAAGAGGGCCTTGGCCAAACTCTGGAGTCCAGTACTATTTATCCCAAGGCCAGTAGATCCAAGGAGGCATGCTCAACATTGTGAGGTATGAAGAAAGACTGGGAGAAACCCTTCGGTGGCTCTCTTTCTTGGGAGTTCTGCAGCCTTCTTGTGATCGGAAGAATCAAAGTGCTGGGTAGCCCAGAGGAGTCATTTGTAATCATGGTACATTCTAAAATAACTATGTTTTGAGTGGCATCTAGCACTCAACAGGCACTTAATAAATATTCACTAATAACATTAGGCCACTCAGCACCAAGCAGGAGATAAGGCCATTTCTTTGTTGTTTTATACTTCGGTAATTGATAAAAAATAATTGCAAAGCTTTAACTGTTTAGCAGTGATTAGCTAAAACCATCACCTCCAAGCCCTTCCCACTTTGATAAACTCATTCCCATGAAAATACTCAGAACCTGAGGAACAGCAGGGAAAGAAGCCAATAAACTGCTGCTCAAAGAGTTTTACATTATCTCCATAAGCTATCTAATCTAGCCATTTTGAATGATCTATGTAAATTAATTACACTTTTTAATTAGGTGGTCTTTTAGCTTGCATATTGAAGTTTACCACTAATTACAGCAAGGCAGGAGGTCACTTGATTGGTATGGGGAACAAGAGGCCTTTATTTCATTGAACTGAAACACTGAACAGTTAATGCTTAGGGGGGAAAAAAAACCTGTAAAATTTATGTCTGTTCTCAAAATTCAAACTGCACAGCTCTTGTTCAGTTTTTGTTTGTTTGTTTATTTTCTGACTCAAATCCCTTTCAATGGCCCACTGGGGCTTTTTTTTCTTTGTAAATATCAGAATGACTTCCAAACATGCAATGACTCAAAACTATTATAATAGCAACTGAGAAGGCTGAATTTTGCATTCCTAATGCTAGAGGGAGAAAAACCCACCCTTTTGATATTAGTCACATTAAATGCCATTTAATTGCTAGTGCAGCTGTTTCCAGATGTGACTTTAGTTTGTTCCTGTCAGCCAGATAGTCTGCGATTTTTATTAACTTCATCATTAAAAAAAAAAACAAAGGCTGGCACCCTACTTTATTCCAAGCAGAATATTTTTTAATTAGAAAAATTAGAGTGGTCATTGTTGTGAACAGACTGCATTTTAAATCTTTAAAATATTTCTGAATAACATTTTATGGCTCTTTCCCTCATCTGAGATTGTGTCATGCACCAGGATCCCTGATTTCCATTCTTTTCCACCTTTTAGTGACCCATGCCACCCAATGGTGGATCAGTGGGTTGGAAAGAAGTTATGCAAGAAACATTTGCTGATTTAATGCAAACCTTAGAAAAATCAGGACTGCTAATTGAAAACCACGGAGTGAATAAAAGCCTTGACACAGAATAATTCTCCTATCTGCCATTTAGAGGGGCTCTTATTTTCACGTGGGCACATGCATCACCCCTATCCTGGAAGTTCAATGAATCTACTGCTGGTAGAGTTTCTTCTTGAGCCAAGGGATATTCTTCTTTAAGGTGGCCAGCCCACCTCCCCAAAGTGTAAAGGCATATTATCCCATTCTGTTCGTCTAGCTTCAAAAGCAACATTTTTAAATTGCATCAAGCAGGGCAGTGTAGTAGGCAGGACCCCAGCCTGGGCACTGGGACTTTTGTTCCAAGCCTGGTTCTCTCTGCAGATAACTGGGTGACTGTGGCCAGCCTCTTCACTTTCTTAGTGGCTCTCACCTTCCTTGAAGGTGAAATGAAGGATTCATTTTGCATGTTCTCTCAAGTTCCTCCCATTTCTAATACTTCCAAGACTGTCTCCACCGAATCACATTCTGCCTATTGCTTAGTTGTCTACATGGACATTAAGCCCTTAGAAGGCAAAGATCCAATTTATTCCTTTTCTTTTTTTTTAATTACATATATATTTTTAAAATTTATATATGACAGCAGAATGCATTACAATTCTTATTACACATGTAGAGAACAATTTTTCATATCTTTGGTTGTATATAAAGTATATTCACACCAATTTGTGTCTTCATACATGTACTTTGGATAATAATGTCCATCACATTCAACACCTAAAGACTGAACGTTGTAACGGTGCCATAGATATTTGTTGAATTAAGCCAGGGGTGGTGGTGACAACTGTAATTTCAATGACTCAGAAGGACTGTGACTTGCCAGGACTCTGTCTCAAAACAAGGGCTGGGGATACAGTTTAGTGGTAGAAGGTTCTGGGTTCAATCCCCAGTACTGAAAAAAAAAAAAGTTGTTATCGAATTAATGGGACTGTGAAAATCAAGACTATGAATAAATACATTTTATTAACAATACCGGTAGTTGTACTAGTAGCAACAAACCTCCTTTTTTGAGCACACACTATAAGCTAGACATTGTGTTGAATACTACATATGGTTTGGCTCATTTAATCAAAGGAGACCAGCTTATATTTACTTTTTCCTTCTGTGGTGAACACTACTAAATGTAATCCATCCACATCTTTGTCCTAACTAATAGAATAGAATCTCAGTTTTTTTGGGGGGAGACAGTAATGTCAATATTAGAAACAATGACCTCCCCCAGGTACCCTTGATTCTTGAGATAAACCATGGGGTTTATTTTTAGCTAATGAGATATAAGCAGAACTCTTTTGGGTGTTTTTTTTTTATCGTGGATTTTAATTTATTTGAATCTATGCAACTTCCATCCATATTAAAATATCAATTAATGTAAATACTTTATTATAAAACTATTTTACAATTTAAATTTCATTTGAAATTTATGTATTCACATCCACAATTTCTTAAAAGTCCTTTATATGAGTGCATTTCATAAGAAATACACTAACATTATTATTTATGTTTCCTAGGGGAGAAAAAAATTAATAATCCTATTAATCCAAACCATATCATTAATTTGCTTATTTCTTAAACATTTACATGTTCTGGGTGTTTTTTTTTTCCAGGAAAGTTATTATTGCCCAGATAAAAAGGGAAAATCTCAGTCAGTATTTGATTTTTGCCATTTTACCTTCTGCTACTTCCTGCCTGGAACAGGACCCAATGTTGACAGCCAGGTGGACTGGCCATCTTGTTTCATGGACAAAAGCCGAGTGCAGCAGGATGTGGTAGGGAACACGAATCCTTGGTGACTTCATCCAATGGAGCCATTGGCCCTCCACTATACCTCCAGACTCCTGGTTTTGTGAGAAAGCAAGGCCTCCTGAATAACATATTCTACCATGGGCACATTTCATCCACGATGACACAATAAATATTTTCCCAAACATGGATGTCCCTGGCCTTTGCTTTCATAAGCTCTGGCTTACTCACACTCCTACCAAAAGCTATCTCACAGCTGCCTCGTCACTGCTTCTGCGAGACTGTCTACCTCTCTGGTTCAGCTTTTGTTTAACCACTCCTGCAGAAACTGTATTTTCTTACTTCCTATATTCTTGATGCTCTGACATCTGAGATTCACAAACTGGGGAGAGGTGGCTTCTTCCAGGGCTAGCCATTCCTTAGAGATAGCAAACAACGCTTTGGAAAGTGGATCTTTCATATGTGAACTGACCAATCCAGTGCCCTTCCTCTGAACCACTTCCTCCATCAGCTTTTATACTCCTGGAGGAGCCCTGCACCTGCGCTAATCACCCAGGGCACAGGCACTAGACAACTAGAGACCACCCTGATAGCCTAGAGCCTGCCACGATTATTCACACTGTCCAACCCTAAATCCACTTGGTTGCTTACCCTGCCTTGCCTGGTTCTTCTGGTGAAATCACAACAAAGTTTTGCTTGTTTTTGTCTAGACTCCTGACCAACCCTGATGCTTCTCTAATGAGCTTGCCTGGTGTGGCATGTCCTCTCTTGGGAACTGTAAGTACCCATCTTCAATGGCAACAGTTTCCTGATCTGTTGGCCTCATCATATCTGGATAAAATCTACATTTCAAAACAATTTCCATGGGGTTGTGATTCAGTGGTGGAGTGCTTGTCTAGCACATGCGAGGCATTGGGTTCGATTCCCAGAACCACATAAAAAAACTAAATAAACAAAAAACAATTTCCAGTAGCTTTAATTTTACCTACCTTCCTCAGTTTCACACCACATATAAAAACTTATGCAGGAAGACAGATGTGGCAGATTTTTTGACACTTTTTATTCTTTTTGTATCTTCAGCATTGCACTTAGTCACTGTTATTGAGTGTGGATCATAAACACCTTAACTGGGAATAGGTATTGTCTTTCTTGATTGATTAAAATTTTTTATTTTGCAAAAAATCTCTACAAAGTAGATGCCTATGACAACATAATACATACTAGCAAACAGTCCAAACTAATAACGAAACTGGACCTACAGATTCTTGAAGTGCTAAAGCTGAATGGTGCTTTATGAATCATTTAGAGACCAGACTCTAGTCTCCTCCTATGTTTTATCCCAGGGCACATAGGGAACCAATAAGATACAAAAGTAAAAACAACTAAATTGAGTTAACTTCTCGGTTGACCATACCCTGAATGAAGCTACTATTGCTCTCTCTCTCTCTCTCTCTCTCTCTCTCTCTCTCTCTCTATGGTTCTGGGGATTGAACCCAGGGCCTTGTGCATGCAAGGCAAGCACTCTACCAACTGAGCTATATCCCCAACCCCAGGAAGCTACTCTCTCAACTAGAACTCAGAGGATAAAAAGGACTACTGGGAGTAGATGAGGAAACTGACCACATGTGTTGAGCTCCTCCCTTTACTAAAACGTCACTGAGAAAATACTAAATAATGTCAAATGACTCACAAGGACAACAAGAACAGTAAAAGAGATTTAGATGTGCCAGGTACAGTAGTGCACACTTGGAATCTCAGCTACTCTGGAGGCTAAGGTGGAAGGATTGCAAGGTTGAGGCCAGCCTGGGCAATGCAGTGAGACTCTGTCTTAAAATAAAAAGAGCTGGAGATGAAGCTCAGTGATAAAGGGTGCACAAAGTCCTGGGTTTAATCCCCATTCTCTCTCTCTCTCTCTCTCTCTCTCTCTCTCTCTCTCTCTCTCTCTCTCACACACACACACACACACACACACACACTCATGTACAAATTAAACAGTTTTTTAAAAATGGAAAGCAGAAAGAGCAAAGGCAACTGACTTATCAGAAAAGAGGAAGGTATAATCTAGGTATTCACAGGGCACCGAGAGGAAAAGGTGATGCCCTTTGCCCTACAGCTTGCTGGAGGAGTTCCAGGTGGGACGAGTCACACTCCCTTTCCCACCAGAACTCCTAGTCAGGTGATTACCTCAACTTTCCTGGGAAACAGGTTTATTCTCTAGAAAGACTGAACCTGAGTGATCTACCTAAATTCGGAAATGCAGAGAGACCAGGGAATAGACACTGATAATAGTGGAATTAAATGAAAAGTGGACACTTGGCTCCTAATCACTTCCATTCCCAAAATGCCAGTCCCCTCCCCCAACAAGACGGCAGCCTGGAAAATTTTCTCTAAAGAAATAAAAAAGTCCCAGAGAACAAGGGGTGGAGGTGCACACCTACAATTTCAGCAAATTGTCGGGCTGAGCCAGGAGGATCACAAGTCCTGGAAAGCCTGGGCAACTTTGTGAGACTTTGTCCTTCATACACACACACACACACACACACACACACACACACACACACGCACACGCACATCCACATATATATATGAATGACCAGGGATATAGCTCAGTGACTCAGTGGTAGAGTTCAATCCCAGTAAAACATACATACACACACACACACACACGTCCTGGAGATAAAGCCTCTGTACCTGACACCAGTGGTGGTAGTAGTGACCGTGTCTCTAAAGAAAGTTCAGCTTTCCTCCTAATCAACCAGTGAGCAGCCAATACACGCAGAATATCAGGCAGCTCTTTGGTGACTCTTGAATACCAATCAATACCCAAGAAACATCAGACACCTGAGGAATGCCTTCAAGATGGATGATGAAGACTAAACCAAGAGAACAGAGCTTGTAAGAAACCAAAATAATGCATATGGCAGAGAACTAGAATTATGAAATCAGAGAGATTAAATCCATAAAGTTAATAAAGGAGGCTACATAAAAGGAAGGCTGAGAGATTTATAAAATGCTCTTAGAAGTTAAAAAGAGGGAAGCAGAAAAAAAGTTTGGTAGGAGGATTAAATGTGGCGTTAATGATATTTTCCAGAAAACAGAACTAAAAATGAGATGGAAAAAGAAGACTGAGAAGGCAATATATATTGGAGCAATGCTACCTAACAGAAATATACTATAAGCTGTCTGTTAATTTAATTTTTCTAGTAGTCACATTAAAAAGGTAAGAATAAACAAGCACAATTAATTTTAATAATCTATTTGACCCACCGAATCCAAGTACTATCATTTCAACATGCAATCAACATAAAAATTATTAATGAAATATTTTACAATCTTTTCATACCAAGTCTTACAGCATGCTTCAATTTGGACAACTCATATTTCAAGCATTCAATGGGCACAAATGCCTAGGGGCTATGACATTTAACAGCATACATATAAGAGATCAATCTAGAATATCTTTTATATATACACATGAAAGTAATGGTATTAATATGGATAAATGCTAAGAGAGTTAAGGGTGGAGAGGTTACATACTTTCAGAAAGAGGAGAGTTGAGAAAACATCTAAGAGGAGCTAGAACTTCAGAAATTGTATATACAATATATTTTAGAGCAATTTCCAGGTTTCCCCTCTCTAGTGAGGAGATATGTTTAAGTAAAAAGTACTGATCTGCAGATCTATGTCTATGAAATTAGAGGAAAGGATAGTAAAAATAATGCATTCTTTGGGGATATTTTTCCTTTTTGACTGAAACTGATCTTGCTATTAGAATATGGAGTTACACAAATCTTACAGATCACCCAAGTCTCGAATCTCAGGCTTGATGATCATGATATTCATCCAGGATGTTGTTTAATCAACGTTCTCTTCCTGGGCAAAGCCCCAGGTCCTTTTCATCAGAATCTCCAAAGGGAGAAGCAGTGATCTGTGTTATTTATAAAACTTTACAGGAATGACACGTTCCTGCCTGTGTAGCCACTTCATCCTACAGTTTAGGGAAACTGATGTACAGAGAGGTTAAACCCATGGTTCTCAAAGGGTGGTTCCCAGACCAGCACTTTCAGCAACATCTGGGAACCTCTAGAATTAGAACTTGTTAGAACATGTGAATTCTCCGGCCTCACTCCAGACCTATGGAATCAGAAAATATATTTCCACAAACCCTTTGGGTGAGTGTGATGTACACTCAAGTTTGAGGACTATTTGACTAAACTATTATCCAGGGTAGAAGTTGGTTTAATGGATAGCTAGATCCCAAAGAGGCCTTACTCCTCATTTAATCACATCTCTCATTTTATGGATGAGAAATAGAGAACCAGAAAAATTTAAGTGGTGCCCACCTGGGTGGCAGCAGCCATCTTAGTACCAGAGGGATGACAGTACATACAAGATGACATTGTGAAAGTTGAATAGGTCAGGGCAGCCTGGGCTTTTTATTCACATCAATGAACTGCTATTCTGAACTTAGAACCATCTATCCCTAGGCTCCCAACTGTTTGAGTCCCTTGATAACCTTTACTGTTTAAATCAGTATTGGTCAGGTATTCTGCTGCTGGCAATTGACATCTATCTTCTCCAGTGGTCTTCTGAAAATGCTGAGATTTTTAAAAAATTATGTCCTACTTGAGATGACTTGGGCATCTGTGACATAGTGCATGAAATCCAAACTGAAGGGTGTATTTTGGTCCCTTCCTCTGTGTTCCCCTAGGACCTCCAATGCCCTTTATCACAGTACTCAGTCCAACACAACATAAGGGTTACTTATTGGATCACGAGCTTCTCAATCTTGTACCCCCAGAGCCTAGCAGACTCCTGACATACAGCAGGTGCTGAATGAATGCTTGTATCATGAATACATGTAAAACAGGTTCTAAATCTGTGTTCATCCTGTACCCACTGCTCCTCTCTTCTTGTCTACAGGTCCAGCTATTTCCTCATCCAAGAGTCTGTAAACATCCTGATTTATAGGCAAGTTAATAACTTCATTTACAATGTAGCCTTTCCCTTTCCCCCTAACAGGAACATGCAGCTTTTGTTCTTAATCGTAATTTTCCAACTGCCCCTGGAATGTCTATATCTCTGTCTTTGGAGGAAGTACATGTAAAGGGTAGATATTCAGAAGATGATGACCTCTAACTAGAATTACTTGCAAACTAAACTATGTTCTGTCAAGGGCCTGGAGGGCCTGGAGCTGTAGAGAGTAGGGGGGGATCAGGACAGTGGTGATAGCTCTCCTGCTCCGCTGAGAATACTTGGGTGAGGAGGCTGGCCACAGGACACCCCCCCAGGGCCAACCCAAGGCTCAGTTGCAGTGTCTATAATCCTTACACTATATATATATATATATATATATATTTTTTTTAAATTGTAATTGCTTTATTTTCAGGAAACTTTTTTTTTTAAAGAGAGAGAGAGGAGAGAGAGAGAGAGTTTTTAATATTTATTTTTTAGTTCTCGGCAGACACAACATCTTTGTTGGTATGTGGTGCTAAGGATCGAACCCGGGCCGTACGCATTCCAGGCGAGCGCGCTACCGCTTGAGCCACATCCCCAGCCCAATCCTTACACTATAAATCTTTAAAAGAAGACTGCCCCATCAGAGTACTCAGAGAAGTTTCTCTTTTGCATTTACTTAGGGCTTCTGGTCAAGAAGACAAGCTGTGGGTTGACAGCTACCTTCCTTAGGGAAGTGAAGAGGAAGATACTATACCACATGAGTCTTTCCTCGCTGGGAATCCTGCCTGGTTACAGGAGCTTGGGGAGGGGAACTTCTTAGCAATATACCTTGAAGTTAAGAGAACAGATCCTGGTTGGGGACCCTGGTTTGTAGGAAGAAAAGCTCCCCAAATGGAGGTTTGAGGCAGGCAAAACTCTGAAGGATTATGTTTCCCAGCTTTACTTTGTGTCCCCTTTATCTCTGGGTCTCAGGATAACTCATCAGAAAATTGTTTGGTTTTATAAGGAACAGAGATGTCTAGTGCTGTCTTTCTCCCTGAGATAACCTAATGCATGTCAAAGTTCTACAATCTCAGATTGTACAGCCCAGTCTGATCACCTTCATGATGGACTCTCATTCTTTTTCCCAGGCTCTGGAGTAGGAGATCCACTTCTCCACACAGACACCAGCATAGTTAGCTTCCCAGGCTCCAGACAATCTCTTCTTCCCTTTGTCCCTCCAGCGTGGGGTGGTGGCAGTTGATAATTCTCGTTGCTTCACCTTCTCCTGTTTGTTTGGTAACCAAATCCCTGCATAATTTCCGTGCCTTGGAAGTACTTGGTTTGTTTCCTTTGGCATCTTCTCTGATAAAAACACTTGTGTGTGTGGCTGTACATTAAGTATGAATATGCATCATCATGCAGGGCTGCTCTTGCAGTTGACCTGTTTCCACATCTGTAGAAATTACCGTCAGCACCACCACCGCTGAAAGCACTGCATCCCTCTCATTGCTCACAGTACTAGCTCCCTTTAATTTTTTAAAATTTATGTATGATAGCAGAATGCATTACAATTCTTATTGCATATATAGAGCACAATTTTTCATATCTCTGGTTGTATACAAAGTATATTCACACCAACTCGTGTCTTCATACATGTAGTTTGGATAGTAATGATCATCACATTCCACTATCATTAATAACCCCATGCCCCACCCTTTCCCCTCCAACCCCTCTGCCCTATCTAGAGTTCATCTATTCTTCCCATACTCCTTCTCCCTACCCCCACTATGAATTAGCCTCCTTATATCAATCAAAGAAAACATTTGGCTTTTGTTTTTTGGGAGATTGGCAAACTTTACTTAGCATTATCTTCTCTAACTCCATCCATTTACCTGCAAATGTCATGATTTTATTCTCTTTTATTCCTGAGTAATATTCCATTCTGTCTATATACCACATTTTTAATACATTCATCTATTGAAAGGCATCTAGGTTGGTTCCACAGTTTACCTATTGTGAATTGTGCTGCTATAAACATTGATATAGCTGTGTCCCTGTAGTATGCTGTCCTTTGGGTATAGACCAAGGAGAGGGACAGCTGGATCAAATAGTGGTCCCATTCCTAATTTTCCAAGAAATCTCCATCCTGCTTTCCATACTGTTGTTTGGCTGCATGCATACAAACAACAATAAGTGTTGTCGAGGATGTGGAGGAAAAGGTACACCAGCTCCCATTTTAAAGTCTAGAGTGAGTGTGTCTGATGCACGGAGCTGAAGATAGAGGCTCAAGCTCTCATTTTGGCAAGGGAGGCTGAAAAAGCAAGTGTTAAGGATTTTTCCAGCTTTCTGTCATGCAAGACAAACTCTGCCTCTGTTTTACTCAGCTTTGTATCACTGTGACCAAGAGACCTGAGAGCAACTTACAGGAGGAAACATTTATTTTGGCTCATAGTTTCAGAGAAGTCCAGTCATTGTCAGCTGACTCCATAGCTCTGGCCCCTAGGTGATGCAGAACATCATGGGGGAAGGGTGTGATAGAGGAAAGCAGTTCAAGACTTTGCAACAAAAAGCAGAGAGAGCTCCCCTCACCAAGGACAAAATATAAACCCCAAAGGCACACCCCCATTGGTGTCCCTCCTCCAGCCATATCCTACCTACCTACAGTTACCACTCATTTGAGCAGTTCCAACAGCACCAGAGAAATGCTGCGCATCTGGGAAGTGGTAGAGGGAAGAGCAGTCACTTGCTGGACTCAGGAGTCATAAAGCTCAACTAGACAGTTGTTAAGACTGGGTTTTGAAGGCTCTTGAAAGCCAACAAGAGTATGGGCTTCAAGATGACCCAGGCAACATGGAGACTTAAATCTTCTTAAGCAGGGAAGTAGAGACTCAAATCTTTAGCATACAATTTATACTGTGTCCCTAGTGTCTGAGCAATTCAGTGTGATTCAGTCATTTACTCATCAAATCTTTATTCTGTAAACTTGTGGAAATAAAATGGTGAATAAGAGAGTCACAGTCCCTGTCCTCAGTTAACTTCCAATCTAGCGGGAAAAACAAACAGCAGACAAGTAAACACAATGTAGCAGAAAAACAGAAGCCCTGGAGGGTTCTGGAATGGGGGCATTTGATGTCAGCTACCAGTGGGAGGACAAAGTGGTGGGATATGGTGAGGAAAAATGTCCCTCAGTCCCTCAGGGATGTGAAATTTAAATGAAGATCAGCTGTCGCAACCCCTCGCCGGCAAAGGAAACACGACGAAGGATTCTTCTTTCAGCAGTTTACTCAGGACCTTTGAATCATGATGAGAAAACAGGAACAAGCAAGGAAAGAGCGCGAGCGGTCGGTCTGCCCTAGCTTAAGTACCCAGCCTCGCCAATGAACTAGCACCGCGTGGAGAAGTCCAATAGGTACAGCGCAGCGGAAGCAGGCCAGAGCCCAGCCCCACAGCCCTACAAGGAGTTGTTTACTTCTAACAACTCCAACCGCTAAGTCATCAGAAGCAGGAGGCCAGCGCCATTTTCAGGGTGCGGTCGCCAGCTCCCAACAATCAGCAGCACCCCAGTGGAGGTAACAACCACCCCCCTGGATCTCCATAGGGGTTGGGACCAGTTTAAGTTAAAAATGCCACCAAGCTTCCTATTCTTTTTTTAAAATATTTTTTTTCAGTTGTAGATGGACACAATACCTTTATTTATTTCTCTTTATATGGTGCTGAGGATTGAAACTAGGTCCTCACGCATGCTAGGTGAGCACTGTACTGCTGAGCCACAACTCCAACCCAAGTTTCCTATCTTACTATGAGCCAATCAGTTCTTTCTTTGTTGTTCAAGGTTTGGTTAATTTCCAGAGCTAAAAAAGAAAGAAGGAAAGAAAGAAAGAAAGAAAGAAAGAAAGAAAGAAAGAAAGAAAGAAAGAAAGAAAGAAAGAAAGAAAGAAAGAAAGGAAGGAAGGAAGGAAGGAAGGAAGGAAGGAAGGAAGGAAGAAAGGGAGGGCGAGCCTTCAAAACCCAGTCTGAAAGAAAGAAAGAAAGAAAGAAAGAAAGAACATTATTCTGACAGTTCTTTGTCAATTACTTCATTGATTTTGGGGTCCCTTACTCTACCATTTTACTGATGTCACTTCCATATATATATATCTTAAAGCCCTGAGCAACCCAGCCCATGTCCTTGCCCACAGCATGCCAACTGGCTGATGAAAAAGCAACATAACTGCAAGACAACCAACCACAAGGCATCTATCTGGAGGAGGCACTCCTTTAGGCAGTATGTACATTAACGACGTTGGTGATCAGGAAATAACCCTAGCCTCCTTATAATAGGAAGATGCACACTCCTAGGTGGAGATTCAAGATGCTAATAAGACATGCAATGTAGGGAGTAGTATGATTGAGCAAGGGCAATACTCAAATGCGAGGAAAACTGGACTACAGTTTACAGGTGGTAATACAGGTGGTATTATATATGTAATACCACCTGACTTCATCTCTAGTTCAGCCCTCTATACTATTTCTCTATAAAAGATAAAACCCCAGAACAATATGTTGCACTCACTCTCTCTGGTGGTCCACATTCCATTTGATATTGCACTTTCCTATTTATAATAAATCACTTGTCTGCAATGTGGTCAATAATCTGGAAGGTCTGAGGTCTCTACTCCTGGAGACAGTCTCAGGCCCCTGAATGGTGACATGCTCTGTTTTGAAAAGACGTCAAAAGACAGGACTCTGTCTTGTGCTGTCAAATCAGAGGTTCATACCCATCAGGGCATGGTGGTGGGTGGATATTTGTTAATTGCTACCGCAGCTTTCACTTTTCTCCTCTGCCAACAGTTTCTGTTTAAGTTTGGGGAATCCATTGTTAACCATAAGATTTGTATGGACTTTACCCCATCCCTAGGTTTGGGGGTGCCCTTTTGTTAGTTTAAGTTCTTTATTGTATCTCTTCCCTTTATTCACAGTGATTGGCTCAAGAATCAGACATAGCCAGGCCCAATGGCTCATGCCTGTAATCCCAGCAGCTCCCCAAAGCCAAAGCAAGAAGATCATGAGTTCCTAGCTAGCCTCAGCAAAAGTGAGGTACTAAGCAACTCAGTGAGACCCTGTCTCTAAATAAAATGCAAAATAGGGCTGGATAGGGAAGTGGCTCTGTGGTCAAGTGTTAGGGTCTGTAAACAAGTCAGGATGGCATCTGGCATTTTGCCAGAGGGAGTGGTTTGTGAAGTAACGCCAGCGAACCATTAAGTGTGGAGATTCCTTATTGGTTGGCTGCTGTATCTAGTTTATGTTAATTAAGATAAGCTGTGTGGAATGTATATATACCCCTCCTGTCCTACAATAAACCGCTCCCACTCCTGCTGTATCAAGGTACACAAGTTGCTCGTCACCCCCCCCCCCCCCCCCGTTATTTTGCTGCAGCCGGACTGTGGCAGATGGTGGCCCATCCAGGGAGCCCCAGGACACTCGGGGGTAAGTGACGAAAAAAAAGCTGCCCATCCCTAGATAGGACAGGAGTAAATCTGCTCGTCCCTAAGCAGGGTGAAAGGAAAAATGGCCATTTTAAGAAAATGGAGAAGATTGATACAGTATATTTGTGTCTTGTTTTGTCTTGAAATGTTGTATTGTCTTTGTGATGAAAATATGGAAGGGGTATTAAGTAAATTACTAAGGGAAGAAGGCACCCCAATGGAACCAAGGACAGTTAGGGCATATGTTGATAAAAGCCCAGGAACTCTAGTCAGAAAGAAAAAGAAAGTTCAGAAGAAGAAGGATTATCAGGAAAAAAGTTGCAGCAAAAGGCTATTACTAAATATTTTTGTTACCAGAGGGTGTGTGAATCCACAGGCGGGAGCCAATCATGGCGCAGCAAGGACTTTCCAAGCGGTGGCAGCTGGCTCTTCCACTGCCTTGAGCCCAAATCCAAACCTGACCCGGAGGCACAGTCTCCCAGGCTCTTGCTCCCTGTGCCCAGTGGCAGTTTAAGTCTGGAACACTCCCCGACTCTCCTGGGGCCATCTGGGGCTGCCCAGGACTCTGTAGGCGGAAGACGGCCTGCATCCCTGAAGTCTGATCATTTCCAAGGCCAGTAACTACAATGGTTCTCCCACACCTGGAGGCTAATGAGTAATAAGTGCCACTAAGGCCTATTTCAAATGTAAAAAACCTTGAGATAATGAACTAAATTGTTCAGAAGGTTGATTTCTTAGTGGAATACTACAGGATTTTCTTTAGCATCATTGCCAGAGTTCCTGCCTTCATCCCAGTGCCGGTGAGGACGAAAGTGGAAGAATTTCCAGTGTTGCTGAGAACCGGACGAAACTTCAGATCAAGCTAGCTGCCTACAAAACTTACCTGGACTGTGATTTACCTGGACTGTGAGTTAATCTATTGAGACACTGCTTTACCTGGACTCAGATAACAAACTGTAATCTACAACAAATAGTATCTTTGCTAACGGTGTCATTGCTGGTATAATTTTTCCAAGGGCTTCTTGCATGGAGCCATCAATTGGCTTGGTATTGTGGCATTTTGTATCCTCCCCTTCTGCTTGTAGCAGATTATTTATGGTGTTTGTGTAAAAACCACTATGGTCGTTATTTAAATTAAACAAAAGGGGGAAATGTTAGGGTCTGTAAACAAGTCAGGATGGCACCTGGCATTTTGCCAGAGGGAGTGGTTTGTGAAATAACGCCAGCGAATCATTAAGTGTGGAGATTCCTTATTGGTTGACTGCTGTATCTAGTTTATGTTAATTAAGATAAGCTGTGTGGAATGTATATATACTCCTCCTGTCCTACAATAAACGGCTCCCACTCCTGCTGTATCAAGGTACACAAGTTGTTCGTCACCCCCCGGTTATTTTGCTGCAGCCAGACTGTGGCAGTCAAGTGCCCCTGAGTTCAATCCCAGATAATAATAATAAAAAAAGAGTCAGCCATAACCCATTCCCAGGCTAACCAGTGTATTGTATTACTCCAGCCACAGGAATCAGTTCATGTATAGACTTGAGATCTACACAGATCCAACCAGAGTGAACCTCAGGAATTTTTCCAGAGGTTCAGGATACAGACTTGTCCTCTTTTGTGTTTAATGGTGGCACCAAATGGTACATATTAGTGACAACTGACACATTTTGTGATGACATACAGAGTCCAAAGGCAAATGCTTTTAATAAAAGAGGGTTAAGAAAAAGTCAAGCTTGTTCTTTGGAGATGGGTGAAGAAGGTATAGTATATCAGTCAAGAGAGGCTAGGCTATGCTTCAGTAACAACTACAAAATCTCAGGAGCTTGGAGCAATATGTATTCATTTCCTGCTCAAGTAACATATCCATTACTTTGTTATAAGCTGTCTTTGTAGGAGCCTCAGCTAATGGAGTAGCCTCTTTCTGAAACATTACCAGTTATCAGGCAGAGGTATGAAAAGGCATGGAGGTCTACATAGTAATTCCTAATGTTTTTACTCAGAAATGACTTGTGGCCTCCACACACTTTATTGTCCAGTAAGTCATATGGCCACAACTGCCCCCGCCCCACCAAATATGAGAGAATACAATTCTTCTGCTGGAAGAAGCACCAAATATGTATGTATGAATATATATAAAGGACTCAAAAAACTTAACACCAAAGAAACAAATAACCTAATCAATAAATGGGCAAAAGAACTAAACAGACATTTCTCAAAAGAAGAAAGACAAATGGCTAATAAATATAAGAAAAAATGTTCAATATCCCTGGCAATCTGGGAAATGCCAATAAAAAAATAAATACATTTGGATTTTATCTCAATCCAATTAGAATAGCAATCATCAAGAATACAAAAATAGTTGGGCATGGTGGCACATGTCTGTAAACCCAGTGGCTCAGGAGGCTGAGGCAGGAGAATCACGAGTTCAAAGCCAGCCTCACCAATTTAGTGAGGCCTTAAGCAACTCAGTGAGACCTTGTCTCTAATTAAAATACAAAAAGGATTGAGGATATATGGCTCAGTGGTTAAGTGCCCCTGAGTTCAATCCCTGGTACCAAAAAGAAAAAAAAACAATAATTAATACTGGAGAAGATGTGGGGGAAAAGATAAGCTCATACATTGTTGGTGGAACTGCAAACTAGAACAGCCACTTTGTAAAGCAGTATGGAGATTACTCATAATACTAGGAGTAAAACCACCATATGACTCAGCTATTCCCACTCCTTGGTATTTACCCCAAAGAACCAAAGTCAGCATACTATAGTGATACAGGAACATCAATGTTTATAGCAGAGCAATTCACAATAGCTAAATTATGGAATCAGCCCAGGTACCCTTCAACAAATGAATGGATTAAGAAAACATGGTATATGTATTCAATGGAGTTTTATTCAGCCATGAAGAAGAATGAAATTATGGCATTTGCTGGTAAATGGATGGACTTAGAGAACACCATGCTAAGTGAAATAAGCCAAACTCAGAAAGTCAAGGGTCAAATATTTTCTTTCATTTGTGAAACCTAGAGAAAAGTAGAGGGAAAAGTGGGAGGGGGGAATACCACAAAAACAGAGGAAAAATCAGTGGAGTAGAGAAAGGAGATTGGAGGTGAGAAAAGAGAAAGGGAAAAGGAAGAAAATGAGGAATAAAATCGAGACAATTACCCTTTATACATATATGAACATACCACAGTGAGTTTCACCTTTATATGTATCTATGAAGTATGAATTTTAAAAAATCAATAAACAAATAGAAGGAAGACCAGCAGTGTGGAAGAAGGAGAATATGGGGAGAGAAGAGCAGAAGAAAAGAGAAAATTATGCACTGGGGACTGAAATTAAGCAATGTATGACTACTCCATGTGCTTGTATGAATATGACAAATTGGACCCCACTATTATGAATAACTATAATACCCTAATAAACACACTTGAAAATATCTATGAATAGTAATTTCTGTCATAAAATGTATCATCTCAAATATAAAACCTAAAGAAATAGATGTCTATAATTTAAAAGGGGGTTGGCACACATAAGAAGAAAGAGATAATCTGAATAGGCCTATAATTATTAAATTATTAAATAAATTGAATTGATAATTAACAAACTTCCAAAATACAGAGCATCAGGTCTAAATGAGTTTACTGAAATATTCAACCAAAAATTATTTATAATCTCTTTGAGAGTTCAGAAGCAGAGGGAGGGAATACTTCCTAATTTATTCTATGTGGCCAACATCACCATAAAAACAAGTCCAAACAAAGACATTCTTAAAAATATCACAACATCTGTTATAAACATAGGTGCAATAGTCCTCAATACAATATTAGTAAATTTCATCAAATATATATAAAATATGTCCCATGACCAAGTGCAATTTATCTCAGGCATACAGAGGTGGTTTGACATTCAAAAATCAATTAATCCCAGTGGCTCGGGCAGCTGAGGCAGGAGGATCATAAGTTCAAAGCCAGCCTCAGCAAAAGCAAGGCACTAAGCAACTCTGTGAGACCCTGCCTCTAAATAAAATACAAAATAGGGATGGGGATGTGGCTCAATGGTCAAGTGCTCCTGATTTCAATACCCAGTAACAATAATAACAACAACAAAACCCCAATTAATGTAATTTATTACAATAGGCTAAAATAAGAAAAAACACATGATTAATGGATGCATAAGAAGCTTTTGACAAAATTCAACACCCATTTGTGATAAAAAAAAAACTCCTCAGTAAACTAGGAGAACTTCCTCAACTTGGTAAAGAATATCTACAAAAACCCTACAGTGAACATTATTCTTCATAGAAAGAAACTAGAAGCTTTCCTATTAGGACAATGAAGGCAAGAATGTTTCCTCTTATTACTGTTTTTAACATTGTACTAGAAATTTCAGCTAATTCAATAAGACAAGAAAAGGAAATAAGAGGGTATGGAAGAAGTTAAATGGTTTTGTGCAGAGGTAACATGGTTGTTAATGTAGACAAGACGTAGAAATTTAAAAATAATCAATAAAAACCCTCTTGAAACTAATAAGAGATTATAGGAAATTTGCAGTATACATGTTAATATACAAAATCAATTGATATCCTATATACTGGCAATGAATAATTAGAGTTTGAAACTAAAAACACAAAATCATTTATGCAAGCTTTCCTAAAAAATGAAATACTTAGACATATATCTAGCAAATTACATATGAGGATCTATACGTATAAGGAAAACAACAGAGTTTTGATGAACAAAATCAAAGAACTACTAAATAAATGAGGAGATATTCTTTGTTTATAGCTAGGAAGACTCAATATTGTTAAGACATCCATTCTTCACAATTTTATCTACAAATTCAACGCAATCATAAAATCTCAGTAAGGGATTTTTTTGGCCATCAACAAACTGATTCTCATGTTTAGGCAGAGATGTAAAAGACCAGAAGGACCAACACTATGTGGAAAGGGAAAAGCAAAGTTGGAGGAATGGTACTACCCAACCTCAAGACTTACTATAAAAACTAAATAGTCAAGATAGTTTAGTATTGGTGAAAGGAAAATGGGCCAATGAAACAGAACAGAGGACCTAGAAATAGACTCACATAAATTTGGTCAATTAATCTTCAACAAAAGAGCAAAGATAGTTGGCACAATAAATAGTATGAGACCATCTCCATATGCCACAGAATGGGAAAAAATTTGCAAAAGACACATCTGATAAAGGACTGTTATCCAACATATATGAAGAACTTATCAGGAAGTAAACAAAAGGCTAATTAAAAATGACAGTTTGTTTCATCTATGACTTCCCCAGTCCACTCTTGGGTTATTTTAAAGAAAAACTCAACTATCTGATAATTTAGTTGATAAATACTTCAGTAGAATACCTAAAATATATGGACTACTTGACCCTTTTCTATAAACACAACCACAATAACTATTACAACAAACAAAATTAATTCATTAATATTATCAATTATCCAATAATTGTTCACATTTTAAAAAAAGTATTTGACCAAGTTGCAATTTCAAACAATATCTACATGTTTAAATGTGTTCAAGAAAACATGTCCTTTTTGTTGGGCCTGGTGGCACATGCCTGCAATCCCAGTGACTTGGGAGACTGAGGCAGGAGGATGGCAAGTTCAAGGACAGCCTGGCAATCTTAGTGAGACCCTACCTCAAAATTAAAAAAAAATATAAAAGTCTGGGGATATAGCTCAGTGCCTCTGGGTTCAATCCTCAGTACCAAAAGATTGAGGGAGTGTGGTATATCCTTTGCCCTAAATTATTTCCACACAGGGTTTTCTGACTGCATCCCTGGAGTGTCATCTAACCTGTTCTTCCATTCCCAGCATTTCCTGTATACTAAATAGTTTGATCTAGAGTCTTGCCAAATTTTAGGTTTGATACCTGGGCAAACATATTTAAAAGACAGTGCTATGTTCTTTCTCTTGTATTCAATCAGAAGTCATGAGATATCTGCTATCCCTTTTTCAATGATGTTAAAATCAATCAGTGAGTTTAATTCTTATCAACCCAAACCATTCAGAATTATAGTTTGTCAACAGTCTTTCACCTAATGTTTTTAGGAAATGCAAATTTTTAAGGAATTATATTATTATTGACCCTTTTCTATACACACAACTTCTATAGTTCTATTTCTATATATTTGAGAGTCTATTATCTCCAATTTTGCCATCTTTATATAAGAATTTTAAAAATTCCTAGTCAAATTAATTGTTCAAATTTGAATTTCTTTATTCATAAGACTGACCGTAAATATTCAGAGACTTGTGAGATATTTGTAATTCTCATTTTATGTATTGACTATTCATGTTATTTACCCATTGCTACTGATCTGCAAGATTATTTTTGTTAGGAGCTATTTTAAAAATTATTTATTTATTTGTTTGTTTTGGAGTGAACCAGGGATTGAACTCTGGGGCTCTCAATCACTGAGCCACATCCCCAGCCCTATTTTGTATTTTATTTAGAGACAGGGTTTCACAGAGTTGCTTAGTGCCTTGCTTTTATTGAGGCTGGCTTTGAATTCCATATCCTCCTGCCTCAGCCTCCTGAACCACTGGGATTATAGAGATGTGCCATAGTATCAGACTCTAAGAGCTATTTTTTAAAAATTAGCAGGCGTCAATTACTTCTAAAATACTGTAATTTTTTTGCCTCATATTCTTCAATCCAGTCTTTGGCAGATATCACATGCCTTCAGAATATATTTGATTCACTCCCATAATAATTAATGCAGTTCCAAATTCCATCTCAAACTGGGCACAGTGGTGCATATATGTAGCCCCAGCTACTTAGGAGACTGAGGTGGGAGAAGCCCTTGAGCCCAAGGAGTTTGAGATCATCCTTTAAATATAAATAAACCCTCATTTCCAAAATATAAAAATAAAATAAAATAAAAAATTCCATTTCAAGTACTACTCTCTTCCTCTAGATAGATCCCCACACCCCGGGAGATTTCATTAGGATTGGTTGCCAGTGATAGGAGCAGGAGCTGTTTTTTCTGCCTTGTGGGTCCAGGCAACATTCACCTTCTCTTGGATTTTGTTTCAGTTTTACTTTACCATGTTTTATTTTTGAAGTTAAACAATTTGCTGAATGTCATATGGCTGGTAAGGTAGACTCAGGATCTGAACTTGGATTGTTTGGCTTCAGAATCTGGGTTCTTAACCACTCTCTTCTCAACTGTCCTCAGATATATGCAGGCACATGCAGCAGCATATAATATTAGCTAATGTGCTTTTACTTGTATCCAATTAACCCACTACGTTATATCCTTTGACCTCCAAAATATGAACCAAACAATGCTCTAAGTTGCATGTATGGTAAAGAATGATGGACAATGAGGTTCAGGTGTAGAAGGAGTGTGGGCGATAGAGGTTAAAGATAGAGAAGATTGTTTTTTAGATTAAAAAAAAAAAAAGCAGGGGCAGAGGTTTGGGAAGAACTTGGGTGAGTCTTTCCCTCTTTCCAATTCCCCCCCCAAACAACTAGATACTAAGTTAGACTAGTGGATGACAACAATTTAAAAGTGACCTACCCAGGCTCTAGCTCAGTGGCAGAGCGCTTGCCTAGCATGTGTGATGCACTGAGTTCAATCAGTACCACATAAAAATAAACAAATAAAATAAAGGCATTCTGTCCATCTACAACTACAAAAAACTTTTAAAAAGTGACCTATCCATTTCCATTTCCTCCTCCCTCTCTTCCTCCCTCCCTTTTGTGCTGGGAATAGAACTCAGTCTAGTGCTAGGTAAGCCTTGCTACTGAGCTACACACTCAGCCATATCCTTTTGTATAGTGAGAACACTATCCTTCTACTAAATAATTAATCTTCTACCAAAGTTTGATGATTGTTATGTAGCTTCATTTTTTTTTGTTTAGCAAAAAAACATTTTCTGTTTAGCAAAATCTATTAATCTTTGTAGTTTTAAAAATTGAAGATTAAAAAATAGTAAAATGTTCTGAGTGTGTGTGCGTGTGCGCACACACACATTTTCTGGTATTGGGGATTGAATCTAGTGGCTTTCTAGTACTGAGCTTCATCCCCAGCCCCTTTCATTTTTTTATTTCAAGACAGTGACTCACTAACTTGCCCAGGCTGGCTTCCAGCTTGTGATTCTTCTGCTTCAGCTTCCTGAGTGGAAGGAATAACAGACATGCCCTGTCACTTCTGGCTTATGTGTTCTATATTTTTATATTTAATTGAAACTGCCTGTCTCTCCTTTTATTTTTGCCTTCTATGACTCAGTCTCTACAAAGTGACGATCTTTAAAGTTTATTATATTATGCTACTTTCCTGCTTAAAATCTTTGTGGCATCTCATTAGAATAAGACCTCAATTCCACGGCTTACGAAGTCCTACAAATTATTTTATTAATCCCCCTACCACTCACTCCAGTCTCATTGGTCTCTTTTTTTCTTGGATCTCACTTACCTCCTTCTCTTAGGCTTCACACTTCCTCTGCTTTTGTTTGGAATGTGCAATTCTGTTGAGATTCTGATTCCTAGCTCAGCTTAAATGTTGCCTCTTCAGAAAGGCCTTCCCTAATCACCTAGTTCTTCTCTAGCACACAACCTTGTCTTAATTCTATGCACAGAAAATGCTCCTGATATTTTCTTGTTTATTTATTGTCAACCTCCATTAGTTGCACGTCAAAAGCAGAGACCTTTGTCTTGCTCAGTGGTCTAGCACTAGAATAGTGCCTGGCTAATAGAGACTAAAGTATTTGTTGCATAAATTTAATTCTTTATTTCATTGAAGCCTTATTTTGTTGTGTGGGCTAAGACAGAAATCTATTTTTATTTTTCTCAGACAGTAACCTACTTTCCTAATTCCATTTATTGGAATAAAAATTATCCATCCTTTACCACTAACTTGAGATGCCACCTCTATCAGGAATTTATGTATTGATATATACTTGGGTATGACTTAGGTTTTTCCAGTCTATTCTGCTGACAGTCAATCTTATGCCAGTTTACTGTTTTCAGTGTGGGTGTTTTAAATTTCAATATCCAACTACAATGCCTCCTATATTTATCTCTTTTATCCCTCACCCATTTTCTATTTCCCAGATTTTCTTTAGTCGTCTCATATTTATTCCTCTTTATCTTCTGTGGTTTTGATTCTCACTGCATTGCATTTATAGTTTGTGAAGAATTATCTTTAATATATTCTTGCCAACAGTGGATTCAATTTTTTCCTATTTCTCTTTAATCTTACTGCATAGTGTCAATGGAAAAATTCTTTGTTAATTAGTTTCACCAACGGTTTCTTCTAGCTTTTCCTTTTTATATTGAAATCTTTGACTAATTTGAAATTTATTTTGGTGTGAGAGACGGTTATACTATTACCCCCCAAAAAGCTAGCCAATTACTGCATAATCTGCTTCTCCCCCAGGATTCTGAAATAGCCTTTTCTATATTGAATTTATATATACACACATAAATTTACATGCATAATGACATGTTTCCAATTATTTTTCTTTAAATGTGTATGTTTGGACTCCATTTTATTTGTCTATTCTTTTATTATACATTGAATTACTGAAACTTAACAAGTTTTAATACTAGGCAAAGAAATTTCCCTCTATCACTACTCTTTTTCCTATTCCCTCCCAGATATTCTTGCCTGCTTAAAAATATTTAAAATTGGATTGAGAGTCATTTCCACAAACTTCCCTTTGTCCCAACCCTGTTATATTTTCTTTCAATTTGCACAATGACATAGGAAGAAGCAACATTTTGATAATGTTATTTCTCCATATATAGTACAAGTCATTTTTAAAATGTTACCTTTGGCTCAGTGGAGTCCCCCCACCCTGCCCCACCCTTCCAAATATCTAACAAATTATGTTTGGTTATTACTTGCATACAGGAAAGTTTTGGGCTTCTATGTACTTGTTTTCCAGGACTGCTGTAACAAAGTACCACAAAGCAAGTGACTAAAAACAACAGAAATTTATTGTCCTACTTGAGGAGGCTAGAAGTTCAAAATCAAGGTGTCAGCATGGTCACACCTTCTCAAGGCTCTAGGGAGAATCTGTGCCATGCCTTTCTCTCAGCTTCTCTTGGCTTGCAGCTACATAACTCCAATCTATGCATAATGTGTCTTCTTGTTTTCTTTTTATTAGGACATCAGTTACATTGGATGAAGAGTCAGTCCTACCCTACTTCTTCCTGTATCATTTCTGCAAAGATTCTATTTACTGTAACAGTTCCATTATGAGGTACTAGAGGTTAGGATAGGATTTTAACGTATCTTTTTAGGTGACATAATTCTACTCCTAACAGTTTTATATTTTTTAGAAGTACTTTGTTAATTTCCTAATTGCTTCCAATTATTTCACAGATGATTCTCCTGTGTTTTCCTGATACTTACCATTGCATATAATGAAAATTATGTTTCTTTTCCAATATATTTCCCCATTTTTTCCCTCTAATCTTAACCTCACTGGTTGATCTGTCATTACACCCAGCCAATAGACAGGTGTTCATTATCTTAAAAAAAAAATTCTGCTTCACTGTTTTTAAAATGAGTAGAATATTTTTTAAATGATGCATTTGTGTTTCTTCTGTGAACTATTTTTTATCCTTTGTCTACTTTTTACACTGGAGATTTTTTCTTATAAATTTGAAAGAGATCTTTGTGCATTAAAATTCAACCTCTTGTGACATATTCAAAATGTATCCCCTCAAAACTTTGAAAGCACCTTGTCAACTATCCAACAGCCAACAGAAAGCACAAAACAAAATGTAAGAAAGGTGCAGATCTACTGTACCATAAATTAATAAACCTTTCTGTGTGACAGACCAATACCTCAACAAATACTTCTCATATTGTAAGAGCCCTAAGACAAATAGTGGAGTACATGTAGATTTTTATGAAGCACTCTTGAAAATTTCAAGTACACTAACACTTATAATTTGTTTCATAGTACACCATTTCTAAACCATTCAATTTCTTTCCAGCTAAAGCACTCAAAGGAGCTCAAGGACTAAATGATCTGATTAACCCTTTAATATCAAACGCTTCACAGCTTTTGCTCTCACATACATGTCAAGTTTCCACTGACATTTAAAGACCCTAATTCGCCATCAAAGAAAGGATTAATCTGTCCTTGGTTTATCTAAATGACCAAATAATAAGATTTAAGTGATAACCAGCTGCAGGATATGTCCTTATTAAATTTGATAGGATTTTTAAAAAGCCAAGTAAAGTAATGAAGTTTGCAAAGTGATTTAGATTAAACAGATTTGACTACTCAATTTGGAAGAGATTCAGTGCACAGGTATAGGCATAAAGACAATTTTTAAATATTAGGCTTTCAATGTTGCTGATCAGAAAGTTGTGAAATGTTAAAGGAACATTACAATATATTGCTCTGACCAGTTTTCATTACTCATGAAATAAACATGTGTTTATTTTAGCAGTATGCTTTTTTCTCCCTCCCCACAAGTCCCATTTCTTCCCAAGGAGCTGTTCACATGACTCATCCACATGCAACAAAATCTAGTTTTGGGGACATTAATACTCATTCAGCAATGTTAATGTGCCAAAAGATCAGCCAGAAAGCTTCCGTCCAGGACCACTGAGGGAATAGTAATTTGATGTACTAGGACTAATCTCATAAGCCAAAAATATATGCCAGGACTTTGGAATGCTTTCAATGACATTAAAACCAGTCTGGATTTGGTAACTCAACTCATTCTGCACCTGATTATCTTTATTTCTTTGTCCTTTGTACTCCTGTATAGAAATGATGTGACTTTTTCTGTACATATACAGGTTTATTATGTGTGTCTGTCACTTGTGCTTTTGTTTTCCTTGTATTCTTATGGAAGCCATTCTATTTGTGCAAGAATTGAGGGCATGGGTTGGGGGTGTAGCTGAGTGGTAGAGCACTTGTCTAGCATGTGAGGCCCTGGGTTTGATCTTCAGCACTGCATAAAAACAAACAAACAAAGTATTGTATTCATCTACAGCTAAAAATTTTTAAAGAGAAAGACTTGAGGGCATATTATAAATGCTAAGTGATTACACTTAACCATGATACTTTATATCTGCAGTGTGTTTACGGAGTCAATTGCTTTGATACCTGCAAGTTGGAATGTATATAGGTAATTTTTATAACTATAATAATTATTGTTTTAGAGCAGTATTTTTCACAGGTGGTGAGATCAACTAGTGGTCATAATTACTATTTTAAAATATGAAACAGTAAAAAACTGTGAGGCAATATATATGTGTGTGTATATTTATGCACACATGTGTATGCTTAAGCACGCATGCAAACACACACACACACATATGTATGTACTGGGTAACAATGGAAAATGTGTTTCTTATTGTTGTTTGTAGTCAAAACAGTCTGAAAAGCAGGCACTAAGTGTGTTAGTGAGGTGATGGAATCCTTTTTGGCATTCTTTATCTCACTCTAGAGGTCAGAGATGGTCTTCCTTTTCACTCAATCTATTAATGTTAATCGAGTGATTACTATAAGTTGGTTGAGGATTAGGTGTGTTGGGGCAATTTCTACCAATTGTTACACAGTGGTAAGATTTTAAATAAAAGCTTAAAAATAAATTAACACAGACTCAATTACAACTGTTCTTAATTTAATGTGCCTCTTGATGGTCATGAAGTATAAGTAAAATGTGTCAAAAATTCCCAGAAATAACACCTTCATAGAATGTCAAGCTTCTTGTACTTCTCATTAATACCTGCAGAGAAATCTAGCATAAAAGTCTGTAGTTGAGAAAGGAATTATCTAAGGATATATTTCTTTTCATCTACTTGCTCATTGATTTCTTCTTATTTTTTAAAAATATTTTTTAGTTGTACTTGAACACAATATCTTTATTTTTTTTTATTTTTATGTGGTGCTGAGGATCGAACCCAGGACCTTGCACGTGCTAGGCAAGCACTCTAACACTGAGCCACAATCCCAGCCCCTTGATTTCTTCTTTCCTGGGCTTTTTGGTAGAAAAGTAATTTTTTCAATGATCAAGAGTCAGGTGCTGGCTCCAAAATTCCTTTTCAGAATTTCTTTTCTTCAGGAAAAATACATTTGTTTTTAATGTTCTGTTTTCATAAAGCTTTAATCAGTCAAATAACCATTTGCTATAATATATATGTGTATATATTTATATATAAATATATAACATTTATATACATTTTTTATATACATTTATGATATATTTATATATACACTATATATTATTACACATATTATATATATATATTTAAATTGGGTAGAGAGAAGAAATGAGGTGTTATACATTTAAAAAATTAATACTTTCTTTAGATGAAATTCTATTTGAAAACTAAATGTACGCTCCTCCTCCCACCCCACAAAAGGCAACTTATTCTTCTGGTGCTTGATATAAACTGCAAAATAATCTAGAGAGTTTCAAGTCTTTTGATATTCTGATCTCTCATATTGAGCCTCAGTATTAAATTTTACATTGTAATTAATTATAGTTTTAATTTTCTCAACTCTTCTTCTTCTCACCTCAAATACTTTCAAAATAGCATGTGATGTTTTAAGATAACATTTGATTTTAGAAATATACCTGACATGTTATTCTCCAGTGAAGTAACTTTTTGGAATATATAAATAAATTTTAAAAGTGAAACATTCTGGGGCTAGGGTTATGACTCAGTGGCAGAGTGCTTGCCTAATATGTGTGAGGCACTGGGTTTAATTTTCAGCACTACATATGAATTTAAAAAAAAAAGGTCTATCTATCAACAGCTAATTTTTTTTTAAAGTGAAAGATTCTATGCTTTATAAGAGGTACCTTTCCTTTAGATATAACACTAGGAAAGAATATTCTTTTTCTCTTCTCTGATATATTTGTTGAATCTGATGAACAGATTCAACAAATATATGCCATGGTTTCTAGTAATCATTTAAACTTCCAAAATCAGACCAACAATACTACTACTGTTAAGTATTTTATAGCAGCAGAGTTCCAAGTTTTCTTTTTCAATTACGAGTTTTAAAATTTAAATACTATTGATACTATTATGGTTCATTATTTCAATGTTTGTGTTAGGCTGGTGATAGAAGGTTCATTCATACACATGTTCTAGGTATACTAGAAAACTAAATGAGTCGTCATATATTTTTGGAAAGTAAACCCAAATGATTAAGTAATGGGTTTACAAATGTAATGGGAAAATATTTTGTGACAAAATGATATTTCTTTTCCAGTCAATCAAGATAATCAAGGTTTGGCTAAAGCCAACAAATGTTGCAGTTGGCTTGTATCCTGCCACCTCTGTTCAGAGAGGTCATGTCAGTATCTTGAAATCAATCACAGTAGTAGTATTTACAATGCAGAAATCAGCAAAAGTCACAAATCAGAGGTTCCCCTCCCTTTTGAAGAGTATTTAAGCACTTTCCAGCACATCAGTCTTAACAGTTATTATATTCTTTTAAAATATAATTCCTCATTATTCATAAAGATATAAAAATTTTTAAATTTTCTCAAATTAGTTTAGAGTAATGGAAATGTTACACTTTCATGGCGAAGGAATAAGTATACGGAGGCCCTATCCACAAATAATTCTTCTTATTAGGGAATTGTGGTCTATTCAAAAATTGCTTAAAATTTGGATTTTTTTCTAAAATCACAGTATCCTATTTATAACTCAATCTATGCTTATGAAGCCAAATATTTAAACTTCAGATGGAAACTCACAAATTTTAATTATCTATCAAGAATTTTTGATTTAATGACAAAAAGTTAATTTTGGAAAGTACGAAATAAAACAATTTTATAAGGTGGACTCATTTATTTGACACATTAAAATATGCAAATAAAAATGTATGCAACTTAATAAAAGAATCACATTCTTATACTTCTTGAACACAGCAGTGGTCAAAAATAATGAATTATAGAATGGACCCTGCACAGAAAAGTTTCAGGCTTCTAACTTCACTGAATCCAGTACTAAACGTGCTTCTTTATATTCCTCAGCTTCTTCCAAGTCTTTTTCAGTTTCCTGAAATGAAATACAGTAAAAAATTAGGCTTATTCCTCTCAAATTTCATTACTTTGTTATTTATTCAAATATTCCACACCCTTCATAAAAAGCGTAAAAATTAAAGAAAAATGATACCAATTCTCTTCTAAATATATCACAGTTCTGTTCTTTTTATAACAAGGAAAGAGAAGAAATAAAAGCTTGGTGTTCTTCCACTATAAATTCTCATTTATTTTAATTTTATTTTATTTGGTGGTGGTACCAGGGATTGAACTCAGGGGCACTCAACATGAGCCTTACAGGCGTGTGCCACTGTGCCTGACCTAGTCTCATTTAATAATACAGTTATCATAAAAAAAACTATCATAATTAAATAAAAACTCAGAAAATTTAAAAGAAAAATTTTACTCTCATTTTGTTATTACATCATTGTGCAAAAGAGATTCTTATTAAAAATGGATTAAAAGCCAAAAAGGAGGGATTTTTAATGTGCTACAAATATGATAACATTCAGGCCAAAATAATTCTCCAACTACTCACAATAGTAAAGACAGCTACTGGTTTGTCACATCAGAGTTAAATACAACATTTGAATTAGAAAAGTAATTACTTGTTAATGAAAATTACATATCTCACACTAAAGGAAACAAAATACATCTTTCATCTTTTCATATTTAAAGATTGAGTTTTTCCAAGATACTGACATATAGGACATTTTTACTGATATATTATAATGATAACAGACAAATGAAACAATATTGTCTGAATTATACATTGGAAATTTTTTTTTTTAATTTTAAAATGAAACTACGGTCAACAATTCATGTCAGGTCAATAAAAGATGGAGATTTTTGGTTATTATAGAAAAGAGGCAATAAAATATATATTTAATATAAAAATTTAAAGTAAATGAGTGAAAATCCGCTTAGCTTAGCTTAGAGATAAGAATTTCTTAAACTTGTACATTACACCTTAAATATGTTTATATTCTGTCAGTAAATATAAGCTTGCATAGGATAGAGATACTGTTGAACATATCCTCAGATACAAATACATTATCCAAAGACATTTTTTTTCTAAGAAAATTTTATATTATTTTCTCAGCTACAGCATTTAATGGTTAGGAATACAAATGGTGTTTTTTACGTAGTATTTTAACACTAATCATTTCCTGCTTTCTCTGTGGTAAGAATTATCCTGCCTTTAAAAAGTTTTTATAGATAACTATGGAGTTTTGTGCTCAAACTACTGTGAAATGTAAACTTTTTTCTTTTTTGTTTTTCTATAGAGTTAGTCCTAATTTTTTTGGCAAACAAATTTCATTCTCTTTCAAATCATACTGAAAAAGCCTTATTTTTGTCATATAAGGGTAAAACTATGAATCAGGAAAAAAGTTATTAGTTCAAGAAATACAAACATAAAATTAGTAAAGGAAATGACAGAATTCATCAATCATCAAACAGCAACAACAATGGCTTGTATATAGTATTATGTTTTTATCTCTATTAAGAAATAACTTTTACTTATAGTTAGAATCATTTATAAACTGAGTTAGCCACTGTATCACAAAGTATTTATACCAATAATATAACAGTGTTACCCACCTCCAAATTTTATTTTTTTCTCTAATTGATTTCAGGTTTGAATCTGAAGGAATTCCAGATCCCTTAAATAAGGGCCCAGATTCACTTGAAACATCGGATCTTTCCAAATTAGAAACAGGCCAGGCAATGGTGGCACACACCCCAAATTCCATTGACTTGGGATGCTGAGGCAGGAAGATCCAAAGTTTGAGGATAGTCTCAATAACTTAATGAGACCCTCAGCAACTTAGCAAGATCCTTTCTCAAGGGCTAGAGTTGTGGCTCTGTAGTAGAGCGCTTGCCTAGCATGCATGAGGCACTGGGTTTGATCTTCAGCACCACATAAAAATAAAATAAAGACATTGTGTCCACCCAAAACACTCACACACACACACACACACACACACACTCTCTCTCTCTCTCTCTCATATATATATATATATATATATGATCCTTTCTGAAAAAAATATAAATAAATAAAATAAAAATTAAATTAAAAGGGCTGGGGATGGAGCTCAGTGGTAGAGTACCCCTAAGGTGAATCCATACTACCACAAAAAGAAAAAAAAAAACGAACTGGTCAACACATCCTTAATATGCCCCCAAAATGGTTTTCTGCATGAAAACCAATTCAAGATATTGTTGGACAATATTAATCTGATGAATACCTGCTATCAAATGCAATTTAATTAAGTTTAAGTAGAATAAACATGCTAGAAAACTACTTTTATTGGAGTCATAACTCAAACACAATTTAAGGTCAACTAATTATTTTAGTAAAGGGTAGGTGAATAAAAATGTTTTCACCTAGCTCTCAGTGTTAAATATTTAAAATTTTGGATATGAATTGGATTGAAATTTTTTAAAATACAAGACAAAGATCTTTACTTACTAAAATCTGCTGAAGATCAGTATATGCAGCTTCTAACCTGCGTTGGCAATCTGGAATCATCATCCGTGACTCTTGAAGGATCTCTGCCTATAATGAGAATTTATGTGTGTTTAGGTTATACCTCAATAAATATCTAATGATTTAGAAGAATCAGAAAAAATTATGTTTATGTTAAATGGCTCAATGTTTTAATTAAATTATTAGAAGTTAGAACTTATACTAAATGTAGGGTGTTTTTTGTTGTTGTTGTTGTTGTAATCACTTTCTCATGGTAAGTGAAAATTAACTGGAAAAGCTTTTCATAGAACATTTATTTTAAAAGGCTATTTAAAATAAACTATTTCCCCTGCTGTCACAAAGCACCTTTATCCAAAATGGGATCAGCTGGTTATATAAATATCTCCTGCATCTTTTGAGTAATAAAGAAAAACAGTGTTCAGATAATATCACATGGAGATAATTACTGCATGAAAAAAGTTATTGAGTTATTGATCACATCGTGTGCACCCTGCAGGAGGTTCTCACTGAAAGACAGAGGTAAAGAAAAATGAAAAGCAAAGACCAGCAGGTTCATATTTTTGATGCTTATCATGCATAAAAAGTTATTACTTATCCTTGTGCTTCATTTTAGTAGAAAGATTATTCTCCCCATGCAGTTTGAGCCAAATTACCAGTGTGGCACCCCTCTGAAATCTGAACTTGCCTACTTCCCCTGACGACAAACACTACAGAATTAAACACAGGAATATTTATTCCAGAGGATATTTTTGGGCTTAAAATTCATCATTCAAAACTGGACTATAACATATTAAATTACAAAGGAAAAAAATCAAATCAATGACAGGAAAACCCAATAATTAAGTTAATGTCAAGTGTTGGGCCTAAAATAAAATGTTTAAAAAAATGTAGTAGGAAGCTTTATTTCCCTAGACTATTCCCCAAAAGAGACATAGATATTAATTTAACATTTATTCCCCCAAATTAGTGTTTGGTTAAATACAGAGACATGGGTTAAAAATCTAAACTTTTACTGAGTTATAATCTAGCTCATATAAAATAAAAAGGAAAGATATAATCTCATGGTAATAATACTGAATTTTCATAGAAATTAATTAATTCCAGTACCTTCATTCATTCCCTAATAGCTCATACTGTAAATAAAAAACAGAATTATAATATACAAGGACATTCCCCACCCATTCTATTTTTTTTTAGGTAGAATCTTATTGCTGAATTTTTAACTCTTTTATTAATAAAGCATAGGTTGAAAATTTCAAACAGGATCATGACTTTACTTTCAGAGCTAATCTTGCTATACCTAGACATTTGTAATCACCAAGTTATTTTTGCATATCTGATTAGTTTGAATAAGAAAAGTCAGTGGCAGGAACATTTCATATTTCTTTTTCTATGAAATGCCTTCAGAATACCTCATAGGAATTAACACAAAGAATTAGGTCAAATCCATGATAAGTTAAAATATATACTCATTAAATTTTTGTGAAAGCTTTAATGTTACTGAAATGCACTTTAGGCAATGTTATCCAAAATAATTTATACTCATTATTATTCCATTTATTATTATAGTGAATCTTCAATTAGTCTATCAAAAGAGGATTCTGGCTTAAGCAAGGCCTAAATTCAGTGTTCTATATTCCATCCAAATGCATTCAATACATTCAGTTTGAACATACATTTTCTCTGTTGATATACAAAAGTTCTCTGTATATCAACAGGTACCACATCTGCAGATTCAATCAAGAGTGGGTAGGAAACATATTTTAACTACATCTGTACTGAATATATAGACTTTTTGTCATTACTCCCTACACAGTACAATATAACAACTACTAACATAGCATTTACATTTATTAGGTATTATAAGTAATGTGCATAGTAAACATGAGAATGTGCACAGATTTTATGCAAAATACTAGGACATTATGAACAAAGGACTTAAGCATCCATGAATTTGGGTATCCACAGGAGGATCCCAGAATCAACCCCTTGACCAAACCAAAGGATGATCACATTCATGCAAGATGACAAAACAGGGAAAACAAAGATGAAAAAGAGAAGGTCTCTGTTCTCTAATTCAGTATAGGAACATAACCATGAAAATGAACATATGACATTGCATCAAGAAGACCAAGCTAAAGAAAGCCAAAAAAAAAAAAATAGCAATAAATTATTATACTTTCCCTTGTGGTAATGGGTTATAACTATCAGAAATAATTTTTTATTTGTTCTTTTAAGATATACATGAGAGCAGAGTGTATTTTGACATATTATACATACATAATTATAACTTATTCTAATTAGAATCCTATTCTTGTGGTTGTACATGATGTGTGTTTCACTGGTGGTGTATTCATATACAAACATAGGAAAGTTATGTCTGATTCACTGTACTGTCTTTCCTATTCCCATCCCTGCTCCCTTCCCTTCATTCCCCTTTGTCTACTCCAATAAACTTCTATTCTTACCCCCACTCTCTGCTCCTTATTATGTGTTAGTATATGTTAGTATCCACAAATAATATTACTAACATTAGTACATTCAGCCAGGTTTTGGGGGTCTGGCTTATTTTACTTAACATGATAGTCTTCAGATCTATCCATTTACTCTCAAAAATCCTAAAGTCATTATTTTTTTGGCTGAGTAATATTCCATTGAGTATATATACACCATATTTTCTTTATCCATCCATCTGTTGAAGGGCACATAGGTTGGTTACACAGCTTAGCTATTGTGAATTGAGATACTATAAATACTGATGTAGTTGCATCATTATAGTATGCTGATTTTTAAGTCCTTTGGGTATGTACTAAGGAGTGGGATAACTGGGTCAAATGCTGGTTCCATCCCAAGTTTTCTAAGGAATCTCCATACTGCTTTCCATGATGGTTGCATGAATTTGCAATCCCACCAGCAATATATGAGTGTACCTTTTCCCCACATCCTCGCCAACATTTATTGTTACTTGTATTCTTGATAATTACCAATCTGACTGGAGTGGAGATAGAATCTCAGTGTAGTTTTAATTTGCATTTCTCTAATTGCTAAAGATGTTGAACACTTTTTCATATACTTTTTTGATCATTCGTATTTTTTTTCTGTGAAGTGTCTGTTCAGTACCTTTGCCCATTTATTGATTGGGTTATTTATATATTTGGCGTTAAGTTTTTTGAGTTCTTTGTATAACCTGGAGATTAATGCTGTATCTGAGGTGGAGGTGGTAAAGACTGTCTCCCATTCCATAGGCTCTCTCAGTTCACATTCTTGACTGTTTCCTTTCTGTGAAGAAACTTTTTAGTTTGATACCATCCCATTTATTGATTCTTGATTTCACTTCTTGTACTTTAGGAGTTTAGTTGAGGAAGTTGCTTCTTAAGCTGTCATGACAGAAAGTTGGGCCTACATTTTATCAAAAATAATTTTAAAAAATAGTATATGAGGTATTATCCAGAGAAGACACCCCCCAAAACACTGAATTTGACCAAAGAAATATTATTTTTCAAAGTGTTTACCTTGGTAGGTAGCAATTATCTTTAAAATATCTGAATAAACTATTAGTTTATTCTAATGCTGTCTGAGGTAAACTCAGGATCTTAGCACAGATTGGGAGGAAAAGGGAACTTAGGGGGATACAACAGGCTACAGTTCCGTTGATAACTAATTTTTTTAAAAAAAAAAGATATGAATTTTTAAGGTAATTATTCAAATAAAATGGAAGTTGGGGTGGTTAGGTTACAACAATAAACAATCTGTTGAACCAAAATTCCAGTCACTTTCCTTTATGGTTAAATGTACATAAATCAGAAAGAAAATGTTCTTATTGAAGGACTTTCATTTTTTTCAAAATAAAGAATTCTGTGAAATAATATGACTAACTTCAAGCTCTTTGGCTACTGCCTAATTGGGATAAGGTTTCTAGCTTTTTTAATATTTCATAACATTCACCGGGTACTGGCTATACCTATAGCTATAAAAAAAATCTATAGATACTCTTGCAGCACATGATCTGGATTGATGCTGTGGCTATAAAGGATGTTGTAAAGGCAACTGGAAATTTTCAGTGGCACCTGAGGATTCCACGGTAGTATTGGGTCAGTGTCAGCTGCCTGACTTTAAGGCTGATATATGATAAAATATGAGAATGCCCTTGTGTGTAGTATGCACTGCAGCATTTGGAATGTTTCTTTGGTGGGGAATGAAGTTGAGTATCTTTTTATATGATTATTGTTCATTTTCATTTATTTTATTATAACGTTCCTATTGACATTCATGACCCATCTTTCTATTTTTTTTCTTACTGATGCAAATAAATTCTTTGGAAATTAGCCTTTCATTAGTTATATGTATTGCAAATATCCCCACTTAAAGTGTACAAATAAATTTATTCATCCTTTCCTAAACAAATAAACAAACAAACAGAAAAACTATAGGCTCTCCAATATTGGATATCAGCTTCTCCTGGAAAAAATGGTAATCACATTAGTTTATCTGACTGAGTTCTAGAGTCATCCACAGATTATTAAAACAATGGTTAAGTCTTGTCTTTTACATGTGGTAAAATGATATTGTGTTCATTTGACTTGTGTTTGAGGTTATTGCTGAATGGTTACAATTATAAGAATCCTATTAGTCAAAAATTATTTGGACCCTTAAGTTCTAATATATCAATAATTACTTCATACGTAAACAGTATTAATATACCAGTTTAAAGATAGCATAAGTTCCAGTCAGTAAATCGCTATCTATAAGAAAGTCACTGCAAACATCAAACTTCAAACTCACTTCTAACAGAAAATTGACAAAATTCAACACTCATTCATGGCAAAAATACTCAGCAAACTAGGAATAGAAGGGAACTTCCTCAACTAGATAAATATTATGTATAAGAAATGTACAGCTAACATATTTAATGGTAAAGACAATGAAAAATTGGAAACAATGTAAGGATGCCTACTCTCACTACTCTTATTTAGTATAGTTTTTTAAGTTGTAGCCAGTGCAATAAGGTAAGAAAAAGAAATAGGCATATGTATCTGAAAAGAATAAAGCTGCTCCTCTTTGCAAATGACATGATTGAAAGAAATAAGAAGGAATCTACAAAAACCAAAAACAAAAACAAAAAACCCTCTGGAATTAATAACTGAGATCACTAAAGTCACAAGATACACACACACACACATACACACACAAATAAAGTATGTGAAAATAAAAATGGTATTGTTTCTAGTTTTAAACAGCTCCAAAGAAAATGAGATACTTCAGTATAAATCTATGACAGATAAAGGATCTGTATGCTCAAATTACAAAATGTTTATGGATAAAATCCAACCTAAATAAACTGGAGGGACTTGCCATGCTTCATTGGCTGGAAATCTCAACAAAGAAGTTAGTTATCTCCAAACTGATACATAGATTTAATATAATTCCTATCAAAAGGTGTTTTATAAAAACAGAGAAGCCTATTTAAAAATATGCAAGGAAAGGCAAAAAACTAGAATCACTAAAACAATTTTTGGAAGAGAGAGAGAGAGAGAGAGAGAGAGAGAGAGAGAGAGAGAGAGAGAGAGAGAGAGAGAGAAGCCAATACTAAGGCTTACTACGTAGTTACAGTACACAGGACAGTGCCATACTGTTAAAGGGATAAAGATGAACAGACCAGAAAAGAGAACACCATAATAGACCTACAAAAATACAATAACTGTTTTGACCAAGATACAACAGTTTACTTCCTTGCTTGCTTATTTATTTATTTATTTTGATACCAGGTATTGAATCAGGAGTACTTAACCACCAAGCCACATCCCTAGCCCTCCTTTTTTTTAAAATTTTGAAACAGGGTCTCACTAAGTTGCTCAGGGCCTTGCTAAGTTGCTGAGGCTGGCTTTGAACTTGTGATTGTTCTGCCTCAGCCCCCTAAGTTGCTGAGACTACAGGCATGCACCACCATACCCAGTTTACAAAAGCAATTTAATGGAGGAAGGACAGCCAATTCAATAACAGGTGCTAGAACAATTGGGCATGCATGGGCAAAAAGATAAACTTCAAACTAAAACACACACCTTACATAAAAATGAACACAAATTGAATCAAAGACTTAAAATTAGACAAAAGACTTAAAATTAAAACACAAAACTATATAATTTTTAGAAAATCAATAGAAAATCTTGAGAACAAAGTATGATTCATAAAAGAAAGTATTGATAAATTGAATGTTCACAAAATTCAAAACTCGTTCGGTGAAAGACTATATCAAGAGGATAGAGGTTAAAAGGTCAGATTATAGATGAATATTTGAAAACCACATATTTGACAAAGAGCATATGCCCAGAATAATAAAAACTTCTTGGTGGGTGCTATGGCACATGCCTGTAATTATAGTAACTTGAGAGGCTAAGGCAGGAGGATCACAAATTTGAGGCCAGCCTCATCAGCTAAGCAAGACTCTCAGCAAATTTAGTGAGACCCTGCCTCAAAATAAAAAATAAAAGGGACAGGAGTGTGGCTCAGTAGTAAAGTAATCCTGGGTTAAATCTCCAGTACCAAAACCAAACAAACAGTCTCAAAACTCTAAAGTAAAAATTCAAAGCATCCAGTGAACAGAAATTCATTGAAGAGAACACATGGGAAGTAAATGTGCATATGGAAAGATCTTTAACTTATTAGCCACTAGGGAAATGCAAATTAAAAGCACAATGAGATATTACCACTCAACTATCACATAGGTGATGGTTCAATACTAAAATCAATAGTGACAACACTGAATGCTGGTAAAGATGTGGAGAAACTGAATCATTCACACACTACAGGTAGGAATACAAATGGTATAGCCACATCAGAAAAGAGTTTGGCAGTTTCTTTTAAAACAAACAAACAAAAATATACTACTATGGCCTAGCAATTGCACTCCTGGGCATTTTTGTAGAGAAATAAAACTTATCTTCTATTCTAGTCAAAATTGTATATAAATGTTCACAGTAGATTTTTCATAATAGTCAAAACCTAGAAATAACTTAAATGTTTCTCAATGGTCAAACTATGGTATATTCATATCATGAAATACTACTCAGCAATAAAAAGGAACAAACTATTCAATAACTTCAAAAGACCTCAGGGGAATTGTGCTAAGAGGAAAAAGTCAATTTAAAAAGTTTACATAATGTATGGTTCCAATATAAGTGATATGACATTGCTGAAATAGTGCAATTATATAGGGTTTGGGGCTAGAGAACATGAGAACAGTTATAAAGTTGTAGCATGAAGGAGCCTGGTGAAATTTCATCTTGATTTTGATGGTATTTACATATGCTACACATGTGATAGAACTCCATAGAAATAAATATACATACAAACATGCAAATGAGTTCATATATAGCTAGTGAAATATAACATCAACTTCATGGTTTGGATACTGTATTATAATTACACAAGATGTCAAAGTTAGGAGAAGAAAAACAATTAGAAGAAAGGTGAATGGTGTGTAAGGCCTTCTCAAATATTTTTTGTAACTTCCTGAGAATCTATAACAAAAAAGAAGCAAGTGTACTAACAGAATAGAACACTGTTTATAAACTTGAGCATATATACCAAGAGAGAAAAATATTTTCATGCATGACTGAAAATTATTTTCCATAATATTTTTATTATTGATTAAAAGAAAGTCTTGATATTTCTTGCAAAAACCTTGTGAGACCTTTAGTAAATTTTTCTTTGTCCACTGAGTTCTCCTAATATTAACCATATATTTAATGAAAAAATTTTCTCTTATATTGAGGAAAAAAATAGAAACATCTACTTGTAAACTTATATTTCAAATGAGTCAGAAAAAATGTGTTCATCTTTCTTGTAAAGACAAATTTTACATCAATGGAATTAATGCACATATAATAACTGCAAAGTTTTTGTGAGGAGCCTTTGTCCCCAAATTATGCCAGTCCTCATTGCAGCAACACCTAGGAAAAGGATGAGTCATGCCTCAGAAGAAATAACAGAGATATGTTTGACTGAATGCTATTACTGCCAAGCATTTCTGTTCCAGGACATTAAAAAACAAACAAAACAAACAAACAAACCAGAATATCTCCCTTACTAAAGACAAAAGCCTCTGTGTCTGTCTTTAATTAGGGACTGGGACAATGGAGAAGAGGAGGGACATCAGTAGCAGATGGCTAAAATCAACTGGGGCAATACATGAATGTTGTGTTAACTTGTTTTGCCAGAAAAGAGGTAGGCAGTAGAATAAATCTTTGATTGAGTGTTGTTTTGGCCTCTGAGGTTCCTAAAACTTCTGCCTAGTTACTTCATTAAAAGAATGAAAATAAGACCTAGTCCACTTGAAGTGGCAACCCACTTCAAGTAAGAAGTTTGATAGAGGGCAACAGAATTATATGGGCTTATTATAAAACAGGGCCAGTAGGAAAGCCAGAGAAAATAGACCCATGCGAGAGAAGAGCCAAGGCAGTGAACAGCGACCGAAGATGGCATTTAGCTCAGAGGAGGAAGATATCCAGAAATGTGCAAAAAGTCCACAAAATACAGTGCTTAAATTCCTTAATACTTTCTAAGAGTCACAGCAAATGTCAAGAAAAACATATTGACCTTAAAACTTCTGGACAAATCAGGAACAGAGCATTCTCACGACACCCATTGTATATAATGAAAAGCATGGAATGCCCATAATACAGCTAAACCAAGGAAAGGAAATTAAGCAAAACATGGGAAAGGTTGGGCTAAAAACAAATTTTCAGGAGACAAAACTGCAACTGGTAATGGTATACCAGTTGGTAATAGCAGCAAAATAGAAAAATCTATTGTTTTGTAACCAGATATGGGATGATATTTTTGAATGTTAAGTACTAGGTTGATTAAGAATCTAACAAATGCTATAAACCATAACCACTGTGACAAGAGAATTTTAACACTGTTGGGTGTAAAGAGGACTAAAGAACTGAATTATTTTTCTGTCTACAGGTGCATATGTACTCAATGAAAAAACCAGTATGTAATTTTTTGTTGTTGTTGTTTTGTTTTTGTTTTTGGTGCTGGGGATTGAACCTAGGGGTGCTTTACCTGAGCTATGTCCCCAGCATTTTTACTTTTTTATTTTAACATAGTGTCTAAGTTGCTGAGGCTGGCCTCAAACTTGTCTTCCAAGTCACTGGGATTACAGTCATGTGCCACCATACCTGGCCTGTGGCTAACATTTTTAAGTAACAGTGAGAACACAGTATTGAATAATTAAGCCTTACTTACAAAGTAGTGGTTTTATTATAAAATGGTAAGTAATATAAATTAAACAGGTTCTATGATAAACTGTGAATTATTTGTAGAATTTTACTTTAGAAAGGTACAAACACATTTATTCCCCATTCCATGTAACTTAAAACTTCCCTTCTATCTCTAAGGCTACTATTTTAGACTGTTTTTATTATACTTTATAGTTAATTTGCTCCTTAAATTGCTAGTACTTCTCCTATCCCTTTTCCCGATACCTTTCCTCTACTCTATTGGTCTTCCGTTTATTGGTTTTCAATTGGTGCATTATAGTTAAACAAAAAAGTGGAATTCACTGTGATATCTTCATACATGTACATAATATAATTTGGTCATATTCATTCTGCCATTCCTCCCTTTTCTGTCAGCCTCGTCTTCCCCCCTGAATCACATTCTTCCACTCTGTTCTCCCTTTTATTTTCATGAGACATCTCCCCACCCTTTTAAATTCTTTCTCTCTCTCTAGCTTCCATATATGAGAGAAGACATTCAATCCTTGACTTGCTGAATTTGGTTTATTTCACTTAGCACAATGCTATCCAGGTCCACCCATTTACCAGCAAATGCCATAATTTCATTCTTGTTTATTGCTGAGTAAAACTCCACTCTGCATACACATCACATTTTCTTTATGCATTCATCTGCTGACAGGCACCTAGGCTGGTTCTGTAACTTGGCTATCGTGAATTTTGCTGCTATAAACACTGGTATTTTAGTTCTTTTGGATAAATACCAAGGAGTGGTATATCTGGGTCATATGGTGGTTCCACTCCTAGTCTTTTGAGGAATGTCCATATTGCTTTCCAAAGTGGTTATACCAATTTGCAGTCCCACCAACAACACAAGTGTACCTTTCCCCCCACATCCTCATTAGAATTTGTTATTTGTATTCTTGGTGAATGACATTTTAACCAGAGTGAGATGAAATCTTAGTATTGATATGCATTTCCCCGATGGCTAAGAATGTTGAACATTTTTCATGTATTTGTTGTCATTTGTATTTCTTCTTTTGAGAAATGGCTATTTAGTTCATTTACCTTTTTATTGATTGGGTTATTTATTTATTTTGGTGTTAAGTTTTTTGAGTTCCTTATATATTCTGGACATTAATGTCCTGTGGGAGGAGTAATCACAAAGATCTTCTCCCATTCTACAGACTCTCTCTTCACCATCTTTATTGGTTCCTTTGCTGTGCAGAATTTTTAAATTTGAAATCATCCTACTTATTGATTCTTATATACACACACACAGAGTTTATTTTTATGTGGTGCTCAGAATTGAACTCAGTGCCTCACACATGCTAGGCAAGCACTCTATCACTGAGCCACAACCCCAGCCCTACTTATTAATTCTTGCTTTTATTTATTTTAAAACCAGTGATGAAAAGAGCAGGGCAAAGAAAAAAATGAGGCCATCAGCTTTATAATTACAAATATAAGTCTAGTGCTGAGGCTGGAGCTCAGTGGTAGAGCACTTGCCTATCATATATGAAGTCCTGGTTTCAATCCCCAGCACCATATAAAATAAATAAAATAAAATAAAGGTACTGTGTTCATCTACAACAAAAAAATATTAAAAGAAAAAATAAGTCTAATAGGGTCCAAAAAGGACTTGGATAAAATAAAGGTATGTACTATGTCATTTTTTCTCACTAGATGTGGGAAAACGATAGAGGACATTGAAGTGAGGGGTATAATAGTAGTATATACAATCATTTTAAGAATCAAAAAGTTACATTTCATAGGTAATTCCACATGAAAAGCAGTTAGTTCATAAAGTTCAACATACTGGGGACATTCTGTGTCTATAAGTTTATTTACTAAACCTCCTTCAATTTGGAAATAATGGACACACTAATATCCTTTACATATGAAGAAATGCTATCCATACATAGAGGAAGTCAGGCTCTTCTTCCAGTTCAAGAAAATAAGAAAGTTCTCTTCCTGGATAACCAAGGAAAATCCATTTTAAGTGATAAATTTTGATTAAATATGAGTTAAGGGCATTATTACCATCTGGAACATATTTACATAGTAAAAACTAAAGTTTTAACACATTATCTGTAGAAGATATTTCAGACTCTCCTTTTTTGAGCATCATCTAGATTGTCTTTTGACAATTGTTTTATTGTCTTTTTAAATACTGTGCTTAGACCAGTGCTTGGCACATAGTAGGTGTTCAATAAATTTTATTGAAGTGAACAAATAAATGGGCATAAAATGGCATATATTAAGGTCTATGAGATGGTACAAGAATACCCAGAGAGGAATTGTATAAAAGTATACATGTGGAAAGAGATAGGTTCAACAAAGCAAACTGGAAAATAATGATAGTTAAACATGAGAAAAATCAGAAGGCTGTTCTATCAAATTTGCCCATATAAAAGAATAGGTGTAGTGGTGCATACCTGCAATCCCAGCAACAACAGAGGCTGAGGCAGGAGGATTACAAGTTTGAGGCTACCCTCAGCAACTCAGAAGGCCCTGTCTCAAAATAAAAAATAAAAAGGGCTAGGGATGTTGCTCAGTGGTTAAGTACCCCTGGGTTCAATCCCCAGTACCAAACAAAACAAAACAAAACAAAACAAAACAAACAAACAAAAAAAAAACAATGAAAAAAGCCCCAATATTTCAAGGAGAAAGTGGTTACTTGTATCAAATACTGTTGAGGTACGAAAGATGAGAACAAAGAAATGATAACATCACTGACAGTTACATAACCAGGGCTAACGCACACAATCCTCTCTCATAGGAAGGAAGGTATTATGGGTACAGATGCAGGTAGAATGATAGATTTTGTGGTGGAAACACAAGGAAGTTCTCTGACAGCTTTTATTTTTTCAAGAAATTACAAAACAAGTGTCTGCTGAGGGTAAACATTCAATAAATGCTTCAATGGTAATACAGAAGGTGCTATAGAAGCATAAGGGATGGACCCTTTTCTGTGTAGAGGTGGATATAGAGGAGGCTTATAGGAAGAAACAGGAATTAATCTGGAGAGAATAGGTTAAAAAAGGAGAAGGGAAAGCATCCCATATATGGGTAACATTTTAGAGGCAAAGAAGAAAGGGCATATTTAGGAAATGAAAAGGCAGACACCTAAGAGGTCCGGGTAGGGACTGATGAAAGTTGAGGTTAAAGAGATAAGCAGATGACAAAATCAAGACACGAAGGAGACCAAAATTGGTCATGATACAATCGGAAGTAGTCACTGAGAAATGCAATACATATTTTATTTTGGTGAACTTCCCATCAATTTGGAGAAGATATTTCTAAATTTAAATATGTAAGTATATTTAACATAAGATTAGCCCATTTTTATATTTAACATTTAGAGAGGCCATACAGCTTAGTATACAGTTTCTAGAGCCAGAATGCTTAAGTTCTCAACTATGCTACTTAGCAGCTGTGTGACCTTGGACATTTATTTCACCTGTGTTTAAGTTTCCTTTTCTTTAAGTGAAGGATTTAATGGGAAGAAGTAAATAATAGTACCATCTTAGAGGGCTGCTATAAAGACTATATTAGCTGATATGGTATTCTAAATATGTTAGCTATTACTATTTAAGATACAATTTACCTGCTTTTTAATGGCATAATTTTCACCATCTTCAGCTTTCATTTTTTCAATCTTTTCTTCTTGTTGTTTTGCTTCTTTTTCATACATCACTTTTTCTTTGACCAATCTACAAATAAGCCAAAAATGTTTCAGAGAATTAGCTTCTTCTCTAGAGAATAAACCACACTTAACAAAGAAACAATGTAAATATAAAACGTACTTAAAATACTAACGTTGATGGATTAAATGGGGTGGGAAAAAGGAAAAAATACTTTAGCTATAATGTAAGTATGATCTTTGTGCTCTTAAGCCCTCTATCTAATTAATGCAAGTGCAATCTATCAACGCATGAAATTCTTATTTTTAAAATTAAAAATGTGTTCCACTCTATTCTATTTACAATGTGAAAACAATACTCAAAGTTATTGTGTACTAAAATTTCTGTCTTGATTTGTGTGAGTATACACACACATGTGCTTACTCTGCTAGAGATAGAACTCAGGGGCTTTCATATGCTAGGCAAATGTTCTACCAGTGAACTACATCCCTAGTAAATTTGGTTTGATTTTTGAGGTTAAAAATTATATATTTTAGGGGCTGGGGCTGGGGCTCAGCAGTAGTGCATTTGCCTGGCATGTGTGAGGCACTGGGTTTGATTTTCAGCACTGCATATAAATAAAGTAAAAATAAAGGTCTATCAACAACTAAAAAACAACAACAAAAAACATGTATTTTCTCTGGTTCTTATACCAGCTACAAAAGAATTAACTCAAAATGGATTGAAAATCTAAAGTTAAAAGCTAAAATTATAAAACTCTAGGATGAAAACATAGAGGTAAATCTTGGTGACCCTAGAGTGGGCAACAAGTTTTCGATATGACAGCAAAAGCACAAGCAACAAAAGAAAAAAAAGATAAATTAGCCTTCATCTTTGATTAAAAATTTGTGTGCTTCAAAAAGAACTACAGAATGGAAGCAAATATTTGCAAATCGTACACCTGATAAGGAATTGCATCCAAAATATACAGTTCTCTAAAGAAGATACACAAAGGAGCAATAAGCACGAGTCATTAGTCATGAGTAAAATGCAAATCAAAACCACAGTGAAGTAACACTTCATACCCATTAGGATCAAAAAGTCAGGTAATAAATAACATATGTTGGCAAGGATGCAGATAAACTGAACTATGCAACACTGCCAGCAGCAATGAAAACTAGTGTTGTTGCTTTGAAAAAGTTTGGTGAAGCCTCAAAAAATTAAAGTTATCTAATATCCCAGTAATTCTATTCCTAGATATGTACCATAAAGAAATAAAAACACTTGTCTATATATGTCTACAAAGATTTGCAATAGCATTATGTATAATGGCAAAACATGGAAACAACCCCAAAGTCCATTTCAATGAATGGGTAAAGAAAATGTGATATGTCCATTCAATATTTGGCAATAAACAGGAATAAAATACTAATTTACACTAGAATACAGATGAAGCTGGTAAACATTAGACTACTGTGAAAGAAGATAGTCATGAAAGGCTACTTATTGTATAATACTATTTTATAGAATAAATCCAGAATAGGCAAATATAGAGACAGAAAGTAGATGAATGTTTGCCTGTAATTAGGGAAGATACAGTAACTGGAAAGGGTATGGGTTTTCTTTTTGGAGTGATGAAAATGTTCTAAAACTGATGTGACTGTTGTATAATATAAATATACTAAAAAGTAAAGAATTATAGACTTTAAATGGGTAAGCTGGAGGACGTGAATTATAACTCAATACAACCATGATCAAAAAGGAAAACAAAAGTAAAGTTTGTGATCACAAAGTCAGTGCAGGAGAAAGTTCCAAGTACTGATACCTCAAACACAACAGCTAAACAGGTAAATACTATGTATTGCCATTGTATTTGTAATTTTAAATTACTTTCACAATAATTTAATATTAAGATAAAAAATATATCCTCTGAGATTCGAAGTAAAATAATTGATTCATATCACTACATATACTTGTCTAAAAGTTCCTTTTAAATAATAAGAAACAGTACAGAGAAGGCAAATTGCCAGTCTGCTTACGTGAAATCTAAAGATGGTTCTGACTCACAATATAAAAAACAAAGAAAAGATAGAAAGGGAGAGAATACAGCAGGGGAAAGGGGGGACACAACCTAGCTTTTCTTGAGTGTTTCATTAGGGAACATGGGTCCTGCATTCTCATGGGTCCTACATTCTCATTCTCATTCTCATGCCTCTTTTAAATGGGTAAAATGCTATTCACTTTGCCCCAATTAACATAACTTCCCATTTCCCAAATACTCTGGCCTTAACATTTGGCCTCTAAAAGCATTTGAGTTCTTGATCTTGCATATCATCAATGCAACAATGTTATTTTTGTCTTTATTATCATTATATAATTATGATTCTTATTCAGAGTATCAGGTATACTCAGAATCCACTGGATTAGCAATGAGATTTTCAATACCTGTAAACCTTTTTGGCTATAAAACATCCCTAGTAAGAAAATTGCTGGAACTGGACAGCTATACGAGAGCAGCACAATCCACAACATTCTATCATAATTCAAAAACTTTTTCACAGGCTGGCAAACGTGGTCAGGGAACCAAATCTGGTTTGCTATCTGTCTTTGTATAACCTAAGAAGTATGAATGTTTTTTGCATTTTTAAAGGATTAAAAATTTTGTGAAATGTGAAAATTATTTGGAATTCAAATTTCAGTGTCCATAAAGTTTTAGTGGAACACAGCCATACTCATTCATTTATGTATTGTCTATGACTAGTCATGCAATGACAGCAAAGATGAGTAGCCAAATGGCATGGTATGCGAAACCTAATATTATTTACTCTCTCTGGTCTTGTACACAAAAGGGTTGCTGATTGCTGACTTGGAAGATTGCCACTTAACTCTACTCAACCTCTAACTTTAACTTTTATTACACCACACTGTAGTCAGTTTACTTGCTGGGTCTTGAAGACAGGATGAGGTAATATTCATATTGTATGCCTCATCTTCACATATAACATTCACTATAAACTCAGTGAATAAAAAATTATGTCTAAAATTTCACTATTGCCTTTTAATATTATCAAAGAAATACATGAAACAAGTGTGACAAAAGTGATTCACAATAATTGAGAAATAAGAATAATGTGGTGACTTTTGAGGAAATATATAATGGAAGAGAAGGATTCTATGTGTGGGACCACAGACTATTAATCCCAATCTTCCTACCCCATTGTGCTTGTCTATGGAAAACAGCAGCAACGACTCCAGCAAAATTGAAAAGATACCTAAATATACACCACATCTGACAGGTAAAGGTGTTGAATATTTTCATGGCCTTTGGGATATCAAAACAAATAAAACCGTTTTTAAAAGTTACATTTGGGGGCTTTGGTTATGGTTATGGCTCAGTGGTAGAGCGCTTGCCTGGCATGTGTGAGGCACTGGGTTCGATCCTCAGCACCACATAAAAATAAATAAATAAATAAAAGTCAGTGACTAAAAAATATTTTTTTAAAAAGTCACATTTTGTAAAAAGACCTGGGAAGAAAAAAAATATTTAAAAGCAAAATCATTACTCTAAAAAAGAAAATAAATCACCTAGTTAGTGAGAATCCAATAATGCCAGCATATAAAATTAAAGTGAATAAAATGCTTGGGCAAGATGTAGAATGAGAAACAGAAAAGGGAAACCAATGTATTGATGACAAGTCACATGATATTTAAGAGGTTTATAGTATATATACAACTTGAACTTCACTAGATATTACCAATTTGATTTCCAAAGTGATTTTATCAATTGATATCGAAATTGTAAGGTAGGAATTTTCCTACTTGTTTGGCATCCTGGTGAACTATTGGAATTGTCAGATTATTTAATTATTTAATTGTTTAATTGTCAGAATTATTTCTGACAATTAGAAAAGTGTGAATTGGCATTATATCAAGGTTTGAAATACTAATTTCCCTGGTAAGGTAGAACATCTTTATCTATATTCTTATTAAAATAGTAGTTATATAGATAAGTATTTATTGAATCAATGAATGAATATCTTTTGGTGAACTTTTTTTCCCCTTTCTAAGGAAGGCTAAGATTTAATTAAAAAACTTAAGTATATACAGCTACAATTTTTAAATTTGTTACTAAAATATTTTTCTGTAACATTTTTTTATGTTCCTATAAATATAGAAATATATGAAAGACTATAAAAAACAAAAATTTAAGTCATATTCCCATTGCCCAAATTCCTACTGACCCAAAATGCACATAATTCTAAAATCCAATAAACTATAAAAACAAGGTTTTTATTAAGCTTGACACAATCTTTTTAGCAGCAGTTTCACCTCAATTGACATAAAAATTATAGATTTTATGTATACTACTTAATGTGAATAGTCACATATTTCACTGCAGAACATTATTGTGATTGATAATAGAGTGTTCTTCTAGATGCTATTAGGTAAATGCACAATACCTTTGTAAAATCTAAAAAGAAACTGCAATTCAGAAACACATACGGGTCAAAGGATTTTTGTATATTGGATTATAAACCTGTATTAACATATTAGTATTTTCCATCAGATTTTTTTATCTCAATATGTATGCGTGAAATTTTAATACACATAAAAATAATGGGGATAAGATATCATTTTTAATGTCATTAAATATGCTTTGAAAATATAGCTGTTAGTGGCTGCAAAGGATTTCATGGCACAGATATGAAAGCTTATTTAAGTATTATCCTATTTGATATTTAGGCAATTCCTATGTTATATGCAATACTGTGATGAACATCCCTACCCATGAATTTCATCAACATACAATATTTTCTTATTGAAAATGTTTACAGTATATTACACAACCTGAAATTAGACTAACCCCCTTCCCAACAAACCAATGATCATTTACTAACATTTTTTTTCCTACTAATGTGATAGGCCACTTTGGTCATTCATTATTTGTGAGAAACAAAATACAAATATTAAACAAATCTACCCCTATTTTAGTTCATCATTTGATATTTTAGTTTTATATCTTTTTAGCAAAAGCTCTGATGTGCTTATTAAAAGCTTATGCTAAAAAGATATAGTATAAGAAAAGAGTAGATTTTTTAAAAAGAGAATAAAATTTTCCAGAGCTGTGGGGAAAAAAAAAAAACAAAACGGGATCAATGGAAAACAATCTCATCCATGTACATTAAGAATTTCCAGAGCTCCTAGAAAATTAAAGCTTTTAAAAAGAGAAGAAATAAGTCACCTAGAGAAAAAAGAAGAATCAGATTGACATTATATTTCATATTAATAACATAGATGCCAGGAGACAATGGAGTAATCCTTTCAAAGTTCTGAGAGAAAATGATTTATAACTCTGGATTTACAACTATAATAAAAGGTGATAGAAAAATTCATTAACACATTTAGCAGTTATTTATTGAGGGGCTACTATATGCCAGGTATGATTTTATGTACCAAGGATATAGTAGTGAATAAAACACAAAACTTAACAGTACTTTTTAGTGAGGAAATAAAGACAAAAATAAGAAAAATATATATAGAAAGGTAGAATATGATAAGTACTCTAGAGAAACAGCAATAAGATGATTGGTAATACAGGGGGACTGCAATTTAAAATAAATAATCAGAGAAGGCCTCTTTGAAAAAAGAATATGAGTTAAGATCTGTAAGAGGCAAGAAGTCATGCATATAGCTGATGGAAAAAGTTATGAACCAATGGAACTTTTTAGAGTCATATAAAAATTCAAAAAGTTGGGGCTGGGGATGTGGCTCAAGCGGTAGCGCGCTTGCCTGGCATGCATGCGGCCCGGGTTCGATCCTCAGCACCACATACCAACAGAGGTGTTGTGTCCGCCGAGAACAAAAAATAAATATTAAAAAAAAAAATTCTCTCTCTCTCTCTCCTCTCTCACTCTCTCTTTAAAAAAAAATTTCAAAAAGTTTATCCACTATGCCCCCTGAGAAATTTGCTTTATAATATATCTAGCAAACTGAAAATGAATATCAAGAAGTCATGAGACCAAGAAGCTATGTTTGACATAGAGTAACAGTCAAATGAAGGGGGGTAAAATCCCAAGATCTAAACTGCTATAAGTCTGGAATACAACTGGTCTAAATGGAAATCTTAGTGTGAGCTCATGTGGGAGAATCTTTCAAGAAGAATGGAATAGATTCTAAGGAGAGATAGTGAGTAAGAAGATAGAATATATTACTAGATAAAGAAATAATGCTTTTTTTCCTTTCAATTAAAAAAATAAAAAATTAGGAACTCTAGGAATCCTTCCCAATGATTATGATTGTAAAATGAAGCTACTGATGAAGAAGGAGAATCCATTTAGCCAGAATTTATAAGAAAAAAAATCTACTTTTTTCTTATACTATATCTTTTTAGCATAAGCTTTTAATAAGCATGTCAGAGCTTTTGCTAAAAGATATAAAATTAAAATATCAAATGATGAACTAAAATAGGGGTAGATTTGTTTAATATTTGTATTTTGTTTTTCACAAATAATGAATGATCTTTTAGGCAACACAGGATGCATTGAGAGAAATACAATTCTATATTCTATACCACAAAGTGAAATAATTATAATGCACTTATTCATTTTCAACAGACCTGCAAGCAAAATAAATACCCCCACCTTGTTTAAAATATTTGCATTTTAAAGTTTGTTTATAGGCTAAGCAATGTCTAATAAAAATTTCTCAAAAAAAAAAACATGATGTTTAGTGGCTAACATGACCCCTGGTGAGCAATGAAACTTCAGCATTTCATAAAAATTATAATACCTATGTAACCAATTCCCTGAATTAAAGCCGTGTTTGAAATTCCTGGTATGGTTTCCTTTTTCTTGACAGATGCAGTTCTCTTCTATTGATACAGTTGATAAAAAGCTCTACTATTTCTGAAGAAACTAACAACACTTGAGATTTTTAATGTGTAAAAGATGAAGGAAAAGAATAAATTTTCACTGGGAGCCATTATGAACAGATCTTTGGGGAGTGTATTGCACTTAATACTTGGAATCTTATTTAAGTATTATCCCCATTTTACAGTCTCAATTATGACTTCCCACAATATATTTTTTTAAATCTTTAATTAAAATAGAACTTCATTTTATAACCATAATCATTGGGAAGGATTCCTAGAGTTCCTAATTTTTTATTTTTTTATCATTTTAGAAATGAATAAAATCCAGCGGCTGCATTTCATAAAGGTGGTCAAAAAATTATACTACTAATAAAAATTAATCTGAAGACAGCAACACTAATGAAAATAGGTTGGATAAGTAACTTTTGAGGTTTTATCCTTTCCAATGGCCATAACTAAATCTATTCTCCCCAAACCAGTTGTTTAGTAAAGTTCAACAGTTTTAACTCAAGAAGAGAGTTATGATAATGGCATCTTATGAAGCATTATATATAACAAAATCAGGCAAAAGATTGAATCATTCAAGAAAAGCTAATTAAAATGATTTTTAAAAGCAGCTAACATAGCAGCCACTTACAATAAGCCAAGTAAGCTAAATGTATTGTGTCACTTAATCCTCAAGACAACCCCTACAAAATAGGTACTGTAACCATTCCCCTTTTAGTAATAACTGAATTAAAATTCATGGAGTTTCAGTATCTTGTTCAAATTCTCACAACTACTAAGTGTCAAAGAATTATTTTATTTTAAAATATATACCCTTAACCACTAGTGATATATTTTTTAATTTTTGTTAATTTTTATGTGGTGCTGAGGATTGAACCCAGTGCCTCATATGCATGCTAGACAAGTGCTTTGCCATTGAGCTGCAGCCCCAGTCCTAGTGATATATTTTTTATTTTTTCAAGTAATCCTCAAATATTTTATGTGTAAAAAAAAAAAGTGCTCAATTATGGTAAACATTGTTGGCTGCCTATTCTGTAGGCATTCCTTTGTTTCTTACTTGCTAAAACAATGTATAATCGTCCAAGAAGTCATGCCCTTCAAAGGAAAATATCAATCATAATGGTCCTACTCACTTTGCTAAGTGATAGTTTGGGCATCTGCAATGACTCAATTCTGGACAAAACTTCATAAGGGATATTTCTTCTGGGGGTTCTGTTATGGTTTAGATTAGGTGTCCCTCAAAAGCTTATGAGTGAGACAATACAAGAAAGTTTAGAGATGAAATGACTGGGTAATAAGAGGCTAACCTAATCAGTGCATTAATCCCTGGATAGGGATTAACTTGGTGGTAACTCTAGGCAGGTAGTATGTGGCTGGAGGAGTTATGTCCCTGAGGGTGTGCCTTTGGTGTTTATATTTTGTCCTTGCTGAGCAGAGCTCTTTCTCTCTGCTTCCTTATGCCATGTTTCCAGTTGCTTTTCTTAGCCACACATTTTCGCCATCATGTTCTGCCTTACCTTATATCCCAAGGAATGGAGTCAGCCATCTATTGATTGAGACCTCTGAAACCATGAGACTTCAAGTAATCTTTTCCTACTTTAGTTGTTCTTATAGGGTCTATTGGTACACTAATGAAAAAGCTGACTAATACAGGCTCTGAGAAGGTCTTCATTGCTCTTATATATATAATTTATTTTCTCTCCTGGACATTGTCACCTCTATATTATCCTTGACAATTGTGAAAGGACTGTGGAATCAGGAAGAAATCCAGTTTAAAGGACAGGTCATTCTGTGTTGTCAGGAAACTCCAGTTCTTGATGATGTCACTGAACTACCAAATTAACTAATTCTTTAAAGTATATTACCTCTCTGAACTACCAAATTAACTGATTCTTTAAAGTATATTACCTCTGGATTTCTTATTGTATGAGATAATAAATATTCTTACAGTTCAAGCCACATGTAGTTTGGTTTTCTATTACTTGAAACTGAAAGGAACTGAAGTACAAGATCATTAGATTGTTCTTCAGGTAAAGAAATAACACTTTTCTATTGTGGACTAATTCATTCTAAACTGATAAATCTTTTAGAAATTGAGGTACCTCATCTTTTTCTTCCCATACATAGGTTTAAGAAAATAAAGATTAAATGACCTATACAAATATCAGTTTTATGTTTCTCATTATATGAAGAAATAATCCATATAAATTTTGTACAAAAGGCTATATTTTATACTTAAAACAGTTTTATGTAAAAATTTAACAACTTTTGTTTTTAATAATCATAGTAGTTGCTGGTGGCTAATATACAGAATAAACCATATTATTTTCTATTTAAATCATATTTTCAATTTGTAAGGTACTTCTGTAACTTCTAGAATAAAAGAATAAAATATCAGGGCCCCTGAACTATAACTTGCAGAACAGGAATTAAGTACCTAGACAGTATCATCTATAAAATTACATTTTTGGCATGATGGGGTTGGGAGAGATGTTTAATAGTGCTACAAAGGAAAAAATATGGTACCAGAAAAAGTGTATCTGCTTACAACTAGGGTGCAGCAGGATGTTTTCTAATGGGAAAACACATAAGAACTGCATTAATTAAGAATTCCCTCAGAATGGAAGAATTGAAGGTTGACCTCAGAATCTCATGATTTAGGGGTCACAGTCTATATAGTAAAAGTGTGGAGTTAAAATTCAATAAGTTTTAGTTATTCTTTACTAATCCTCTTATGGTTGGTTTAAGCCCCAAGTAAAGCCAGGTGCAGTGGCACACATCTGTCAGGAGATTACTCAGGAGCTTGAGGCAGGAGGATAACAAAGTTCAAGGCCATCCTGGGCAACTTATTGAGACCCTGTCTCAAAACCAAATAAAAATGGCCTGTGATACAGCACTTGCCTGGGATGTTCAAGTCCCTAGGTTTAATCCCCAGTACCTCAAATAAAATCTTAAGTGAGATTTTCTGCTATTCCCAAACTTTAACGGATAATTGTTCAAGATTCTGGGGTCAGTGAAAAACTAAAGAATTTGCGACGGTATGTTCTCTTAATAAAACTTGTTAAAGTTAAAAACGTTAATGAGATGGGGTGGAAATAAATGTGTTTTTGAAGTGGAAAGCCTCTTCCTTTCCCTCCTCATCCTCTTCCCCTCACTCATTTTCCAAAACCTAACTCCAGCACCCTTGTCTTTTGGTAGACCACTTTCCCATCAATCCTAATACTTCCCAAAATGACACTATGGATCTTATGTATATTCATAGCATATTTATTATATCATCACTTAGGCTGAAATTTTTGTCTGCTTTCACTCTTGAAAGTGAGTGCCCTTAAAGGTAAAGTGCCTCATATCAGCACCTAGCAGAGTATGTATCTCACAGATATGTTTACTGAATGAATTTCGAGTTCTCAAAATCACTCTATGAGGTAAGCAGACTATTCACTGTTATCTCCATTTTCAAATGAGAAACTGATTCAAAGAAAACTGATTCATCTAAGGTCAGGTGGCCAAGAAATGGTGAAATTGGGATTTGAAATCATGACTTAGAATTTCAAGCATCGATACTTAAAAACATGCCAAACTATTTCCTGCTTAAATCAATTTTTAAAACTTAAATCTCTTTCACCTATTCCCAAAGTAAAATCATTCCATAGTTCAAAATCTGAATAGCACAAAAGAGGACTGAGTAAAAAGGTAATTTATCCCTGGTCTCAGCCACTCAGTTCCTACCACTGGAAACAACATCTTATCAATTTTGTATATAATCTAAATGAAAGAAAATGAAAGTTTAATTTGATAGTATTTGTTATTTTATAATCTTCCAGTATCTATTAATTAATCCATTAAACTGGAGATAGTTCAAGTTCTATTAACTGCTCAAATAGAAATATATACTTTAATTTTTAATAAAGTTAGGCAAGACAAATTTTGTAATCAGCTAAAATTTTCACCAGATAGGGTTTCATGGCGGTCCTCCAGAAAAGAGAAGGGGACCTCAACTCAGCTGTCAGGTTTTGAAATACACCACAGAAAAAATTTTCAGGATTCATTGAAAGAGGAACAAAGCAGAGTTATCCAGCCATAGAGCAGGATAAGCACTCAGAGGGAGAGGGAATATGGACATTCAAGAGTGAGATGCACTTTGGAGTTTGGGCTATTCTTTAAAAACAAACTTTGTAAATGGTGAGAATGAGAGGTGGCATGAGCTTAATGAGCTTGATTCTTTGGGTCACAGATTGTGTCAGTGGTATGGTTCTTCTCAGAATTTTAATGTAGACACTGTTGTATTAATAGATAATATTTGGACTGTACCCACATCATGGGTCTCTAACAATCTCTTGCTCTAGGTTTTATTGAATTGGTCTAAAAAATACAGTATAAGCTAACAAGATACATAGGAATTAATTAACTGATTTATGATCCTTTTAAGAATTCATGCCTGGGAGAAAGCATGCCTGGTGAGGGTGCTCATAAAGTCTTACTGTTTAAAACTTACAGTCCTTTTTTTCCCTTCCCTGCTTGTCTCCTTTCTATCTACCTCAAAAGGACACACACCAAATCAAGAGTCAAAACTGTTTTGATATTAAAAAGCTTAGTGATTAATAAATTGATAAATATCAGTTATAATTTTAAAAACAAATATAAAACTATTTATTTCACTAGCTTTCTAAACTGTGTCTAAAGAAAGTTTTGAAATGATGCTGAATTTAAAAAGTATACACTATTGAAAGGGCTAAGGACATCATGAACAGCTTCTTCTTGAGTTTACAGGAGAAAGCCAAAGCTCCTCCCATAGCCACTTCATCTCCATACAAAATACCGACAGTGTTAATTACCACCTAAAAGGATAAATCTTTCTATACATTTGACTTTTTTATCCTCTAATCAGACTCATCTCTAACTGCCTTTGGGTCTCTATTTAGAGATGTCTATTTAGACATCCCACCAACAACTTAAACAGATTGAAAACTTAGCTTATCATCATCAACCCTTTCTAAAATAATACCCTTCCCAACTTGAGCTGTCAATGTCAGAATTCTGTTCTCAATCTTACACCCTTTGTGATATTGTTTACTAGAAGCCTTTCATAGTAATTAGTTTGGCTAAGTATGAGACAGACAGAAAGTAGTACGGGTGAAGAAATTCTGTATGCTTTTGTTTTTATTTTTTAAAAAACAACTGTACAAGTACTAGACAAGGTAGGGCTGGCTTGTGAGCATTTCATGGGATAAAGAGCTAAGCTGTCTTCAAGTTTAATAGAGCCAAAAGAGTGATCCAGTTACAAAAAAAAAAAAGAAAAAGAAAAAAAAGAACAAAAGCCAATTCTTAAATGCATTAAAAGAAGCAAAGAACTTAAAGGACAATAGACAAATAGCACTATATTGGAAAAATGGCATCTGAACTATTACTATTCATAATTTATTTCCAAAATTATTATATACAATTTAGATCTAAAAGGTACGTCATATGGACACTCTGGCACACATCTATAATTCCAGCAACTCATGAGGCTGAGGCAGGAGGATTTAAGGCCAACCTCAGCAACTTAGCAAGGCTAAGTAACTTAGTGAGACCCTGTCTCAAAATAAATAAATAAAGGCTGGAAATGTAGCTCAGTAGTTATGTGCCTGTGGTTTAAATCCCCAATACCCCTCAAAACAAACAAACAAAACCCCCAAACAACAAAAAACAAAAGGTACATAAGGCAGCAATTGAAGGTCTACATTGGCAAACTAGAATGTTAGCAAAGGACTAGCAATGCTATCATTCTAGTCTATAAAATAGCTGTTTGCCTATAACCTAGTTGATGGATTATGAAGATATTTTAAACCAATATAGATTATCATAATTAAAACAGGAAAAAAATATAATTTGATACACATGACTTTAGTTGACTGATGACTCTTCTCAAGATAATGAAAATTAGCATCTGTTAGAATATTTGAATTTTATCAAATTATAAAATAAGCCAAATTTAATGGTATTTCTTACAATAATTATTCTTGGTGATCCATCAACTTGGATTTTAGTAATTCTAAAGAATTACTAATAAAATTTTAGATTATTAGTCAGCAATAAAAAAGAATAAGATCATGGCATTTGCAGGGAAATAGATGGCATTAGAGAAGATTATGCTAAGTGAAGTTAGCCAATCCCCCAAAATCAAATGCCGAATGTCTTCCTTGATATAAGGGGGGTGATTCAAAATGGGATTGGGAGAGAGAGCAAGGGAGGAAGATTACCTCTAAATAGGGAATAGGGGTGGGAGGGAAAGGGAGGGAGAAGGGGAATTATATGGATGGTGAAAGGAGACTCTCATCATTATACAAAATACATGTATGAAGATGTGAATTTGGTGTCAACATACCTAATATATAATCAGAGATATGATAAATTATGGTATAATGGTGTATCAAGAATCGTAATGCAAAAATAAATAAATAAGTAAAAATAAAACTAAAAAAAGAAATTTATAGTATTAAGTGTATGCAAAAGAAAATAAAAATATGACAAAATCAAAAGGCAAAAAAAATAATAAAATGAAATTTTGGGAGCAGAATCTGAGATTTCCTTAAGTTGGGATGTCTTAGGATCCACAGAATTCAAACAATTCAGAAGAATGACAAAATAATCATTTGTTGCTAATAATTTTCATTAAGAAAAATCCAAGAATCAGTTGGGGTTGTGGCTCAGTGATGGAACGCTTGCCTACTATGTGTGAGGCACTGAGTTAAATTCTCAGCAACATACAAAAATAAATAAAAGTCAATTGACAACTAAAAAAAAATTTCAAAAAATGCAAGAATAATAATTTTCACAATATACTAAGAGTACACATAAACAGTATTTATTGTCTATTAAAGAACCCATGTTCAATATACATTTATTTTTTACTTTCCCACATTAAAGAAGTATTTTTTCAAAGTCCTCAACTGCTTATTACTTTTAAATAATATTTGGTAATGATATTTGTTATAGAGCCTTACTTGACAAATTTAACACATAGTAAATCTGGTTTGAAAACTCAGTAAACATTTTCTTAATTTTTCTAACATTGATTCCCAAAGAGGCTAAAGCCCTCCAAATCTTTCTTTTCTATGATACTTATAGTTCATAGTTTATATTAATTCAAATACTCCCTCTTTTACTCTTCAATTGCTTGCCCAGAATAATTTTACAACATGAGTTTCTGAATTTGTCCGTTAACATTTTAAAAAGTTGCATTGTCATGAACAGAGATATATCAATATTTAAGTTCTTATCCCATGAATGGTATGTGTTCACATAAAAAAAACATGAAAAACCTCTATCTCACAAAAGCAAGAATATATAAATAATGCATTTTGTGGCATTTTAAGAATATCACAACTTCTGCAAGTTGTTCTACATAGTTTTCCTGAACTATTTAAGATAAGTTATTTGGTAGAATCTTTCAGGACTTTTGATTCTGTAGATAAACTACCATGATTATATATGAACATATATATGACAAATATCCTTTTTTTCTAGTCAACCTAAAAAACCCAAGTAATAACTGTAGCACTTGGAGTTAAAGAAGACAAGGGAAATAGAATTAAAGCAAGATGACTCAATAATCTATCTTTCCTTTAATTGACCACACAAATAAAATCAAACTGCTGCTGTTCAGACATGCTATTGTTTTACAGAACAAAATGAAATGTTCTTCCAAGAGACGTTAATAGATGAGGTGAAAATAAAAAATTTTTTTTATAAAAAAATGAAGCTGGGGAAATACTGCATACTTTAGTCCCTTATTAAAGATTCATAGAGTGAAAGTTTCTGAGTAATCTTAAAGAAACATCAAAATTTATTTGATTCATTTTTCTCAAAGTAATTTGAGCACAAAACATTTTCAATATACTTATTATAATATTTATATTTCAATATATTTATTATGACTAGTGAACTAGATTCTATGGAATACCAACTTGTACTCCAAAATGAGAGACAAGTAATACTCAAAGTTCTGACTAGTGATTGACAAATTTTTATTTCTAAATTCATATAAAGTTACTTATATACTACATTAAATACAAAAATATTCTATTCAAAATTTCCAACTTACAGAAGTTAATAAAATCACATTATCAATTTAAATACAATTATTTTTTAAATCTCTGTATATTAACATACTTAATATTAAATTAATGACAATATTAAATCATAACTGTCCTACTGCTTTTAAAATTATCATTTGCTTAAAA